>NC_081415.1:551717934-552035434 GCF_030272615.1 Cryptomeria japonica
ACACCAAAATGAAATTGCTAATTATGCCGAGGGGTATCTACAATGACATCAAAGTCTCCGTCAACAAAAATCCATTTTTGAAAAAAATGACATACAAATGACAGGTAAATGCATGAAATATGCCATGTTTCAGCTTTTGTGGATGTGTTATTTTATTACTCCAAATAAAATAGAACCCTCGCCACTTGTCTCCAACTAGATTCACAATTTTTCGCACACAAGATTTCAATGGATTTGTATTCCTGATGTTTAATATTTTAGAAAAGCATTTATTTTACAAATAATTATTTTTTATTATAAGATATCTTTCCACATATTTTACATATATTTTTTAAATATAAATATACTAGTTTAATAACTTACAAAACAAGCTAACTTGAACCCCAAATTCAAATCTTAACACAAATAATAACCTGGGGAAAAAGCTAAAATTCAGAAGCACGCTGTATCTACCCAGACCTTATGGTAAAGATGCTCCCCATTTCAGTAGGGTTTTAAGAATAAAGACCATTACTTGTTTTTGCTTCCATAAATCCAAAAATCCTTGTATGATATAAAAGTGTGTTGCAACAAAAGAACAAGGCAGGGATGAGTGCATGAAACAAGCAAGCCTAAGCCTAGGATTGAGACTGAGAGGAGGCACCACCCTCTTTTCCTATTTGTCCAACTCTCCTATATTCAGGGTGACTGATCTGAACAGACTTTCAGTAGCTTCGATCACCCATATGGCGTCAATTAGAAAATTTCGTTAGTCTTCTTTCTAAACAAAGGTCTTTCTTTTTCTCTTTCCTAAATTAATCTTCATTAATAGCAGGTGAAGGAAATGCCACAGGCAGATGGAGAGAAAGAAGAAGATCTCGAGAAAAAGAAGAAGGAGGAAAAGGTAACCAAAATTCCGCCCCGTTGCATCTCTTGATATTTAGGACTCGATTTGTGCATATCTCTTGTCCTGATATATACACATGTTTCCAAAATCTATAATGGTTTTTACAAATTGACACTTTTCTCAAAACCTAATGTCCATCCGGGGACGTCATCATAGGTCTAGTTACCGTATGTTTGGATGAGATTGTGCCCACTTCATTGCTTATTGCTTATTAGAGCATTCGATTGTTGTTGGTTTATGGTTGGCCTCAGGCTGTTTGCAGGGATGGAACTCATAAATCCTAATTGTTTATAAAAAATCTTTTGTTTTAGTACGTTAATCTTGAAACAAAAATCACAAATCCGAGATGGTTTTCTTCAAATTGAGCGCCTACTACCATTCGGTAGCAACACTACCCAAAGGTAGCAGCCCACTTAATACCTTTTTTTTTCCCCTCATCACGAGATAATTAAAATCATTGTTTTGAAATGAAAAGTGTTCGCTGATTTATAACAACGTGTTGATAAATTTTACGTTTTTGTTTGTTATATTATTTTATTATTGTTTATTATTGTTTTATAACAGTGTGTTGATATATATATATATATATATATATATATATATATATATATATATATATATATATATATATATATATATATATATATATATATATACACTTGTCTAATCAAGGCATTAGTTTTATGTGATCAATTTTGTAAATTAGATTTATTCTGGAAGTAGATTAAATATTTTAATATAATTCATATGTTATATTTTTAGATATATTTAATATGAATTTTTATTATTTTATTTGGATTATTATATTGGAAATAAAAAAATTGAATGACGTCTTTAGGATGATGTATTATAAATGTGGGGTGTTTTATTCATTAAAATGATTATGATTGTTGCTTGTTCAGATTGAAAGAGGTAAATTAATTGTTTTGATGATTAGCAAGATTTCTAGTCTTATTAGTTCAATAATGACTTGAATTTCTCTTAATCATTATGGTGATGTTTTATTAAATTTTAATCGATGAATTTGCAAGTGTATATGATGATGTTATTCTCAAAGATTGTCTGAATTTGGTCTTAGTGAATTTAGCATTTCTTGCAAGGGGTTTATTTTGTTGCAATTTCTTTCCTATGTTCAGTCATCCTATTGTGGTGTATTTTGTACCTCTTGATTAGGTGTTGTATTTATGAATTTGTTGTTTTAACCATATTATTCTTATTCCTTATGGTTAACCAAGGGTTAGTAAGTATTTGTTTTGGTCACCTGTATGGTTGTAGTGGTGTTATGGGTGTTTGTTTCACCATAGAGTCCTCATAGAGTGACCATGTTTATTTAGTGTCCTTTGAGAGAGTGGCTTTCGAGTGGGGGCCGCGCCCGAAGTGATTGGCAGGATAACCCCTCGAAAGTCAGATAATAAGTGATAACCTAATAATTGATTAGGGGGTGGGTAGTTTTTAATATTAATTAAGATATTGTACCCCGAGCATGGTTGAGTGCTTGTATAGGCTCAAGATCTACTGGGAAGGCCTGGATTGGCAAATAAACCACCTTGTCTTCACGAAGGGTTGGTGAGGTCCGCATGAGACTTAGATGGAACTGGGGGTTCGGGAAAGGTTACCAGGATAACATATGATGGGGGTCGGGACCTATGGAGTCCTACCTAGGGTAACCGTCATAAGCTATATGATGACACTCTCTCTTTAGGGTTACTAGTGTGTTGTGATGTCGAGTTCACCAAGAGTATCATGGAGTCGTATTGTACTGTCGTCCATGTCTTTCTTATGCTTGCTTGAGGGTCTTCTACTATCTCCTAGCATAGTGGGGTGATTTTGTTTTGGGATCACATGGTCAGGAGGTAGTGCCACTTCCCATCAAATGTTCTTGTTCATGCCTTCAGGCAAGGATTAGCTTCATAGGTGTTCTTGTGGTTCGTGATTCGTGCATCATCTCATGTTGGAGATTATTGCCCTTTTGAGACCTATGTGGTCATTTGTATCTATGGATTTATGTAACCTTGTAATTGGTAATGATGTAAGTCTTACGTGTATTATTGGGAGTCATGTATTTGATGAACAATGTAATCTTATGTTTTGGATGTTATTTATCAGTTATCCTTATACTTTGTGCAAAGGGTTTACTGAAGAGAAAATTATATTGTAATACTTTCAATCTTTAAATGGTGTAATCTGTTATACGTTTATGGTTTATTGTGTTCAATGAGCAAATGGTGGTTAATTGGATTAATCTTAATTATGGAATTTAACCTTTCGTTTAGTTCTTCATTGGTAACCCTTTAGGAATTCTTGTGTTAGTCTTCCGCTTGTGTTATTATTGTGCAATGTAGTAATTAAAGCACTTAATGTGATTTATACTTTTAAATTTTTTTATTTCACCCTTTGTTGCTTAGTTGTATGGTTTTCCTTTGGGTTTCCTGGCGGGGCATTACACTCCCCTTCCTCTCTATCTCTTCCTATCCATATCTTTCTCTATCTCTATCTCCTTACATACCCCCCTCTATCACCTTCCCTCTTCCTCTCTCTATATATTGGGTCATCTTTCCCCCTCTCCCTTATTCTTTATTTCCCTCCTCTACGTATCTCTACCCCTTTCTCTCCCCCCACTCTTTATCTCTCCCCGTCTCTCACCCCCTCTGTCTATCGCTATCCCTTGTCTATATGTCAATTTATAACCCTCCCGCCCTTTCTATTCTCATCTCTCTCTCTCTCTCTCTCTCTCTCTCTCTCTCTCTCTCTCTCTCTCTCTCTCTCTCTCTCTCTCTCTCTCTCTCTCTCTTTCTCTTCCCATATATCACTATCTCTCCCTCTTTCTCTCTCCCTCTCTCTGTCTCCCTGTATATCTCCCAATCTCTATTTGTCTATCTCTACTTTTTTCTATTTTTTGTATGTTTCTCTCTTTCTCTCCCCCTCTCTACATCTCCTTTTATCTCTATCTCTTCCTCACTCTACCTCACCATATATATATATATATATATATATATATATATATATATATGTATATCCTCATCTTGCACTCTATATATTGTTCCCCGCCCTCTCTCTGTATATATCTCCCTCTTTTCATCTCTATTTATTTATCTCTACTTCTCATTGTTTGTATATCTCTCTATCTATCTCTATGTTTTTCTGCTTTTCTCCCCCCTCTCTAGATATCCTTTATCTCTCTATCTCTCCACCTCACCATCTATATTTATCTCTCGATATCTCTTCTCCCCCTCCTTCCTCTATATCTCTCTATCTATTTCTCACTATCTCTCCCTGTCTATCTCCCTACATATCTCTATCTTTATCTCTCCCAATGCCTCTCTGCATCTATTTTTGTCCCTCTTCCTCTCACTCTTTGTTCATTTCTTCTTCTATCTTTACCTCTCCCTATATCTCTAGACATGTCCCCCCCCTTGCTCTCTCTTTCTCTCTCTCTCTCTACACACATGCGCGCGCGCGCCCACACACACACACACACACACACACACCTCTTCCATCTCCATCTCCTTCTCCATATCTATCTCAGTCTTCCTCTCCATATCTATCTCCTTACCCCCCGCTCCCTTGCACCCCCCTCTCTCTATCCCTCCTATCTCTCCCTCTTTCCCAATTGCAAACACAACATGAACTTGTGGGTAGTGTTGCTTGATTATCTTCTTGATTTAGAGGTTTTGTTCCATTCATATTTCAATCCTTGTAAGTGAATGCATAGTTGATTTAAAAATATCACTTCTCCATCGATAATTTCAAATAGATGGTTCAGTTGATAAGTGGAATATTCCATTGAAAAAAGTAAAATTCTAATAGACTTCCAAACTTTATGCACTCAAGCCAAAAGATCATGACACCAATGAGACAAAGTGAAAACTTAATATACTTCAACAATTTTTTCACATTATAATTGTCATTCACATGTTGCATTACATACCAATGTGCACACAAGGTATCATGATAAGCACAAAGACAGAAGATAATATCACCAATGTACAAGAGTGGGGGCACAAAGGGAAAGACTTCACTAATCATGCTAAAGGTTATTATTACCTTTGTTGCACAAACAACATCATTATCTAATTGGCCTACCAATTGACCTCATGTACTACACAAATGTATGCATCTAATAGACCGAATTCTTTTCTAATTCACTTTCCACGCCTCTTCTACATACCCATTGCACACCAAAATGAAATTGCTAATTATGTCGTGAGGCATCTACAATGACATCAAAGTGTCCGTAAACAAAAATCCATTTTTCAAAAAAATGACATACAAATGACAAGTAAATGCATGAAATATGTCATGTTTCAGCTTTTGTGGAGGTGTTATTTTATTACTCCAAATAAAATAGAACCCTTGCCACTTGTCTCCAACTAGATTCACAATTTTTCGCATGCAAGATTTCAATGGATTTGTATTCTTGATGTTTAATATTTTAGAAAAACATTTATTTTATAGATAATTTTTTTTTATTATAAGATATCTTTCCACATATTTTACATATATTTTTTAAATATAAATATACTAGTTTAATAACTTACAAAACAAGCTAACTTGAACCCCAAATTCAAATCTTAACACAAATAATAACCTGGGGAAAAAGCTAAAATTCGGAAGCACGTTGTATCTACCCAAACCTTATGGTAAAGATGCTCCCCATTTCAGTAGGGTTTTAAGAATAAAGACCATTACTTGTTTTTGCTTCCGTAAATCCTACTAGCAATTGCACCTTAGTGTGCAATGGGTACACCGAAGAGTTGTGAAAGGTCAAGGGGAAATTTTGGTCTTTTCTTTTGTATACATTTGTGTCGTAGATGAGGTCAATTTGAAGATAGAGATGGAGAGGTAGAGAGATATAGAGATAAAGATGGAGAGATAGGGAAATAAAGAGGGAGCGGCGAGAGGAATGGATATAGAACAAAAGGGGGACGGAGAGATATAAATCACGAGATAGAATCATAGAGAAATACAGATATAATGAGATATAGAGAGGGGGAGAGGTAGAGAGACAAAGAGATAAAAAAACATAGAGACAGAAACAAAAAGAGAGAAAAATAAATAGTAGAGGTAAAGGTATATAGGGGGAGGGAAAGAGAGGGAAAGATCTAGAGATATATAGGAAGAAAAAGGGAGAGAGTGGTAAAGATAGAAAGATAGATAGGATGAGGAGGGAGAAACAAAGGGAGAGATGGGGAGAGATAGCCTTAGAGGAGGGAGATTTTTTTGAATGCTCTAGCGTTGATAGAAAAATAACCTTTTTATCTGCAAGCACTCGAGATTAACGAATTTCCATTTTGAATCAATAAGAACTTTTTTATGCTTTAAATCGAGAACCCTCCTACTGATTGGTCTGTAGTCTTTCAATAGTTATCCAACAAAAAAATTGTAGACATTAATTCAAGGAGGAGCTACACATGTTAGAAGAAGAAATGCCTCTCATAGGTTGCCTACCAATGGAAATGCATTTAGACTCCATTGAAGATAGAGATCAACTTGAATGTGTTACAAGAGTGATCAAACAAGCTCAATCACATACCAACATATCAATTATGTGTGCAAATTATAATAGTTCAAAAAGGTCCTATTGAACCCGAGTCAATATGGTATGTCATATTTGCATACCTATCAATGCATGTGTTTTGATGATGTTTTACTAGATTTTATTGCTAATCATGGTTTTGCTTTCATTTATGTAGGATTTGATAATAGAAAGAGAGTCTACTATGGAGTTAGTGGGGGCACCTATAATTCTGATATTTATGCTACTTATGGAGAAGTTGATCCAAGTCCTATTAGTGGTCAAGAAGTAACATCGTCTACAGATCTAAGAAAGTACGTGAATTGAGATGCCATACATTTTAGACAAGCCTTGAATAATTTAATTGTCAATATGTTTATGCAAGGAGAATTCACCACCCCTCCTTTTAGTGCATTGTTATTTAAGAAGACATGTTAATCGTGAGATACCCATTTGAAAATTTATAATATGAGTAATAGTTAAGTGGTGAAGTGAAGCATTCTATAGTTAATCATTGAATTAAAAAAGATTTCTAATTTTAAAATACTATACAATGTAATTTTTAAAAATATTATATTAAAATGTTCACATTCATAAAATAATGTATTCATGGTCAAAGAGTTCATTACAATTATTAAAAATGTATTATTTAAGTGGATTGGTGGGAAAATTAAATAGAAGTCTTGATAATGATCTCTCTCATGGCGATTTGTATATATTTATTAAAGATATGTATGCTACTTAATATCCAACAATTAAACATTAAATGAAAGGTAAACTCACTATCACTACTAAAAACAAAGTTAAAATTAGTTGGGTTTTAACTTTTTTAAGTAATTTTTTTTGAAGTGAATTTTAAGGGTCACATTTTCTATAATTAAACATTTGATTGAAAAAAATATTTTTAATGTTATATTAAAATATTCACATTGATCAAAATAATGTAATCATGATCAAAGATTCATTACAATTATTAAAGATATATTATTTAAGTGGATTAGTGAAAAATGAATCATAATAATTTATATTATATTAATCAAATATGATATTTAATAATAAATAGATATATTTAAGTTAAACAACAATTTAAGATCATTTGACAAATAGTAAATAATTTAAATGATAAATGATAAAATTTAATCTTTGTTATTATTTAAATTTTTTAAATATAACTAGTTCATCAATAAAACATATTTAATATACACATCTTTAGATTTAAAAATACATATTAAGATAAATAAAATATAATTTAATTAAAATTTTATAAATAAAATTATAACTAAACAAAATGGCCCATTATATAGAAGTGCATTTACAAAAAAACATTCAATTATTTTAAAAAATAAATAAATCTAAAACAAATAAAAACTAATAAACATATATAAAAATAGTAAATGGAAAATATAAATTGCCATAACAGAAAAGAGGTCTATTATCCATGTAAGACAATACTAAATACATTTTATTTTACGAAAATAAATACACGGTAAGATTTAGCACATGCACACCAATGTAAATTCCACTTACAAAATGTTAAAAAACCTGAAAACACCTTCATCGTTATTAATACAATTTACTCAAACATCGTAAGGCATTAATTAGCCTACGTGAAAAGTGAGAATCCATAAACAAAGTTCAAACAGAGAGGGAAAAATGAAGCGGAAAACCGATCGACGGTAAATGACAAAGGTGATGAACGAACATGATCTTCTCTATCGTCTTGCACACTTCTAAAGAGTTTAAGACCGTTGGATTTACAAGTGAAGGTTTTCTTTGTCATAAGGAACACCTTCGGTGTAAAAATCCTTGTATGATATAAAAGTGTGTTGCAACAAAAGAACAAGGTAGGGATGAGTGTATGAAACAAGCAAGCCTAAGCCTAAGATTGAGACTGAGAGGAGGCAGCACCCTCTTTTCCTATTTGTCCAACTCTCCTATATTCAGGGTGACTGATCTGAAAAGACTTTCAGTAGCTTCGATCACCCATATGGCACCAGTTAGAAAATTTCGTTAGTCTTCTTTCTAAACAAAGGTCTTTCTTTTCCTCTTTCCCAAATTAATCTTCATTAATAGCAGGTGAAGGAAATGCCACAGGTAGATGGAGAGAAAGAAGAAGATCCCGAGAAAAAGAAGAAGAAGGAGGAAAAGGTAACCAGAATTCCGTCCCCTTGCATCTTTTGATATTTCAGACTGGATTTGTGCATATCTCTTGGCCTGATATATACATGTGTTTCCAAAATCCATAATGGTTTTTACAAATTGACACTTTTCTCAAAACCTAATGTCCATCCGGGGACGTCATCATAGCTCTAGTTGCCATATGTTTGGATGAGATTGTGCCCACTTCATTGCTTATTGCTTATTAGTGCATTCGATCGTTGTTGGGTTATGGTTGGCCTCGGGCTGTTTGCAGGGATGGAACTCATAAATCCTAATTGTTTATAAAAAATCTTTTGTTTTAGTACGTTAATCTTGAAACAAAAATCACAAATCCAAGATGGTTTTCTTCAAATTGAGCGCCTACTACCATTTGATAGCAACACTACCCAAAGGTAGCAAGCCGCTTAATACCTTTTTTTTTCCCCTCATCACGAGATAATTAAAATCGTTGTTTTGAAATGAAAAGTGTTCGTTGTTTTATAACAACGTGTTGAAAAATTCTATGTTTTCATTTGTTATATTATTTTATTATTGTTTATTATTGTTTTATAACATCGTGTTGATATATATATACATAGTTGTCTAATCAAGGCATTGGTTTTATGTGATCTATTTAGTAAATTAGATTTATTCTGGAAGTAGATTAAATATTTTAATATAATTCATATGTTATACTTTTAGATATATTTAATATGAATTTTTATTATTTTATTTGGATTATTGTATTGGAAATAAAAAAATTGAATGACGTCTTTAGGATGATGTATTATAAATGTGGGGTGTTTTATTCATTAAAATGATTATGATTGTTGCTTGTTCAGATTGAAAGAGGTAAATTGTTTTTTTTAATGATTAGCTAGATTTCTAGTCTTATTAGTTCAGTAATGACTTGAATTTCTCTTGATCATTATGGTGATGTTTTATTAAATTTTAATCAATGAATTTGCAAGTGTATATGATGATGTTATTCTCAAAGATTGTCTGAATTCGGTCTTAGTGAATTTAGCATTTCTTGCAAGGGGTTTATTTTGTTGCAATTTCTTTCCTATGTTCAGTCATCATATTGTGGTGTATTTTGTACCTCTTGATCAGGTGTTGTATTTATGACTTTGTTGTTTTAATCATATTGTTCTTATTCCTTATGGTTAACCAAGGGTTAGTAAGTATTTGTTTTGGTCACCTGTATGGTTGTAGTGGTGTTATGGGTGTTTGTTTCGCCATAGGGTCCTCATAGAGTGACCATGTTTATTTAGTGTCCTTTGAGAGAGTGGCTTTCGAGTGGGGGCCGCGCCCGAAGTGGTTGGCAGGATAACCCCTCGAAAGTCAGATAATAAGTGATAACCTAATAATTGATTAGGGGGTCGGTAGTTTTTAATATTAATTAAGATATTGTACCCCGAACATGGTTGAGTGCTCGTATAGGTTCAAGATGTACTGGGAAGGCCTGGAATGGCAAATCGACCACCTTGTCTTCACGAAGAGTTGGTGAGGTCCGCATGAGACTTAGATGGAACTGGGGGTTCGGGAAAGGTTACCAGGATAACGTATGATGGGGGTCGGGACGTATGGAGTCCTACCTAGGGTAACCATCATAAGCTATATGATGACACTCTTTCTTTAGGGTTACTAGTGTGTTGTGATGTCGAGTTCACCAAGAGTATCATGGAGTCGTATTGTACTGTCATCCATGTCTTTCTTATGCTTGCTTGAGGGTCTTCTACTATATCCTAGCATAGTGGGGTGATTTTGTTTTGGGATCACATGGTCAGGTGGTAGTGCCACTTCCCATCAGATGTTCTTGTTTGTGCCTTCATGCAAGGATTAGCTTCGTAGGTGTTCTTGTGGTTCGTGATTCGTGCATCATCTCATGTTGGAGATTATTGCCCTTTTGAGACCTATGTGGTCATTTGTATCTGTGGATTTATGTAACCTTGTAATTGGTAATGATGTAAGCCTTACATGTATTATTGGGAGTCATGTATTTGATGACCAATGTAATCTTATGTGTTGGATGTTATTTGTCAGTTATCCTTATACTTTGTGCAAAGGGTTTACTGAAGAGAAAATTATATTGTAATACTTTCAATCTTTGAATGGTGTAATCTGTTAGACGTTTATGGTTTATTGTGTTCAATGAGCAAATGATGGTTAATTGGATTAATCTTAATTATGGAATTTAAACTTTCATTTAATTCTTCATTGGTAACGCTTTAGGAATTCTTGTGTTAGTCTTCCGCTTGTGTTATTATTGTGCAATGTAGTAATTAAAGCAATTAATGTGATTTATACTTTTAAATTTTTTTATTTCACACTTAGTTACTTAGTTGTATGATTTTCCTTTGGGTTTCCTGGTGGGGCATTACACTCCCCTTCCTCTCTATCTCTTCCTATGCATATCTTTCTCTATCTCTATCTCCTTACATACCCCCCACTATCACCTTCCCTCTTCCTCTCTCTATATATTGGGTCATCTTTCACCCTCTCACCTATTATTTATCTCCCTCCTCTACATATCTCTGTCCCTTTCTCTCCCCCCACTCTTTATCTCTCCCCGCCTCTCACCCCCTTTGTCTATCCCTATCCCTTGTCTATATGTCAATTTATAATCCTCTCGCCCTTTCTCTTCTCATCTCTCTCTCTCTCTCTCTCTCTCTCTCTCTCTCTCTCTCTCTCTCTCTCTCTCTCTCTCTCTCTCTCTCTCTCTTTCTCTTCCCATATATCACTATCTCTCCCTCTTTCTCTCTCCCTCTCTCTGTCTCCCTGTATATCTCCCAATCTCTATTTGTCTATCTCTACTTTTTTCTTTTTTTTGTATGTTTCTCTCATTCTCTCCCCCTCTCTACATCTCCTTTTATCTCTAGCTCTTCCTCACTCTACCTCACCATAAATATATATATATATATATATATATATATATATATATATATCTTCATCTTCCACTCTATATATTGTTTCCCCCCCCCACTCTCTCTCTTTATATATCTCCCTCTTTTCATCTCTATTTATCTATCTCTACTTCTCATTGTCTGTATATCTCTCTATTTATCTCTATGTTTTTCTGCTTTTCTCCCCCCTCTCTAGATATCCTTTATCTCTCTATATCTCCACCTCACCATCTATATTTATCTCTCAGTATCTCTTCTCCCACTCCTTTCTCTATATCTCTCTATCTATTTCTCACTATCTCTCCCTCTCTATCTCTCCCAATGCCTCTCTGAATCTATTTTTGTCCCTCTTCCTCTCACTCTTTGTTCATTTCTTCTTCTATCTTTACCTCTCCCTATATCTCTAGGCATGTCCCCCCCCCCTCTCTCTCTCTCTCTCTCTCTCTCTCTCTCTCTCTCTCTCTCTACATCTCCTTTTATCTCTAGCTCTTCCTCACTCTATCTCACCATATATTATATATATATATATATATATATATATATATATATATATATATATATATATATATATATATATCTTCATCTTCCACTCTATATATTGTTCCCCCCCTCCCTCTCTCTCTATCTATCTCTATGTTTTTCTGCTTTTCTCCCCCCTCTCTAGATATCCTTCATCTCTCTATCTCTTAGTATCTCTTCTCCCCCTCCTTCCTCTACATCTCTCTATCTCTTTCTCACTATCTCTCCCTCTCTATCTCCCAATGCCTCTTTTCATCTATTTTTGTCCCTCTTCCTCTCACTCTTTGTTCATTTCTTCTTCTATATTTACCTCTCCCTATATCTCTAGACATGTCCCCCCCCACCCTCTCTCTCTCTCTCTCTCTCTCTCTCTCTCTCTCTCTCTCTCTCTCTCTCTCTCTCTCTCTCTCTCTCTCTCTCTCTCTCTCTCTCTCTCTCTCTCTCTCTCCTCTCTCTCTCTCTCTCTCTCTCTCTCTCTCTCTCTCTCTCTCTCTCTCTCTCTCTCTCTCTCCACACACACACACCTTTTCCATCTCCATCTCCCTCTCCATATCTATCTCTATCTTCCTCTCCATATCTATCTCCTTACCCCCCGCTCCCTTGCGCCCCCCTCTCTCTATCCCTCCCATCTCTCCCTCTTTCCCAATTGCAAACACAACATGAACTTGTGGGCAGTGGTGCCTGATTATCTTCTTGATTGCGAGGTTTTGTTCCATTCATATTTCAATCCTTGTAAGTGAATGCATTGTTGATTTAAAAATATCACTTCTCCATTGATAATTTCTCATAGATGGTTCGGTTGATAATTGGAATATTGCATTGAAAAAAGTAAAATTCTAATAGACTTCCAAACTTTATGCACTCAAGCCAAAACATCACGACACTAATGAGACAAAGTGAAAACTTAATATACTTCAACAATTTTTTCACATTATAAGTGTCATTCACATGTTGCATTACATACCAATGTGCACACAAGGTATCATGATAAGCACAAAGACACACAAGATAATATCACCAATGTATAAGAGTGGGGGCACAAAAGGAAAGACTTCACTAATCATGCTAAAGGTTATTATTACCTTTGTTGCACAAACAACATCATTATCTAATTGGCCTACCAATCGACCTCATGTACTACACAAATGTATGCATCTAATAGACCAAATTCTTTTTCTAATTGACTTTCCATGCCTCTTCTACATACCCATTGCACACCAAAATGAAATTGCTAATTATGTCGAGAGGCATCTACAATGACATCAAAGTGTCCGTAAACAAAAATCCATTTTTGAAAAAAAATGACATACAAATGACAGGTAAATGCATGAAATATGCCATGTTTCAGCTTTTGTGGAGGTGTTATTTTATTACTCCAAATAAAATAGAACCCTCGCCACTTGTCTCCAACTAGATTCACAATTTTTTGCATGCAAGATTTCAATGGATTTGTATTCTTGATGTTTAATATTTTAGAAAAACATTTATTTTACAGATAATTATATTTTATTATAAGATATCTTTCCACATATTTTACATAAATTTTTTAAATATAAATATACTAGTTTAATAACTTACAAAACAAGCTAACTTGAACCCCAAATTCAAATCTTAACACAAATAATAACCTGGGGAAAAAGCTAAAATTCGGAAGCACGCTATATCTACCCAGACCTTGTGGTAGAGATGCTCCCATTTCAGTAGGGTTTTAAGAATAAAGACCATTACTTGTTTTTGCTTCTACAAATCCTACTAGCAATTGCTTCTAGTGTGCAATGGCTACACCGAAGAGTTGTGAAAGGTCAAGGGGAAATTTTGGTCTATTTTTTTGTATACATTTGTGTTGTAGATGATGTCAATTTGAAGACAGAGATGGAGAGGTAGAGAGATATAGAGATAAAGATGGAGAGATAGGGAAATAAAGAGGGAGAGGCGAGAGGAATAGATATAGAACAAAAGGGGGAGGGAGAGATATAAATCATGAGATAGGATCATAGAGAAATACAAATATAATGAGATATAGAGAAGGGGAGAGATAGAGAGATAAAGAGATAAAAAACCATAGAGACAGAAACAAAAAGAGAGAAAAATAAATAGTAGAGGTAAAGGTATATAGGGCGAGGTAAAGAGAGGGAAAGATATAGAGATATATAGGAAGAAAAAGGGAGAGAGTGGTAAAGATAGAAAGATAGATAGGATGAGGAGGGAGAAACAAAGGGAGAGATGGGGAGCCGCCTTAGAGGAGGGAGATTTTTTTGAATGCTCTAGCGTTGATAGAAAAATAACCTTTTTATCTGCAAGCACTTGAGATTAACGAATTTCCATTTTGAATCAATAAGAACTTTTCTATCCTTTAAATCGAGAACCCTCCTACTGATTGGTCTGTAGTCTTTCAATAGTTATCCAACAAAAAAATTGTAGACATTAATTCAAGGAGGAGCTATACATATGTTAGAAGAAGAAATGCCTCTCATAGGTTGCCTACCAATGGAAATGTGTTTAGACTCCATTGAAGATAGAGATCAACTTGAATGTGTTACAAGAGTGATCAAACAAGCTCAATCACATACCAACACATCAATTATGTATGGAAATTATAATAGTTCAAAAAGGGCCTATTGAACCCGAGTCAATATGGTATGTCATATTTGCATACCTATCAATGCATGTGTTTTGATGATGTTTTACTAGATTTTATTGCTAATCATGGTTTTGCTTTCATTTATGTAGGATTTGATAATAGAAAGAGAGTCTACTATGGAGTTAGTGGGGGCACCTATAATTCTGATATTTATGCTATTTATGGAGAAGTTGATCCAAGTCCTATTAGTGGTCAAGAAGTAACATCGTCTACAGATCTAAGAAAGTACGTGAATTGAGATGCCATACATTTTAGACAAGCCTTGAATAATTTAATTGTCAATATGTTTATGCAAGGAGAATTCACCACCCCTCCTTTTAGTGCATTGTTATTTAAGAAGACATGTTAATCGTGAGATACCCATTTGAAAATTTATAATATGAGTAATAGTTAAGTGGTGAAGTGAAGCATTCTATAGTTAATCATTGAATTAAAAAAGATTTCTAATTTTAAAATACTATACAATGTAATTTTTAAAAATATTATATTAAAATGTTCACATTCATAAAATAATGTATTCATGGTCAAAGAGTTCATTACAATTATTAAAAATGTATTATTTAAGTGGATTGGTGGGAAAATTAAATAGAAGTCTTGATAATGATCTCTCTCATGGTGATTTGTATATATTTATTAAAGATATGTATGCTACTTAATATCCAACAATTAAACATTAAATGAAAGGTAAACTCACTATCACTACTAGTAAATAAAGTTAAAATTAGTTGGGTTTTAACTTTTTTAAGTAATTTTTTTTGAAGTGATTTTTAAGGGTCACATTTTCTATAATTAATCATTTGATTGAAAAAATATTTTTAATATTATATTAAAATATTCACATTGATCAAAATAATGTAATCATGATCAAAGATTCATTACAATTATTAAAGATATATTATTTAAGTGGATTAGTGAAAAATGAATCATAATAATTTATATTATATTAATCAAATATGATATTTAATAATAAATAGATATATTTAAATTAAACAACAATTTAAAATCATTTGACAAATAGTAAATAATTTAAATGATAAATGATAAAATTTAATCTTTGTTATTATTTAAATTTTTTAAATATAACTAGTTCGTCAATAAAACATATTTAATATACACATCTTTAGATTTAAAAATACATATTAAGATAAATAAAATATAATTTAATTAAAAATTTATAAATAAAATTATAACTAAACAAAATGGCCCATTGTATAGAAGTGTATTTAAAAAAAACCATTCAATTATTTTAAAAAATAAATAAATCTAAAACAAATAAAAACTAATAAACATATATAAAAATAGTAAATGGAAAATATAAACTGCCATAACAGAAAAGAGGTCTATTATCCATGTAAGACAATACTAAAGACATTTTATTTTACGAAAATAAATACAGGGTAAGATTTAGCATATGCACACCAATGTAAATTCCACTTACAAAATTCCGCCCCCTTGCATCTTTTGATATTTCAGACTGGATTTGTGCATATCTCTTGGCCTGATATATACACGTGTTTCCAAAATTCATAATGGTTTTTACAAATTGACACTTTTCTCAAAACCTAATGTCCATCCCGGGGACGTCATCATAGGTCTAGTTGCCGTATGTTTGGATGAGATTGTGCCCACTTCATTGCTTATTACTTATTAGTCCATTCAATCGTTGTTGGGTTATGGTTGGCCTCGGGCTGTTTGCAGGGATGGAACTCATAAATCCTAATTGTTTATAAAAAATCTTTTGTTTTACTACGTTAATCTTGAAACAAAAATCACAAATCCAAGATGGTTTTCTTCAAATTGAGCGCCTACTACCATTCGCTAGCAACACTACCCAAAGGTAGAAGCCCGCTTAATACCTTTTTTTTTCCCCTCATCACGAGATAATTAAAATCGTTGTTTTGAAATGAAAACTGTTCACTGTTTTATAACAACGTGTCGATAAATTTTATGTTTTCATTTGTTATATTATTTTATTATTGTTTATTATTGTTTTATAACAACGTGTTGATATATATATACATAGTTGTCTAATCAAGGCATTAGTTTTATGTGATCAATTTAGTAAATTATATTTATTCTCGAAGTAGATTAAATATTTTAATATAATTCATATGTTATATTTTTAGATATATTTAATATGAATTTTTATTATTTTATTTGGATTATTGTATTGGAAATAAAAAAATTGAATGACGTCTTTAGGATGATATATTATAAATGTGGGGTGTTTTATTCATTAAAATGATTATGACTATTGCTTGTTCATATTGAAAGAGGTAAATTGATTTTTTTTATGATTAGCTAGATTTCTAGTCTTATTAGTTCAATAATGACTTAAATTTCTCTTGATCATTATGGTGATGTTTTATTAAATTTTAATCGATGAATTTGCAAGTGTATATGATGATGTTATTCTCAAAGATTGTCTGAATTCGGTCTTAGTGAATTTAGCATTTCTTGCAAGGGGTTTATTTTGTTGCAATTTCTTTCCTATGTTCAGTCATCCTATTGTGGTGTATTTTGTACCTCTTGATCAGGTGTTGTATTTATGACTTTGTTGTTTTAACCATATTGTTCTTATTCCTTACGGTTAACCAAGGGTTAGTAAGTATTTGTTTTGGTCACCTGTATGGCTGTAGTGGTGTTATGGGTGTTTGTTTCGCCATAGGGTCCTCATAGAGTGACCATGTTTATTTAGTGTCCTTTGAGAGAGTGGCTTTCGAGTGGGGGCCGCGCCCGAAGTGGTTGGCAGGATAACCCCTCGAAAGTCAGATAATAAGTGATAACCTAATAATTGATTAGGGGGTGGGTAGTTTTTAATATTAATTAAGATATTGTACCCCGAGCATGGTTGAGTGCTCGTATAGGCTCAAGATGTACTGGGAAGGCCTGGAATGGCAAATCGACCACCTTGTCTTCACGAAGGGTTGGTGAGGTCCGCATGAGACTTAGATGCAACTGGGGGTTCGGGAAAGGTTACCAGGATAACGTATGATGGGGGTCGGGACCTATGGAGTCCTACCTAGGGTAACCATCATAAGTTATATGATGACACTCTCTCTTTAGGGTCACTAGTGTGTTGTGATGTCGAGTTCACCAAGAGTATCGTGGAGTCGTATTGTACTGTCGTCCATGTCTTGCTTATGCTTGCTTGAGAGTCTTCTACTATCTCCTAGCACAGTAGGGTGATTTTGTTTTGGGATCACATGGTCAGGTGGTAGTGCCACTTCCCATCAGATGTTCTTGTTTGTGCCTTCATGCAAGGATTAGCTTCGTAGGTGTTCTTGTGGTTCGTGATTCGTGCATCATCTCATGTTGGAGATTATTGCCCTTTTGAGATCTATGTGGTCATTTGTATCTGTGGATTTATGTAACCTTGTAATTGGTAATGATGTAAGTCTTACATGTATTATTGGGAGTCAAGTATTTGATGAACAATGTAATCTTATGTTTTGGATGTTATTTATCAGTTATCCGTATACTTTGTGCAAAGGCTTAACTAAAGAGAAAATTATATTGTAATACTTTCAATCTTAAATGGTGTAATCTGTTATACGTTTATGGTTTATTGTGTTCAATGAGCAAATGATGGTTAATTGGATTAATCTTAATTATGGAATTTAACCTTTCGTTTAATTCTTCATTGGTAACCCTTTAGGAATTCTTGTGTTAGTCTTCCGCTTGTGTTATTATTGTGCAATGTAGTAATTAAAGCACTTAATGTGATTTATACTTTTAATTTTTTTTATTTCACCCTTAGTTGCTTAGTTGTATGGTTTTCCTTTGGGTTTCCTGGCGGGGCATTACACTGCCCTTCCTCTCTATCTCTTCCTATCCATATCTTTCTCTATCTCTATCTCCTTACATACCCCCCTCTATCACCTTCCCCCTTCCTCTTTCTATATATTGGGTCATCTTTCCCCCTCTCCCCTATTCTTTATCTCCCTCCTCTACATATCTCTATCCCTTTCTCTCCCCCCACTCTTTATCTCTCCCCGTCTCTCACCCCCTCTGTCTATCCCTATCCCTTGTCTATATGTCAATTTATAACCCTTCCGCCCTTTATATTCTCATCTCTCTCTCTCTCTCTTTCTCTTCCCATATATCACTATCTCTCCCTCTCTTTGTCTCCCTGTATATCTCCAAATCTCTATTTGTCTATCTCTACTATTTTCTATTTTTTTTATGTTCCTCTCTTTCTCTCCCCCTCTCTACATCTCCTTTTACCTCTAGCTCTTCATCACTCTACCTAACCATATATATATATATATATATATATATATATATATATATATATATATATATATATATATATATATATATATCTTCCACTCTATATATTGTTGTCCCCCCTCTCTCTGTATATATCTCCCTCTTTTCATCTCTATTTATCTATCTCTACTTCTCATTGTTTGTATATCTTTCTATCTATCGCTATGTTTTTTCTGCTTTTCTACCCCCTCTCTAGATATCCTTTATCTCTCTATCTCTCCACCTCACCATCTATATTTATTTCTCAATATCTCTTCTCCCCCTCCTTCCTCTATATCTCTCTATCTCTTTCTCACTATCTCTCCCCCTCTATCTCCCTACATATCTCTATCTTTATCTCTCCCAATGCCTCTCTGCATCTATTTTCTTCTCTCTCTCTCTCTCTCTCTCTCTCTCTCTCTCTCTCTCTCTCTCTCTCTCTCTCTCTCTCTCTCTCTCTCTCTCTCTCTCTCTCTCTACACACACCTTTTCCATCTCCATCTCCTTCTCCATATCTATCTCTATCTTCCTCTCCATATCTATCTCCTTACCCCCCGCTCCCTTGCGCCCCCCCTCTCTCTATCCCTCCTATCTCTCCCTCTTTCCTAATTTCAAACACAACATAAACTTGTGGGTAGTGGTGCTTGATTATCTTCTTGATTTAGAGGTTTTGTATGGTTTCCCTTTGGGTTTCCTGGTGGCGCATTACACTCCCCTTCCTCTCTATATCTTCCTATCCATATCTTTCTCTATCCCTATCTCCTTACATACCCCCCTCTTCCACTCTCTATATATTGGCTCATCTTTTCCCCTCTCCCCTATTCTTTATCTGGCCCCTCTACATATCTCTATCCCTTTCTCTCCCCCCACTCTTTATCTCTCCCTGTCTCTCACCCCCTCTGTCTATCCCTATCCCTTGTCTATATGTCAATTTATAACCCTCCCGCCCTTTCTATTCTCATCTCTCTCTCTCTCTCTTTCTCTTCCCATATATCACTATCACTCCCTCTTTCTCTCTTCCTCTTTTCATCTCTATTTATCTATCTCTAATTCTCATTGTTTGTATATCTCCCTATCTATCTCTATATTTTTCTGCTTTTCTCCCCCCTCTCTAGATATCCTTTATCTCTCTATCTCTCCACCTCACCATCTATATTTATCTCTCAGTAACTCTTCTCCCCATTCTTCCTCTATATCTCTCTATCTATTTCTCACTATCTCTCCCTCTCTATCTCCCTACATATCTCTATCTTTATCTCTCCCAATGCCTCTCTGCATCTATTTTTGTCCCTCTTCCTCTCACTCTTTGTTCATTTCTTCTTCTATCTTTACCTCTCCCTATATCTCTACACATGTCCCCCCACCTCTCTCTCTCTCTCTCTCTCTCTCTCTCTCTCTCTCTCTCTCTCTCTCTCTCTCTCTCTCTCTCTCTCTCTCTCTCTCTCTCTCTCTCTCTCTCTCTCTCTCTCTCTCTCTCTCTCTCTCTCTCTCTCTCTACACGCGCATGCGCGCACACACACGCACACACACACACACAAACACACACACACCTTTTCCATCTCCATTTCCTTCTCCATATCTATCTCTATCTTCCTCTCCATATCTATCTCCTTACCCTCCACTCCCTTGTGTCCCCCTCTCTCTATCCCTCCTATCTCTCCCTCTTTCCCAATTGCAAACACAACATGAACTTGTGGGTAGTGGTTCCTAATTATCTTCTTGATTTAGAGGTTTTGTTCCATTCATTTTTCAATCCTTGTAAGTGAATGCATAGTTGATTTAAATATATCACTTCTCCATTGATAATTTCTCATAGATGGTTCAGTTGATAAGTGGAATATTCCATTGAAAAAAGTAAAATTCTAATAGACTTCCAAACTTTATGCACTCAAGCCAAAAGATCATGACACTAATGAGACAAAGTGAAAACTTGATATACTTCAACAATTTTTTCACATTATAAGTGTCATTCACATGTTGCATTACATACCAATGTGCACACAAGGTATCATGATAAGCACAAAGACGCACAAGATAATATCACCAATGTATAAGAGTGGGAGCAAAAAGGGAAAGACTTCACTAATCATGCTAAAGGTTATTATTACCTTTGTTGCACAAACAACATCATTATCTAATTGGCCTACCAATCGACCTCATGTACTACACAAATGTATGCATCTAATAGACCAAATTCTTTTCTAATTGACTTTCCACACCTCTTCTACATACCCATTGCACACCAAAATGAAATTGCTAATTATGCCGAGGGGTATCTATATTGATATCAAAGTCTCCGTAAACAAAAATCCATTTTTGAAAAAAATGACATACAAATGACAGGTAAATGCATGAAATATGCCATGTTTCAGCTTTTGTGGATGTGTTATTTTATTACTCCAAATAAAATAGAACCCTCGCCACTTGTCTCCAACTAGATTCACAATTTTTCGCACACAAGATTTCAATGGATTTGTATTCTTGATGTTTAATATTTTAGAAAAGCATTTATTTTACAGATAATTTTTTTTTATTATAAGATATCTTTCCACATATTTTACATATATTTTTTAAATATAAATATACAAATAATAACCTGGGGAAAAAGCTAAAATTCAGAAGCACGTTGTATCTACCCAGACCTTATGGTTAAGATGCTCCCCATTTCAGTAGGGTTTTAAGAATAAAGACCATTACTTGTTTTTGCTTCCATAAATCCAAAAATCCTTGTATGATATAAAAGTGTGTTGCAACAAAAGAACAAGGCAGGGATGAGTGCATGAAACAAGCAAGCCTAAGCCTAAGATTGAGACTGAGAGGAGGCACCACCCTCTTTTCCTATTTGTCCAACTCTCCTATATTCAGGGTGACTGATCTGAACAAACTTTCAGTAGCTTCAATCACCCATATGGCATCGATTAGAAAATTTCGTTAGTCTTCTTTCTAAACAAAGGTCTTTCTTTTTCTCTTTCCTAAATTAATCTTCATTAATAGCAAGTGAAGGAAATGCCACAGGCAGATGCAGAGAAAGAAGAAGATCCCGAGAAAAAGAAGAAGAAGGAGGAAAAGGTAACCAAAATTCCACCCCGTTGCATCTCTTGATATTTCAGACTGGATTTGTGCATATCTCTTGTCCTGATATATACACGTGTTTCCAAAATCTATAATGGTTTTTACAAATTGACACTTTTCTCAAAACCTAATGTCCATCTGGGGACGTCATCATAGGTCTAGTTACCGTATGTTTGGATGAGATTGTGCCCACTTCATTGCTTATTGCTTATTAGAGCATTCGATTGTTGTTGGGTTATGGTTGGCCTCGGGCTGTTTGCAGGGATGGAACTCATAAATCCTAATTGTTTATAAAAAATCTTTTGTTTTAGTACGTTAATCTTGAAACAAAAATCACAAATCCAAGATGGTTTTCTTCAAATTGAGCACCTACTACCATTCGGTAGCAACACTACCCAAAGGTAGCAGCCCGCTTAATACCTTTTTTTTTCCCCTCATCACGAGATAATTAAAATCATTGTTTTGAAATTAAAAGTGTTCGCTGATTTATAAATACGTGTTGTTAAATTTTATGTTTTTGTTTGTTATATTATTTTATTATTGTTCATTATTGTTTTATAACAGTGTGTAGATATATATATATATATATATATATATATATATATATATATATATATATATATATAATATATATATATATATTATATATATATATATATATATATATATATATATATATATATATATATATACACACTTGTCTAATCAAGGCATTAGTTTTATGTGATCAATTTAGTAAATTAGATTTATTCTGGAAGTAGATTAAATATTTTAATATAATTCATATGTTATATTTTTAGATATATTTAATATGAATTTTTATTATTTTAGTTGGATTATTGTATTGGAAATAAAAAAATTGAATGACGTCTTTAGGATGATGTATTATAAATGTGGGGTGTTTTATTCATTAAAATGATTATGACTGTTGCTTGTTCAGATTGAAAGAGGTAAATTAATTTTTTGGATGATTAGCAAGATTTCTAGTCTTATTAGTTCAATAATGACTTGAATTTCTCTTAATCATTATGGTGATGTTTTATTAAATTTTAATCGATGAATTTGCAAGTGTATATGATGATGTTATTCTCAAAGATTGTCTGAATTCGGTCTTAATGAATTTAGCATTTCTTGCAAGGGGTTTATTTTGTTGCAATTTCTTTCCTATGTTCAGTCATCCTATTGTGGTGTATTTTGTACCTCTTGATCAGGTATTGTATTTATGACTTTGTTGTTTTAACCATATTGTTCTTATTCCTTATGGTTAACCAAGGGTTAGTAAGTATTTGTTTTGGTCACCTGTATGGCTGTAGTGGTGTTATGGGTGTTTGTTTCGCCATAGGGTCCTCATAGAGTGACCATGTTTATTTAGTGTCCTTTGAGAGAGTGGCTTTCGAGTGGGGGCCGCGCCCGAAGTGGTTGGCAGGATAACCCCTCGAAAGTCAGATAATAAGTGATAACCTAATAATTGATTAGGGGGTGGGTAGTTGTTAATATTAATTAAGATATTGTACCCCGAGCATGGTTGAGTGCTCGTACAGGCTCAAGATGTACTGGGAAGGCCTGGAATGGCAAATCGACCACCTTGACTTCACGAAGGGTTGGTGAGGTCCGCATGAGACTTAGATGGAACGAATTTCCATTTTGAATCAATAAGAACTTTTTTATCCTTTAAATCGAGAACCCTCCTACTGATTGGTCTGTAGTCTTTCAATAGTTATCCAACAAAAAAATTGTAGACATTAATTCAAGGAGGAGCTATACATATGTTAGAAGAAGAAATGCCTCTCATAGGTTGCCTACCAATGGAAATGCATTTAGACTCCATTGAAGATAGAGATCAACTTGAATGTGTTACAAGAGTGATCAAACAAGCTCAATCACATACCAACATATCAATTATGTGTGCAAATTATAATAGTTCAAAAAGGTCCTATTGAACCCGAGTCAATATGGTATGTCATATTTGCATACCTATCAATGCATGTGTTTTGATGATGTTTTACTAGATTTTATTGCTAATCATGGTTTTGCTTTCATTTATGTAGGATTTGATAATAGAAAGAGAGTCTACTATGGAGTTAGTGGGGGCACCTATAATTCTGATATTTATGCTACTTATGGAGAAGTTGATCCAAGTCCTATTAGTGGTCAAGAAGTAACATCGTCTACAGATCTAAGAAAGTACGTGAATTGAGATGCCATACATTTTAGACAAGCCTTGAATAATTTAATTGTCAATATGTTTATGCAAGGAGAATTCACCACCCCTCCTTTTAGTGCATTGTTATTTAAGAAGACATGTTAATCATGAGATACCCATTTGAAAATTTATAATATGAGTAATAGTTAAGTGGTGAAGTGAAGCATTCTATAGTTAATCATTGAATTAAAAAAGATTTCTAATTTTAAAATACTATACAATGTAATTTTTAAAAATATTATATTAAAATGTTCACATTCATAAAATAATGTATTCATGGTCAAAGAGTTCATTACAATTATTAAAAATGTATTATTTAAGTGGATTGGTGGGAAAATTAAATAGAAGTCTTGATAATGATCTCTCTCATGGTGATTTGTATATATTTATTAAAGATATGTATGCTACTTAATATCCAACAATTAAACATTAAATGAAAGGTAAACTCACTATCACTACTAATAAATAAACTTAAAATTAGTTGGGTTTTAACTTTTTTAAGTAATTTTTTTTTAAGTGAATTTTAAGGGTCACATTTTCTATAATTAAACATTTGATTGAAAAAAATATTTTTAATGTTATATTAAAATATTCACATTGATCAAAATAATGTAATCATGATCAAAGATTCATTACAATTATTAAAGATATATTATTTAAGTGGATTAGTGAAAAATGAATCATAATAATTTATATTATATTAATCAAATATGATATTTAATAATAAATAGATATATTTAAGTTAAACAACAATTTAAGATCATTTGACAAATAGTAAATAATTTAAATGATAAATGATAAAATTTAATCTTTGTTATTATTTAAATTTTTTAAATATAACTAGTTCATCAATAAAACATATTTAATATACACATCTTTAGATTTAAAAATACATATTAAGATAAATAAAATATAATTTAATTAAAATTTTATAAATAAAATTATAACTAAACAAAATGGCCCATTGTATAGAAGTGCATTTACAAAAAAACATTCAATTATTTTAAAAAATAAATAAATCTAAAACAAATAAAAACTAATAAACATATATAAAAATAGTAAATGGAAAATATAAACTACCATAACAGAAAAGAGGTCTATTATCCATGTAAGACAATACTAAATACATTTTATTTTACGAAAATAAATACACGGTAAGATTTAGCACATGCACACCAATGTAAATTCCACTTACAAAATGTTAAAAAACCTGAAAACACCTTCATCGTTATTAATACAATTTACTCAAACATCGTAAGGCATTAATTAGCCTGCGTGAAAAGTGAGAATCCATAAACAAAGATCAAATGGAGAGGGAAAAATGAAGCAGAAAATCGATCGACGAAAAATGACAAAAAGTGATGAACGAACATGATCTTCTCTATTGTCTTGCACACTTCTAAAGAGTTTAAGACCATCGGATTTACAAGTGAAGGTTTTCTTTGTCATAAGGAACACCTTCGGTGTAAAAATCCTCATATGATATAAAAGTGTGTTGCAACAAAAGAACAAGGCAGGCATGAGTGCATGAAACAAGCAAGCCCAAGCCTAAGATTGAGACTGAGAGGAGGCAGCACCCTCTTTTCCTATTTGTCCAACTCTCCTATATTTAGGGTGACTGATCTGGATAGACTTTCAGTAGCCTCGATCACCCATATGGCGCCGGTTAGAAAATTTCGTTAGTCTTCTTTCTAAACAGAGGTCTTTCTTTTTCTCTTTCCTAAATTAATCTTCATTAATAGCAGGTGAAGGAAATGCCACAGGCAGATGGAGAGAAAGAAGAAGATCCCGAGAAAAAGAAGAAGAAGGAGGAAAAGGTAACCAAAATTCCGCCCCCTTGCATCTTTTGATATTCCAGAATGGATTTGTGCATTTCTCTTGGCCTGACATATACACGTGTTTCCAAAATCCATAATGGTTTTTACAAATTGACACTTTTCTCAAAACCTAATGTCCATCCGGGGACGTCATCATAGGTCTAGTTGTCGTATGTTTGGATGAGATTGTGCCCACTTCATTGCTTATTACTTATTAGTCCATTCGATCGTTGTTGGGTTATGGTTGGCCTCGGGCTGTTTGCAGGGATGGAACTCATAAATCCTAATTGTTTATAAAAAATCTTTTGTTTTACTACGTTAATCTTGAAACAAAAATCACAAATCCAAGATGGTTTTCTTCAAATTGAGTGCCTACTACCATTCGCTAGCAACACTACCCAAAGGTAGAAGCCCGCTTAATACCTTTTTTTTTCCCCTCATCACGAGATAATTAAAATCGTTGTTTTGAAATGAAAACTATTCACTGTTTTATAACAACGTGTTGATAAATTTTATGTTTTCATTTGTTATATTATTTTATTATTGTTTATTATTGTTTTATAACAACGTGTTGATATATATATACATAGTTGTCTAATCAAGGCATTAGTTTTATGTGATCAATTTAGTAAATTATATTTATTCTCGAAGTAGATTAAATATTTTAATATAATTCATATGTTATATTTTTAGATATATTTAATATGAATTTTTATTATTTTATTTGGATTATTGTATTGGAAATAAAAAAATTGAATGACGTCTTTAGGATGATGTATTATAAATGTGGGGTGTTTTATTCATTAAAATGATTATGACTATTGCTTGTTCATATTGAAAGAGGTAAATTGATTTTTTTTATGATTAGCTAGATTTCTAGTCTTATTAGTTCAATAATGACTTGAATTTCTCTTGATTATTATGGTGATGTTTTATTAAATTTTAATCGATGAATTTGCAAGTGTATATGATGATGTTATTCTCAAAGATTGTCTGAATTCGGTCTTAGTGAATTTAGCATTTCTTGTAAGGGGTTTATTT
The DNA here is from genome assembly GCF_030272615.1 of Cryptomeria japonica. Taxonomy (NCBI): domain Eukaryota; kingdom Viridiplantae; phylum Streptophyta; class Pinopsida; order Cupressales; family Cupressaceae; genus Cryptomeria; species Cryptomeria japonica. The sequence continues at coordinate 551,744,925 of NC_081415.1, forward strand.
TGTTGCAATTTCTTTCCTATGTTCATTCATCCTATTGTGGTGTATTTTGTACCTCTTGATCAGGTTTTGTATTTATGACTTTGTTGTTTTAACCATATTGTTCTTATTCCTTATGGTTAACCAAGTGTTAGTAAGTTTTTTTTTTGGTCACTTGTATGGTTGTAGTGGTGTTATGGGTGTTTGTTTCGCCATAGGGTCCTCATAGAGTGACCATGTTTATTTAGTGTCCTTTGAGAGAGTGGCTTTCGAGTGGGGGCCGCGCCCGAAGTGGTTGGCAGGATAACCCCTCGAAAGTCAGATAATAAGTGATAACCTAATAATTGATTAGGGGGTGGGTAGTTTTTAATGTTAATTAAGATATTGTACCCCGAGCATGGTTGAGTGCTCGTATAGGCTCAAGATGTACTGGGAAGGCCCTGAATGGCAAATTGACCACCTTGTCTTCACGAAGTGTTGGTGAGGTCCGCATGAGACTTAGATGGAACTAGGGGTTCCGGAAAGGTTACCAGGATAACGTATGATGGGGGTCGGGACCTATGGAGTCCTACCTAGGGTAACCATCATAAGCTATATGATGACACTCTCTCTTTAGGGTCACTAGTGTGTCGTTATGTCGACTTCACCAAGAGTATCGTGGAGTCGTATTGTACTGTCGTCCATGTCTTGCTTATGCTTGCTTGAGGGTCTTCTACTATCTCCTAGCACAGTAGGGTGATTTTGTTTTGGGATCACATGGTCAGGTGGTAGTGCCACTTCCCATCAGATGTTCTTGTTTGTGCCTTCATGCAAGGATTAGCTTCGTAGGTGTTCTTGTGGTTTGTGATTCGTGCATCATCTCATGTTGGAGATTATTTCCCTTTTGAGACCTATGTGGTCATTTGTATCTATGGATTTATGTAACCTTGTAATTGGTAATGATGTAAGTCTTACATGTATTATTGGGAGTCAAGTATTTGATGAACGATGTAATCTTATGTTTTGGATGTTTTTTATCAGTTATCCTTATACTTTGTGCAAAGGCTTAACTGAAGAGAAAATTATATTGTAATACTTTCAATCTTAAATGGTGTAATCTGTTATACGTTTATGGTTTATTGTGTTCAATGAGCAAATGATGGTTAATTGGATTAATCTTAATTATGGAATTTAACCTTTCGTTTAATTCTTCATTGGTAACCCTTTAGGAATTCTTGTGTTAGTCTTCCGCTTGTGTTATTATTGTGCAATGTAGTAATTAAAGCACTTAATGTGATTTATACTTTAAAAAAAAATTATTTCACCCTTAGTTGCTTAGTTGTATGGTTTTCCTTTGGGTTTCCTGGCGGGGCATTACACTCCCCTTCCTCTCTATCTCTTCCTATCCATATCTTTCTCTATCTCTATCTCCTTACATACCCCCCTCTATCACCTCCCCCCTTCCTCTCTCTATATATTGGGTAATCTTTCCCCCTCTCCCCTATTCTTTATCTCCCTCCTCTACATATCTCTATCCCTTTCTCTCCCCCCACTCTTTATCTCTCCCCATCTCTCACCCCCTCTGTCTATCCCTATCCATTGTCTCTATGTCAATTTATAACCCTTCCGCCCTCTCTCTCTCTCTCTCTCTCTCTCTCTCTCTCTCTCTCTCTCTCTCTCTCTCTCTTTCTCTTCCCATATATCACTATCTCTCCCTCTTTCTCTCTCCCTCTCTTTGTCTCCCTGTATATCTCCCAATCTCTATTTGTCTATCTCTACTTTTTTCTATTTTTTGTATGTTCATCTCTTTCTCTCCCCCTCTCTACATCTCCTTTTATCTCTAGCTCTTCATCACTCTACCTAACCATATATATATATATATCTTCCACTCTATATATTGTTGTCCCCCCCTCTCTCTATATATATCTCCCTCTTTTCATCTCTATTTATCTATCTCTACTTCTCATTGTTTGTATATCTCTCTATCTATCTATATGTTTTTCTGCTTTTCTCCCCCCTCTCTAGATATCCTTTATCTCTCTATCTCTCCACCTCACCATCTATATTTATCTCTCAGTATCTCTTCTCCCCCTCCTTCCTCTATATCTCTCTATCTCTTTCTCACTATCTCTCCCCCTCTATCTCCCTACATATCTCTATCTTTATCTCTCCCAATGCCTCTCTGCATCTATTTTCTTCTCTCTCTCTCTCTCTCTCTCTCTCTCTCTCTCTCTCTCTCTCTCTCTCTCTCTCTCTCTCTCTCTCTCTCTCTCTCTCTCTCTCTCTCTCTCTCTCTCTCTCTCTCTCTCTCTTTCTACACACACACACACACACCTTTTCCATCTCCATCTCCTTCTCCATATCTATCTCTATCTTCCTCTCCATATTTATCTCCTTACCCCCCGCTCTCTTGCGCCCCCCTCTCTCTATCCCTCCTATCTCTCCCTCTTTCCTAATTGCAAACACAACATGAACTTGTGGGTGGTGGTGCCTGATTATCTTCTTGATTTAGAGGTTTTGTATGGTTTTCCTTTGGGTTTCCTGGTGGGGCATTACACTCCCCTTCCTCTCTATATCTTCCTATCCATATCTTTCTCTATCTCTATCTCCTTACATACCCCCCTCTATCACCTTCCCTCTTCCACTCTCTATATATTGGCTCATCTTTTCCCCACTCCCCTATTCTTTATCTCCCTCCTCCACATATCTCTATCCCTTTCTCTCCCCCCACTCTTTATCTCTCCCCGTCTCTCACCCCCTCTGTCTATCCCTATTCCTTGTCTATATGTCAATTTATAACCCTCCCGCCCTTTCTATTCTCATCTCTCTCTCTCTCTTTCTCTTCCCATATATCACTATCTCTCCCTCTTTCTCTCTCCCTCTTTTCATCTCTATTTATCTATCTCTAATTCTCATTGTTTGTATATCTCCCTATCTATCTCTATATTTTTTTGCTTTTCTCCCCCCTCTCTAGATATCCTTTATCTCTCTATCTCTCCACCTCACCATCTATATTTATCTCTCAGTATCTCTTCTCCCCATTCGTCCTCTATATCTCTCTATCTATTTCTCACTCTCTCCCTCTCTATCTCCCTACATATCTCCATCTTTATCTCTCCCAATGCCTCTCTGAATCTATTTTTGTCCCTCTTCCTCTCACTCTTTGTTCATTTCTTCTTCTTCTTCTCTCTCTCTCTCTCTCTCTCTCTCTCTCTCTCTCTCTCTCTCTCTCTCTCTCTCTCTCTCTCTCTCTCTCTCTCTCTCTCTCTCTCTCTACACGCACGCGCGCGCACGCGCGCGCACACAAACATACGCGCGCGCGCGCACGCACACGCACACACACACCTTTTCCATCTCCATTTCCTTCTCCATATCTATCTCTATCTTCCTCTCCATATCTATCTCCTTACCCTCCACTCCCTTGTGTCCCCCTCTCTCTATCCCTCCTATCTCTCCCTCTTTCCCAATTGTAAACACAACATGAACTTGTGGGTAGTGGTTCCTAATTATCTTCTTCATTTAGAGGTTTTGTTCCATTCATATTTCAATCCTTGTAAGTGAATGCATAGTTGATTTAAAGATATCACTTCTCCATTGATAATTTCTCATAGATGGTTCAGTTGATAAGTGGAATATTCCATTGAAAAAAGTAAATTTCTAATAGACTTCCAAACTTTATGCACTCAAGCCAAAAGATCATGACACTAATGAGACAAAGTGAAAACTTGATATACTTCAACAATTTTTTCACATTATAAGTGTCATTGACATGTTGCATTACATACCAATGTGCACACAAGGTATCATGATAAGCACAAAGACGCACAAGATAATATCACCAATGTATAAGAGTGGGGGCAAAAAGGGAAAGACTTCACTAATCATGCTAAAGGTTATTATTACCTTTGTTGCACAAACAACATCATTATCTAATTGGCCTACCAATCGACCTCATGTACTACACAAATGTATGCATCTAATAGACCAAATCCTTTTCTAATTGACTTTCCATGCCTCTTCTACATACCCATTGCACACCAAAATGAAATTGCTAATTATGCCGAGGGGTATCTACAATGACATCAAAGTCTCCGTAAACAAAAATCCATTTTTGAAAAAAATGACATACAAATGACAGGTAAATGCATGAAATATGCCATGTTTCAGCTTTTGTGGATGTGTTATTTTATTACTCCAAATAAAATAGAACCCTCGCCACTTGTCTCCAACTAGATTCACAATTTTTCGCACACAAGATTTCAATGGATTTGTATTCTTGATGTTTAATATTTTAGAAAAGCATTTATTTTACAGATAATTTTTTATTATGATAAGATATCTTTCCACATATTTTACATATATTTTTTAAATATAAATATACTAGTTTAATAACATACAAAACAAGCTAACTTGAACCCCAAATTCAAACCTTAACACAAATAATAACCTGGGGAAAAAGCTAAAATTCAGAAGCACGCTGTATCTACCCATCCAAAAATCCCCGTATGATATAAAAGTGTGTTGCAACAAAAGAACAAGGCAGGGATGAGTGCATGAAACAAGCAAGCCTAAGCCTAAGATTGAGACTGGGAGGAGGCACCACCCTCTTTTCCTATTTGTCCAACTCTCCTATATTCAGGGTGACTGATCTGAACAGACTTTCAGTAGCTTCGATCACCCATATGGCGTCGATTAGAAAATTTCGTTAGTCTTCTTTCTAAACAGAGGTCTTTCTTTTTCTCTTTCCTAAATTAATCTTCATTAATAGCAGGTGAAGGAAATGCCACAGGCAGATGGAGAGAAAGAAGAAGATCCTGAGAAAAAGAAGAAGAAGGAGGAAAAGGTAACCAAAATTCCGCCCCGTTGCATCTCTTGATATTTCAGACTGGATTTGTGCATATCTCTTGTCCTGATATATACACGTGTTTCCAAAATCTATAATGGTTTTTACAAATTGACACTTTTCTCAAAACCTAATGTCCATCCGGGGACGTCATCATAGGTCTAGTTACCGTATGTTTGGATGATATTGTGCCCACTTCATTGCTTATTGCTTATTAGAGCATTCGATTGTTGTTGGGTTATGGTTGGCCCCGGGCTGTTTGCAGGGATGGAACTCATAAATCCTAATTGTTTATAAAAAATCTTTTGTTTTAGTACGTTAATCTTGAAACAAAAATCACAAATCCAAGATGGTTTTCTTCAAATTGAGCACCTACTACCATTCGGTAGCAACACTACCCAAAGGTAGCAGCCCGCTTAATACCTATTTTTTCCCCTCATCACGAGATAATTAAAATCATTGTTTTGAAATGAAAAGTGTTCGCTGATTTATAACAACGTGTTGATAAATTTTACGTTTTTGTTTGTTATATTATTTTATTATTGTTTATTATTGTTTTATAACAGTGTGTTGATATATATATATATATATATATATATATATATATATATATATATATATATATATATATATATATATATATACACTTGTCTAATCAGGGCATTAGTTTTATCTGATCAATTTAGTAAATTAGATTTATTCTAAAAGTAGATTAAATATTTTAATATAATTCATATGTTATATTTTTAGATATATTTAATATGAATTTTTATTATTTTATTTGGATTATTGTATTGGAAATAAAAAAATTGAATGACGTCTTTAGGATGATGTATTATAAATGTGGGGTGTTTTATTCATTAAAATGATTATGACTGTTGCTTGTTCAGATTGAAAGAGGTAAATTAATTTTTTTGATGATTAGCAAGATTTCTAGTCTTGTTAGTTCAATAATGACTTGAATTTCTCTTAATCATTATGGTGATGTTTTATTAAATTTTAATCGATGAATTTGCAAGTGTATATGATGATGTTATTCTCAAAGATTGTTTGAATTTGGTCTTAGTGAATTTAGCATTTCTTGCAAGGGGTTTATTTTGTTGCAATTTCTTTCCTATGTTCAGTCATCCTATTGTGGTGTATTTTGTACCTCTTGATTAGGTGTTGTATTTATGAATTTGTTGTTTTAACCATATTATTCTTATTCCTTATGGTTAACCAAGGGTTAGTAAGTATTTGTTTTGGTCACCTGTATGGTTGTAGTGGTGTTATGGGTGTTTGTTTCACCATAGAGTCCTCATAGAGTGACCATGTTTATTTAGTGTCCTTTGAGAGAGTGGCTTTCGAGTGGGGGCCATGCCCGAAGTGATTGGCAGGATAACCCCTCGAAAGTTAGATAATAAGTGATAACCTAATAATTGATTAGGGGGTGGGTAGTTTTTAATATTAATTAAGATATTGTACCCCGAGCATGGTTGAGTGCTTGTATAGGCTCAAGATGTACTAGGAAGGCCTGGATTGGCAAATAAACCACCTTGTCTTCATGAAGGGTTGGTGAGGTTCGCATGAGACTTAGATGGAATTGGGGGTTCGGGAAAGGTTACCAAGATAACGTATGATGGGGGTTGGGACCTATGGAGTCCTACCTAGGGTAACCATCATAAGCTATATGATGACACTCTCTCTTTGGGGTCACTAGTGTGTTGTGAAGTCGAGTTCACCAAGAGTATCATGGAGTCGTATTGTACTGTCGTCCATGTCTTGCTTATGCTTGCTTGAGGGTCTTCTACTATCTCCTAGCCCAGTGGGGTGATTTTGTTTTGGGATCACATGGTTAGGTGGTAGTGCCACTTCCCATAAGATGTTCTTGTTCGTGCCTTCAGGCAAGGATTAGCTTCGTAGGTGTTCTTGTGGTTCGTGATTCGTGCATCATCTCATGTTGGAGATTATTGCCCTTTTGAGACCTATGTGGTCATTTGTATCTATGGATTTATGTAACCTTGTAATTGGTAATGATGTAAGTCTTACATGTATTATTGGGAGTCATGTATTTGATGAACAATGTAATCTTATGTTTTGGATGTTATTTATCAGTTATCCTTATACTTTGTGCAAAGGGTTTATTGAAGAGAAAATTATATTGTAATACTTTCAATCTTTAAATGGTGTAATCTGTTATACGTTTATGGTTTATTGTGTTTAATGAGCAAATGGTGGTTAATTGGATTAATCTTAATTATGGAATTTAACCATTCGTTTAATTCTTCATTGGTAACCCTTTAGGAATTCTTGTGTTAGTCTTCCGCTTGTGTTATTACTGTGCAATGTAGTAATTAAAGCACTGAATGTGATTTATACTTTTAAATTTTTTTATTTCACCCTTAGTTGCTTAGTTGTATGGTTTTCCTTTGGGTTTCCTGGCGGGGCATTACACTCCCCTTCCTCTCTATCTCTTCCTATCCATATCTTTCTCTATCTCTATCTCCTTACATAACCCCCTCTATCACGTTCCCTCTTCCTCTCTCTATATATTGGGTCATCTTTCCCCCTCTCCCTTATTCTTTATCTCCCTCCTCTACGTATCTGTATCCCTTTCTCTCCCCCCACTCTTTATCTCTCCCCATCTCTCACCCCCTCTGTCTATCGCTATCCCTTGTCTATATGTCAATTTATAAGCCTCCCGCCCTTTCTATTCTCATCTCTCTCTCTCTCTCTCTCTCTCTTTCTCTTCCCATATATCACTATCTCTCCCTCTTTCTCTCTCCCTCTCTCTGTCTCCCTGTATATCTCCCAATCTCTATTTGTCTATCTCTACTTTTTTCTATTTTTTGTATGTTTCTATCTTTCTCTCCCCCTCTCTACATCTCGTTTTATCTCTAGCTCTTCCTCACTCTACATCACCATATATATATATATATATATATATATATATATATATATCTTCATCTTGCACTCTATATATTGTTCCCCCCCCCCCTCTCTCTATATATATCTCCCTCTTTTCATCTCTATTTATTTATCTCTACTTCTCATTGTTTGTATATCTCTCTATCTATTTCTCACTATCTCTCCCTCTCTATCTCCCTGCATATCTCTATCTTTATCTCTCCCAATGCCTCTCTGCATCTATTTTTTTCCCTCTTCCTCTCACTCTTTGTTCATTTCTTCTTCTATCTTTACCTCTCCCTATATCTCTAGACATTGCCCCCCCCCCCCCCCCCGCTCTCCCTTTCTCTCTCTCTCTCTCTCTACACACACACGCGCGCACGCCCACACACACACACACACACACACACACACACACACACACACACACACACACACACACACACACACACACACACACACACACACACACACACACACATACACACACACACACACACACATACACACACACCAATGTACAAGAGTGGGGGCACAAAGGGAAAGACTTCACTAATCATGCTAAAGGTTATTATTACCTTTGTTGCACAAACAACATCATTATCTAATTGGCCTACCAATCGACCTCATGTACTACACAAATGTATGCATCTAATAGACCGAATTCTTTTCTAATTGTCTTTCCACGCCTCTTGTACATACCCATTGCACACCAAAATGAAATTGCTAATTATGTCATGAGGCATCTACAATGACATCAAAGTGTCCGTAAACAAAAATCCATTTTTCAAAAAAATGACATACAAATGACAAGTAAATGCATGAAATATGTCATGTTTCAGCTTTTGTGGAGGTGTTATTTTATTACTCCAAATAAAATAGAACCCTCGCCACTTGTCTCCAACTAGATTCACAATTTTTCGCATGCAAGATTTCAATGGATTTGTATTCTTGATGTTTAATATTTTAGAAAAACATTTATTTTATAGATAATTTTTTTTTATTATAAGATATCTTTCCACATATTTTACATATATTTTTTAAATATAAATATACTAGTTTAATAACTTACAAAACAAGCTAACTTGAACTACAAATTCAAATCTTAACACAAATAATAACCTCGGGAAAAAGCTAAAATTCGGAAGCACGTTGTATCTACCCAGACCTTATGGTAAAGATGCTCCCCGTTTCAGTAGGGTTTTAAGAATAAAGACCATTACTTGTTTTTGCTTTCGTAAATCCTACTAGCAATTGCACCTTAGTGTGCAATGGGTACACCGAAGAGTTGTGAAAGGTCAAGGGGAAATTTTGGTCTTTTTTTTTGTATACATTTGTGTCGTAGATGAGGTCAACTTGAAGATAGAGATGGAGAGGTAGAGAGATATAGAGATAAAGATGGAGAGATAGGGAAATAAAGAGGGAGAGGCGAGAGGAATAGATATAGAACAAAAGGGGGAGGGAGAGATATAAATCATGAGATAGAATCATAGAGAAATACAGATATAATGAGATATAGAGAGGGGGAGAGGTAGAGAGACAAAGAGATAAAAAAACATAGAGAAAGAAACAAAAAGAGAGAAAAATAAATAGTAGAGGTAAAGGTATATAGGGGGAGGTAAAGAGAGGGAAAGATCTAGAGATATATAGGAAGAAAAAGGGAGAGAGTGGTAAAGATAGAAAGATAGATAGGATGAGGAGGGAGAAACAAAGGGAGAGATGGGGAGAGATAGCCTTAGAGGAGGGAGATTTTTTTGAATGCTCTAGCGTTGATAGAAAAACAACCTTTTTATCTGCAAGCACTTTAGATTAACGAATTTCCATTTTGAATCAATAAGAACTTTTTTATCCTTTAAATCGAGAACCCTCCTATTGATTGGTCTGTAGTCTTTCAATAGTTATCCAACAAAAAAATTGTAGACATTAATTCAAGGAGGAGCTATACATATGTTAGAAGAAGAAATGCCTCTCATAGGTTGCCTACCAATGGAAATGCATTTAGACTCCATTGAAGATAGAGATCAACTTGAATGTGTTACAAGAGTGATCAAACAAGCTCAATCACATACCAACATATCAATTATGTGTGCAAATTATAATAGTTCAAAAAGGTCCTATTGAACCCGAGTCAATATGGTATGTCATATTTGCATACCTATCAATGCGTGTGTTTTGATGATGTTTTACTAGATTTTATTGCTAATCATGGTTTTGCTTTCATTTATGTAGGATTTGATAATAGAAAGAGAGACTACTATGGAGTTAGTGGGGGCACCTATAATTTTGATATTTATGCTACTTATGGAGAAGTTGATCCAAGTCCTATTAGTGGTCAAGAAGTAACATCGTCTACAGATCTAAGAAAGTACGTGAATTGAGATGCCATCCATTTTAGACAAGCCTTGAATAATTTAATTGTCAATATGTTTATGCAAGGAGAATTCACCACCCCTCCTTTTAGTGCATTGTTATTTAAGAAGACATGTTAATCATGAGATACCCATTTGAAAATTTATAATATGAGTAATAGTTAAGTGGTGAAGTGAAGCATTCTATAGTTAATCATTGAATTAAAAAAGATTTCTAATTTTAAAATACTATACAATGTAATTTTTAAAAATATTATATTAAAATGTTCACATTCATAAAATAATGTATTCATGGTCAAAGAGTTCATTACAATTATTAAAAATGTATTATTTAAGTGGATTGGTGGGAAAATTAAATAGAAGTCTTGATAATGATCTCTCTCATGGTAATTTGTATATATTTATTAAAGATATGTATGCTAGTTAATATCCAACAATTAAACATTAAATGAAAGGTAAACTCACTATCACTACTAATAAATAAAGTTAAAATTAGTTGGGTTTTAACTTTTTTAAGTAAATTTTTTTGAAGTGATTTTTAAGGGTCACATTTTCTATAATTAATCATTTGATTGAAAAAAATATTTTTAATATTATATTAAAATATTCACATTGATCAAAATATCGATTCATTGCAATTATTAAAGATATATTATTTAAGTGGATTAGTGAAAAATGAATCATAATAATTTATATTATATTAATCAAATATGATATTTAATAATAAATAGATATATTTAAGTTAAACAACAATTTAAGATCATTTGACAAATAGTAAATAATTTAAATGATAAATGATAAAATTTAATCTTTGTTATTATTTAAATTTTTTAAATATAACTAGTTCATCAATAAAACATATTTAATATACACATCTTTAGATTTAAAAATACATATTAAGATAAATAAAATATAATTTAATTAAAAATTTATAAATAAAATTATAACTAAACAAAATGGCCCATTCTATAGAAGTGTATTTACAAAAAACCATTCAATTATTAGTGCATTCGATCGTTGTTGGGTTATGGTTGTCCTCAGGCTGTTTGCAGGGATGGAACTCATAAATCCTAATTGTTTATAAAAAATCTTTTGTTTTAGTACGTTAATCTTGAAACAAAAATCACAAATCCAAGATGGTTTTCTTCAAATTGAGCGCCTACTACCATTTGGTAGCAAGACTACCCAAAGGTAGCAGCCCGCTTAATACCTTTTTTTTCCCCTCATCACGAGATAATTAAAATCGTTGTTTTGAAATGAAAACTGTTCGTTGTTTTATAACAACGTGTTGAAATTTTTTATGTTTTCGTTTGTTATATTATTTTATTATTGTTTATTATTGTTTTATAACATCGTGTTGATATATATATACATAGTTGTCTAATCAAGGCATTAGTTTTATGTGATCTATTTAGTAAATTAGATTTATTCTGGAAGTAGATTAAATATTTTAATATAATTCATATGTTATACTTTTAGATATATTTAATATGAATTTTTATTATTTTATTTGGATTATTGTATTGGAAATAAAAAAATTGAATGACGTCTTTAGGATGATGTATTATAAATGTGGGGTGTTTTATTCATTAAAATGATTATGATTGTTGCTTGTTCAGATTAAAAGAGGTAAATTGTTTTTTTTATGGTTAGCTAGATTTCTAGTCTTATTAGTTCAGTAATGACTTGAATTTCTCTTGATCATTATGGTGATGTTTTATTAAATTTTAATCGATGAATTTGCAAGTGTATATGATGATGTTATTCTCAAAGATTGTCTGAATTCGGTCTTAGTGAATTTAGCATTTCTTGCAAGGGGTTTATTTTGTTGCAATTTCTTTCCTATGTCCAGTCATCATATTGTGGTGTATTTTGTACCTCTTGATCAGGTGTTGTCTTTATGACTTTGTTATTTTAATCATATTGTTCTTATTCCTTATGGTTAACCAAGGGTTAGTAAGTATTTGTTTTGGTCACTTGTATGGTTGTAGTGGTGTTATGGGTGTTTGTTTCGCCATAGGGTCCTCATAGAGTGACCATGTTTATTTAGTGTCCTTTGAGAGAGTGGCTTTCGAGTGGGGGTCATGCCCGAAGTGGTTGGCAGGATAACCCCTCGAAAGTCAGATAATAAGTGATAACCTAATAATTGATTAGGGGGTGGGTAGTTTTTAATATTAATTAAGATATTGTACCCCGAACATGGTTGAGTGCTCGTATAGGTTCAAGATGTACTGGGAAGGCCTGGAATGGCAAATCGACCACCTTGTCTTCACGAAGGGTTGGTGAGGTCCGCATGAGACTTACATGGAACTGGGGGTTCGGGAAAGGTTACCAAGATAACGTATGATGGGGGTCGGGACCTATGGAGTCCTACCTAGGGTAACCATCATAAGCTATATGATGACACTCTTTCTTTAGGGTCACTAGTGTGTTGTGATGTCGAGTTCACCGAGAGTATCGTGGAGTCGTATTGTACTGTCGTCCATGTCTTTCTTATGCTTGCTTGAGGGTCTTCTACTATATCCTAGCATAGTGGGGTGATTTTGTTTTGGGATCACATGGTCAGGTGGTAGTGCCACTTCCCATCAGATGTTCTTGTTTGTGCCTTCATGCAAGGATTAGCTTCGTAGGTGTTCTTGTGGTTCGTGATTCGTGCGTCATCTCATGTTGGAGATTATTGCCCTTTTGAGACCTATGTGGTCATTTGTATCTGTGGATTTATGTAACCTTGTAATTGGTAATGATGTAAGCCTTACATGTATTATTGGGAGTCATGTATTTGATGAACAATGTAATCTTATGTGTTGGATGTTATTTGTCAGTTATCCTTATACTTTGTGCAAAGGGTTTACTGAAGAGAAAATTATATTGTAATACTTTCAATCTTTGAATGGTGTAATATGTTATACGTTTATGGTTTATTGTGTTCAATGAGCAAATGATGGTTAATTGGATTAATCTTAATTATGGAATTTAACCTTTCGTTTAATTCTTCATTGGTAACCCTTTAGGAATTCTTGTGTTAGTCTTCCGCTTGTGTTATTATTGTGCAATGTAGTAATTAAAGCACTTAATGTGATTTATACTTTTAAATTTTTTTATTTCACACTTAGTTACTTAGTTGTATGATTTTCCTTTGGGTTTCCTGGTGGGGCATTACACTCCCCTTCCTCTCTATCTCTTCCTATCCATATATTTCTCTATCTCTATCTCCTTACATACCCCCCACTATCACCTTCCCTCTTCCTCTCTCTATATATTCGGTCATCTTTCACCCTCTCCCCTATTCTTTATCTCCCTCCTCTACATATCTCTGTCCCTTTCTCTCCCCCCACTCTTTATCTCTCCCCGTCTCTCACCCCCTCTGTCTATCCCTATCCCTTGTCTATATGTCAATTTATAAGCCTCTCGCCCTTTCTCTTCTCATCTATCTCTCTCTCTCTCTCTTTCTCTTCCCATATATCACTATCTCTCCCTCTTTCTGTCTCCCTCTCTCTGTCTCCCTGTATATCTCCCTATCTCTATTTGTCTATCTCTACCTTTTTCTTTTTTTTGTATGTTTCTCTCTTTCTCTCCCCCTCTCTACATCTCCTTTTATCTCTAGCTCTTCCTCACTCTACCTCACCATATATATATATATATATATATATATATATATATATCTTCATCTTGCACTCTATATATTGTTTCCCCCCCCACTCTCTCTCTTTATATATCTCCCTCTTTTCATCTCTATTTATCTATCTCTACTTCTCATTGTTTGTATATCTCTCTGTCTATCTCTATGTTTTTCTGCTTTTCTCCCCCCTCTCTAGATATCCTTTATCTCTCTATCTCTCCAGCTCACCATCTATATTTATCTCTCAGTATCTCTTCTCCCACTCCTTCCTCTATATCTCTCTATCTATTTCTCACTATCTCTCCCTCTCTATCTCCCTACATATCTCTATCTTTATCTCTCCCAATGCCTCTCTGAATCTATTTTTGTCCCTCTTCCTCTCACTCTTTGTTCATTTCTTCTTCTATCTTTACCTCTCCCTATATCTCTAGGCATGTCCCCCCCCCCCCCCCCCTCTCTCTCTCTCTCTCTCTCTCTCTCTCTCTCTCTCTCTCTCTCTCTCTCTCTCTCTCTCTCTTTGACTCTCTCCCTCTCTCTGTCTCTCTCTCTCTACATCTCCTTTTATCTCTAGCTCTTCCTCACTCTACCTCACCATATATATATATATATATATATATATATATATATATATATATATCTTCATCTTCCACTTTATATATTGTTCCCCCCCCCCCTCTCTCTCTCTATCTATCTCTATGTTTTTCTGCTTTTCTCCCCCCTCTCTAGATATCCTTCATCTCTCTATCTCTCAGTATCTCTTCTCCCCCTCCTTCCTCTACATCTCTCTATCTCTTTCTCACTATCTCTCCCTCTCTATCTCCCTGCATATCTCTATCTTTATCTCTCCCAATGCCTCTTTGCATCGATTTTTGTCCCTCTTCCTCTCACTCTTTGTTCATTTCTTCTTCTATCTTTACCTCTCCCTATATCTCTAGACATGTCCCCCCCCCCCTCTCTCTCTCTCTCTCTCTAGACACACACACACACACACACACCTTTTCCATCTCCATCTCCCTCTCCATATCTATCTCTATCTTCCTCTCCATATCTACCTCCTTACCCCCCGCTCCCTTGCGCCCCCCTCTCTCTATCCCTCCCATCTCTCCCTCTTTCCCAATTGCAAACACAACATGAACTTGTGGGCAGTGGTGCCTGATTATCTTCTTGATTGAGAGGTTTTGTTCCATTCATATTTCAATCCTTGTAAGTGAACGCATAGTTGATTTAAAAATATCACTTCTCCATTGATAATTTCTCATAGATGGTTCGGTTGATAAGTGGAATATTCCATTGAAAAAAGTAAAATTCTAATAGACTTCCAAACTTTATGCACTCAAGCCAAAAGATCACGACACTAATGAGACAAAGTGAAAACTTAATATACTTCAACAATTTTTTCACATTATAAGTGTCATTCACATGTTGCATTACATACCAATGTGCACACAAGGTATCATGATAAGCACAAAGACACACAAGATAATATCACCAATGTATAAGAGTGGGGGCACAAAAGGAAAGACTTCACTAATCATGCTAAAGGTTATTATTACCTTTGTTGCACAAACAACATCATTATCTAATTGGCCTACCAATCGACCTCATGTACTACACAAATGTATGCATCTAATAGACCAAATTCTTTTTCTAATTGACTTTCCATGCCTCTTCTACATACCCATTGCACACCAAAATGAAATTGCTAATTATGTCGAGAGGCATCTACAATGACATCAAAGTGTCCGTAAACAAAAATCCACTTTTGAAAAAAATGACATACAAATGACAGGTAAATGCATGAAATATGCCATGTTTCAGCTTTTGTGGAGGTGTTATTTTATTACTCCAAATAAAATAGAACCCTCGCCACTTGTCTCCGACTAGATTCACAATTTTTCGCATGCAAGATTTCAATGGATTTGTATTCTTGATGTTTAATATTTTAGAAAAACATTTAATTTACAGATAATTTTTTTTTATTATAAGATATCTTTCCACATATTTTACATATATTTTTTAAATATAAATATACTAGTTTAATAACTTACAAAACAAGCTAACTTGAACCCCAAATTCAAATCTTAACACAAATAATAACCTGGGGAAAAAGCTAAAATTCGGAAGTACGCTGTATCTACCCAGACGTTGTGGTAGAGATGCTCCCCATTTCAATAGGGTTTTAAGAATAAAGACCATTACTTGTTTTTGCTTCTACAAATCCTACTAGCAATTGCTCCTAGTGTGCAATGGGTACACCGAAGAGTTGTGAAAGGTCAAGGGGAAATTTTGGTCTATTTTTTTGTATACATTTGTGTTGTAGATGATGTCAATTTGAAGACAGAGATGGAGAGGTAGAGAGATATAGAGATAAAGATGGAGAGATAGGGAAATAAAGAGGGAGAGGCGAGAGGAATAGATATAGAACAAAAGGGGGAGGGAGAGATATAAATCATGAGATAGAATCATAGAGAAATACAGATATAATGAGATATAGAGAGGGGGAGAGATAGAGAGATAAAGAGATATAGAGAGGGGGAGAGATAGAGAGATAAA
This sequence comes from Cryptomeria japonica, assembly GCF_030272615.1. NCBI lineage: Eukaryota > Viridiplantae > Streptophyta > Pinopsida > Cupressales > Cupressaceae > Cryptomeria > Cryptomeria japonica. Next base: position 551,761,150 of record NC_081415.1, read on the forward strand.
GAGATAAAAAAACATAGAGACAAAAAGAAAAAGAGAGAAAAATAAATAGTAGAGGTAAAGGTATATAGAGCGAGGTAAAGAGAGGGAAAGATATAGAGATATATAGGAAGAAAAAGGGAGAGAGTGGTAAAGATAGAAAGATAGATAGGATGAGGAGGGAGAAACAAAGGGAGAGATGGGGAGAGATAGCCTTAGAGGAGGGAGATTTTTTTGAATGCTCTAGCGTTGATAGAAAAATAACCTTTTTATCTGCAAGCACTTTAGATTAACGAATTTCCATTTTGAATCAATAAGAACTTTTTTATCCATATTGTTCTTATTTCTTATGGTTAACCAAGGGTTAGTAAGTATTTTTTTTGGTCACCTGTATGGCTGTAGTGGTGTTATGGGTGTTTGTTTCGCCATAGGGTCCTCATAGAGTGACCATGTTTATTTAGTGTCCTTTGAGAGAGTGGCTTTCGAGTGGGGGCCACGCCCGAAGTGGTTGGCAGGATAACCCCTCAAAAGTTAGATAATAAGTGATAACCTAATAATTGATTAGGGGGTGGGTAGTTTTTAATATTAATGAAGATATTGTACCCTGAGCATGGTTGAGTGCTCGTATAGGCTCAAGATGTACTGGGAAGGCCTGGAATGGCAAATCGACCACCTTTTCTTCACGAAGGGTTGGTGAGGTCCGCATGAGACTTAGATGGAATTGGGGGTTCGGGAAAGGTTACCAGGATAACGTATGATGGGGGTTGGGACCTATGGAGTCTTACCTAGGGTAACCATCATAAGCTATATGTTGACACTCTCTCTTTAGGGTCACTAGTGTGTTGTGATGTCGACTTCACCAAGAGTATCGTGGAGTCGTATTGTACTGTCGTCCATGTCTTGCTTATGCTTGCTTGAGGGTCTTCTACTATCTCCTAACACAGTTGGGTGATTTTGTTTTGGGATCACATGGTCAGGTGGTAGTGCCACTTCCCATCAGATGTTCTTGTTTGTGCCTTCATGCAAGGATTAGCTTCGTAGGTGTTCTTGTGGTTCGTGATTCGTGCATCATCTCATGTTGGAGATTATTGCCCTTTTGAGACCTATGTGGTCATTTGTATCTGTGGATTTATGTAACCTTGTAATTGGTAATGATGTAAGTCTTACATGTATTATTGGGAGTCAAGTATTTGATGAACAATGTAATCTTATGTTTTGGACATTATTTATCAGTTATCCTTATACTTTGTGCAAAGGCTTAACTAAAGAGAAAATTATATTGTAATACTTTCAATCTGAAATGGTGTAATCTGTTATACGTTTATGGTTTATTGTGTTCAATGAGCAAATGATGGTTAATTGGATTAATCTTAATTATGGAATTTAACCTTTTGTTTAATTCTTCATTGGTAACCCTTTAGTAATTCTTGTGTTAGTCTTCCGCTTGTGTTATTATTATGCAATGTAGTAATTAAAGCACTTAATGTGATTTATACTTTTAAATTTTTTTATTTCACCCTTAGTTGCTTAGTTGAATGGTTTTCCTTTGGGTTTCCTGGCGGGGCATTACACTCCCCTTCCTCTCTATCTCTTCCTATCCATATCTTTCTCTATCTCTATCTCCTTACATACCCCTCTCTATCACCTTCCCCCTTCCTCTCTCTCTATATTGGGTCATCTCTCCCCCTCTCCCCTATTCTTTATCTCCCTCCTCTACATATCTCTACCCCTTTCTCTCCCCCCACTCTTTATCTCTCCCCGTCTCTCACCCCCTCTGTCTATCCCTATCCCTTGTCTATATGTCAATTTATAACCCTTCCGCCCTTTCTATTCTCATCTCTCTCTCTCTCTCTCTCTTTCTCTTCCCATATATCACTATCTCTCCCTCTTTCTGTCTCCCTCTCTTTGTCTCCCTGTATATCTCCCAATCTCTATTTGTCTATCTCTACTTTTTTCTATTTTTTGTATGTTCCTCTCTTTCTCTCCCCCTCTCTACATCTCCTTTTATCTCTAGCTCTTCATCACTCTACCTCATATATATATATATATCTTCCACTCTATATATTGTTGTCCCCCCTCTCTCTGTATATATCTCCCTCTTTTCATCTCTATTTATCTATCTCTACTTCTCATTGTTTGTATATCTCTCTATCTATCTCTATGTTTTTCTGCTTTTCTCCCCCCTCTCTAGATATCCTTTATCTCTCTATCTCTCCACCTCACCATCTATATTTATCTCTCAGTATCTCTTCTCCCCCCCCTTCCTCTATATCTCTCTATCTCTTTCTCACTATCTCTCCCTCTCTATCTCCCTACATATCTCTATCTTTATCTCTCCCAATGCCTCTCTGCATCTATTTTCTTCCCTCTCTCTCTCTCTCTCTCTCTCTCTCTCTCTCTCTCTCTCTCTCTCTCTCTCTCTACACACACACACACACACGCACACACACACCTTTTCCATCTCCATCTCCTTCTCCATATCTATCTCTATCTTCCTCTCCATATCTATCTCCTTACCCCCCGCTCCCTTGCGCCCCCCTCTCTCTATCCCTCCTATCTCTCCCTCTTTCCTAATTGCAAACACAACATGAACTTGTGGGTAGTGGTGCCTGATTATCTTCTTGATTTAGAGGTTTTGTTCCATTCGTATTTCAGTCCTTGTAAGTGAATGCATAGTTGATTTAAAAATATCACTTCTGCATTGATAATTTCTCATAGATGGTTCAGTTGATAAGTGGAATATTCCATTGAAAAAAGTAAAATTCTAATAGACTTCCAAACTTTATGCACTCAAGCCAAAAGATCATGACACTTATGAGACAAAGTGAAAACTTAATATACTTCAACAATTTTTTCACATTATAAGTGTCATTCACATGTTGCATTACATACCAATGTGCACACAAGGTATCACGATAAGCACAAAGACACACAAGATAACATCACCAATGTATAAGAGTCGGGGCACAAAGGGAAAGACTTCACTAATCATGCTAAAGGTTATTATTACCTTTGTTGCACAAACAACATCATTATCTAGTTGGCCTACCAATCGACCTGATGTACTACACAAATGTATGCATCTAATAGACCAAATTCTTTTCTAATTGACTTTCCACACGTCTTCTACATACCCATTGCACACCAAAATGAAATTGCTAATAATGCCGAGGGGCATCTACAATGACATCAAAGTGTCCGTAAACAAAAATCCATTTTAAAAAAAATGACATACAAATGACAGGTAAATGCATGAAATATGCCATGTTTCAGCGTTTGTGGAGGTGTTATTTTATTACTCCAAATAAAATAGAACCCTCACCACTTGTCTGCAACTAGATTCACAATTTTTTGCATGCAAGATTTCAATGGATTTGTATTCTTGATGTTTAATATTTTAGAAAAACAATTATTTTACATATAATTTTTTTTTATTATAAGACATCTTTCCACATATTTTACATATATTTTTTAAATATAAATATACTAGTTTAATAACTTACAAAACAAGCTAACTTGAAATGGCTTTTAGTTTTTATCGCCCCTTCTCATCCTTATTTCTTTATGCAGTTTTTGAATGTAAATCGAATTGATAGGTTTTATTAATTTGTTTGATATGTATATTAACTTGGCTGGAAAGTGCAGATTTTTACTTCCTAAATCCAGCATTGACCACGCCCTCCTCTTTCCTTTGTGGATAGGTCGATCTGTTATTTACATTCATATTGGATTTTAAATTGGTTTGTTGTCATCTGGGTATGGGCAAGGTTGATTTCTTTGAATGCCTTTAACCCCAAATTCAAATCTTAACACAAACAATAACCTGGGGAAAAAGCTAAAATTCGGAATCACGCTGTATCTAGCCAGACCTTATGGTAAAGATGCTCACCGTTTCAGTAGGGTTTTAAGAATAAAGACCATTACTTGTTTTTGCTTCCATAAATCCTAAAATCCTCGTATGATATAAAAGTGTGTTGCATCAAAAGAACAAGGCAGGGATGAGTGCATGAAACAAGCAAGCCTAAGCCTAAGATTGACACTGAGAGGAGGCAGCACCCTCTTTTCCTGTTTGTCCAACTCTCCTATATTCAGGGTGACTGATCTGAACAGACTTTCAGTAGCTTCGATCACCCATATGGCGCCGGTTAGAAAATTTCGTTAGTCTTCTTTCTAAACAGAGGTCTTTCTTTTTCTCTTTCCTAAATTAATCTTCATTAATAGCAGGTGAAGGAAATGCCACAGGCAGATGGAGAGAAAGAAGAAGATCCCGAGAAAAAGAAGAAGAAGGAGGAAAAGGTAACCAAAATTCTGCCCCCCTGCATCTTTTGATATTTCAGACTGGATTTGTGCATATCTCTTGGCCTGATATATACACGTGTTTCCAAAATCCATAATGGTTTTTACAAATTGACACTTTTCTCAAAACCTAATGTCCATCCGGGGACGTCATCATAGGTTAGTTGCCGTATGTTTGGATGAGATTGTGCCCACTTCATTGCTTATTGCTTATTAGTGCATTCGATCGTTGTTGGGTTATGGTTTCCCTCGGGCTGTTTGCAGGGATGGAACTCATAAATCCTAATTGTTTATAAAAAATCTTTTGTTTTAGTACGTTAATCTTGAAACAAAAATCACAGATCCAAGATGGTTTTCTTCAAATTGTCAGTTTTCTGAAAACTTAATGTCCACTTGGAGGCATTAGAATAGGTCTATTAGCTGTATTTTTGAATGAGATTGTAGCCACTTTATTGTTTATTGCCCATCAATCTGTTCAATCTGGGTGAGTTTTGGTTGGCGTCGAGCTGTTTCAGAGATAGAAACCATAAATCCTGTTTGTTTACAATGTGCCTATTGTATTTAGTGCGTAAATCTTGAAACAATCTCCAAGCCCAGCTTATTTTTCGTTACACAGACAATTCTACTTTTGGAAGTCAAACAGTCCAGACTAAGTAATCTAATGTGCCTCGAGAAGATTCTCCCCTGAAAGAAATAGGCACAAGCAACAATGTGGCATTGACGGTTTGGTTGGTCATGATGTTGAGACCCAAGGCGTAAAAATTTGAATAATATTTATAAGGGTAATGTGAAAAAATCCTATTGTGTCAACAAGGGAAATCTCATATGTCCAGTAGGTATGCTGGCCAGACTATGATCTAAAATTTGACCTTACCTTATACCTCACTATGATGAGTAATATAGAAGAATTTTTAATCAAAATCAACTCAAAAAGATTTAAATCATCAGAATGAGGCAACAATGTCTTAAGCTTCAGGCCCTTTATTGGTGGTTAAGACCACTTAAGCAGGAATCGTGAAAAATTTGTGATTAATCATAGAAGTTGCGAACTCCCAGGTTTTGTGAAAGCCCCCTTCCAAAATTGTAATCAACGTTGTCTTATCAATTATTTTCCTTTAATTCTGGGTTCTAACGTTATTTGACAGTTTCCTTCTAATTTCGACTTTGAGTTTTGATTTTTTTATCCATCTATGGTCTTACATGATGTTAAAAGCATCCACAGTTGTGAGGGATGTATTTACAGTCCTGTTGGTTTTGCAAACTCTTTTACATTGGTGGTTAGAAGGATTCTGATTTCATTTCTCAGCAGTCATGGGCAGAATCCAGTGGTAAATGCAGTTGTGGTTGCATTTTTGCAGAGGTGTGAAGAAAATATTAATTCTGTTTAATATTATAAAATACTAGTTTCTGTCCAAGGAAAAAATGTGATTTTCAGAGGAAGGGAATCGAAGGAAATACAAGAGGAAAGGTAGTGAATTTTAGTCACGATTTGTGTCCCAGCTTTTGTAGTCACAGTATAGTTTATGCTTCATGTATTTGATATTCATTTTTCAGGTTAATTGTTAGCCACGTGGAGTTTATGGTCCCTGCTGAATAAACTTCATGTTAAAGCTATAATTATGGGATTTAAATTTATTTTTGGTTTTGTCAATTTGGCATTATCATCTCATTCTACTATGAACAAGTGTTATTGTTTGTGTGCCCTATTGCTAGTGCGATTTTGTTAGCCATTGCTTGTAGAAAATCTTAGATTTTGTTTGGTTGGAGAGAAAAAATGGCTCCTTCCTAGAAGGCAAGACCTAACAAATTTGCTTTACATGTATTTAGTTTTTTGTTATTAGCTATGTTTCCCAGGGACGCGTCCCCGGATTTTTTTTCAGGCGTCCCCGTCCCATGGACAGGGGACTCCCAGGGGACGTCCCCATAAATTCTGCATATTGACAGTGAATTTTGACAATGAATTCTATAAGCAATTTGACTTTGACTCTCAATTTAACACAAATTTGGCATAAGAACTCTACTAGTTCTTATATGTTAAGGTTCTATAATGTATATGTGCATGCTTTATCCATGTTTTTGTATGAATATTGTAAATCTCCCTATATATTTTGATTTTCCCTATTTTTATATAGCCGTGAAACTCGGGGTAACATAAGTTATTAGTATTAAAATTTAATAAGTTGAATATTTAATATTAATAAAATTATAATATTTTAATATAATTATATATATTTTTTGATAAAAAAACTTGGTTTAGGACAAGGAACCAAAAAGGCTAGGTTTTTGTGAGGGGTTAGACCAAGGCAGAGAAGTCTTACTTTAACAAATAGAGCTAGATATTTAGTTTTCAATTTTTACCCATCCCACCAGATTGAAGTCATTGTAACACATCTACGGTTCTACCCAGAACAAAACCCGAACCCAACAAAATTTATCACATGAGTCTGTAAAAGATGGGAACAAAGTTGGGGATTTTTGTTAGCATGAAAATGCTGTGGAAAATAGTCAAAATAAGCCTTTGCTTGATGCAGCACATCATTGATATTGTCATGTAACATAAAAGGAACTGGCAGCCATAGACAACATAGAAGCATGACAAAGAGATTGAGCTGGTCAAACATGTTTTAACTATTGCGAGTTTAATTAGGGTCCAACAACAATTTCGCCACTGCTGAGTGGATACAGACACTAGGGAACATGCCCATACTTTTTCCCCGACCACTCCCATATCCTTACTATCTAGAGCCAAAGGTCAAGCTCTTTAATCTCCTTGTCTACCGAGTTCATGAAATTGATCAATAATTCTTTGCCAGAGAATGAATGCTGGCGTTGTTTTGAAGTTTTTTCTCTGTAACCATCTTCCTTTGCTTACTAACCCTCATTCTACCACCTTCACATTGCAAGTCAGTAGAAGATGCCATGACACTGAGCCTTTGCACAATCTATGCAAACAATCAACACCTTGACAAGTAACACTGAGCCCTCTTGAAGCATCCTGACAAAATATGTCACTTGGATAATGCTAAAGTATAATCACTTTGCACTTGCCATTCATTATTATTATGACATCTTCCATCGCCGTTCCTTCTCCTTAATGGGTGAATACCCCCTTATATCCATTTGAATAATCATTATCACCTCCCGAGCAAAATTATCCCACTATCAAATAGAAGAGGATCCTCATATTCAGTTTTTCTTTATATGATAATAAATTATAAATTTTTATCAATCTTATTTTAATGTTCTTAATTTACATTTATTCCATTTTATTGTATTAATATTATATAACTATTAATCAGAAAAATGATAAAAAATTGAAAACACTCAATTCTAAAAGCTTGAAAATAAAGCAATTTTTGAAAGGTTTTGAGGAATCTTGTAGCTTTGTTAAAAGTGATAAAATTGTAAAAATGGCATGTGCTATAAAGGTCTGTGTGATTTTGAAGGCTTTAATTTGGGCTTTGTGGTGGGGGCTGGACCCCTCGACCTTGTCCTGTATTGTGACAAAGAGTATGCTAGGAGTGCTGCTTCTCAAAGCCGCTAGGGGTTGCCATTCCCTAAGCCGTGCTCTCAATTTTATTTGCTCTCAATATTTCGTTGCTAATAAAATGCCCTCAAATTTAAAAAAGCAATAGTTTTTGTCTTCTGTATTTTTTTTTAACATATTTCTACATTTTTTGAACATCTGATTTTCTCAATTAAATCCTGATTTTTTGAAAAAATCTTGATCTTTTGGTCTGCTGTTGTTTTCTCCAAAAGATTTTTGCTGCTATTGTACAGACAGCTTTTGGTCTGCTGTTTTTTTCTTCAAAAGATTTTTGCTGCTATAGCACAGACAGCTGTAAGCTCTGTTGTCCTTCTGATCAATCTGTCTAATTTACATGATTGAGATCAATCTATTAAATTTCATTGTTTCTGTTGTTCGAGTGGAATGTGGTTGACAAATTAAATAGTTTCAAAGTTTTTGAGTGGAACCTTATTGCATGTGTTTATCTTTTTAATATGCTTTCTGGTATAGGTTTTGTTGAGGAAATCAGGAAATAAAGCATATTATATGTTGACTAAATCAGGGATTTAGATTGTCGTAGTAGGCAGGTGGTGTTTGTGGGTAGTAGAGGTCAAGGCAATTCCCAGGCAGCCAGCCCGTGACTTGGGTGTACTCTGCATGTTAAAGTGGCAGTATAAAATTGTCTATAAATGGACAAGTTGGGTGCAAGTCGTGTTTGAATTTTGTATGAATAGATACCTATTGAAAACAGTTTCTAAACTTATAGTGCACTTCTCTTGTGTGTTACAATGGAATGAGGGTTGATACCATTTTATCTTTTTGTTCAACTAAAGGAAAAATTTAGCTGACAGTGGTGATCAGTTTAGTATGTGTATATTTCCCCAGTCAAATTTTAGACTTTTTTCCCCCAGAGCCATTATTGTCGTGACTTGGGGGTACTCTGCATGTTAAAGTGGCAGTATAAAATTGTCTATAAATGGACAAGTTGGGTGCAAGTCGTGTTTGAATTTTGTATGAATAGATACCTATTGGAAACAGTTTCTAAGCTTATAGTGCACTTCTCTTGTGTGTTACAATGGAATGAGGGTTGATACCATTTTATCTATTTGTTCAACTAAAGGAAAAATTTAGCTGACATTGGTGAACAGTTTAGTGTGTGTATATTTCCCTAGTCAAATCTTAGACTTTTTTTCCCCAGAGCCATTATTGTTTGCTTATTTCTTCATTTATTAATTGATATTGAAGTTTCCTGCATGAAAAGTTGTATATCTGTCCAAAATCTGTTACTATTTTCGAGACTAGCATGTTCTATAAATAGGAAGATTCTTTGGAGCTTGGATTCGTCATGGCTGTGGTGTATTAATCAATGTGAGAGTTGTCAATGTATGTGTCACTGATGTTCATAAGTTTGAAAACTATTCAGGCAAGGGAAAAGGAGTTGAAGAAACTTAAAGCAGCACAGAAAGCTGAAGCTGCGAAAGCTCAGGTTGGGCTATTTATACTTTACATCTTTCTGCAATGGTGATGGTGAAATCTTTAAGTTTAATAGGGACTTTTATGTGTTTTAATATGTGCTACCAAGAAGTACATTGTTTAATGTTTCCAATTTATATTGTTAGGTTAGAAGTGGGCAGTTATTTTTCTTGTTCTCATATTCTCAAGTTTGTAAACAGGCTGAAAAGGGATCACAGCCATCCAAGAAAGCTGAGCAAAAAGCAGCAAAGAAGTCTGTGTCAGATGAAAATCAAGAGGAATATCAAGATCCTCCAACTCCTCTTGGTGAGAAGAAAAGGCTTGCTCCAGAAATGGCCAAAGCATATAATCCAAGTACTGTGGAAACTGCGTAAGTAATGTTTTTTATGATTCTTAAGGTGTTAGAAGGTTGTAGATGGTACTGATTAGTATGTTTTGTTGAAGTCTGCAAGGATTATAATATGTTTTATCTTGATTCACAACCATTTTTTTTAAGCTAATTTAAACTTTTCTTTCTCAGATGGTATCAATGGTGGGAGAAGTCTCGTTTTTTTGTGGCTGATGCAAACAGCAAAAAGCGTCCATTTGTAATTGTATGTGATCTTCTCTTTCTGGTTTAGGAAAGATTAAGATAACTATTATCATGGGAGAAGGTTTTAAATTTGAATATTAGAGTTGATGAAATATCAGAGCTGAGCAGCCTGGGTTTCAAGACATTATAGTGCCTTTTTGAGAAAGAGTCGGTCTTTAAGGTTTCTAATGATTGAACATACATAATAATCTAATATTACTATTTTTGCTTAATAAACTATCTTGGCTGTAACTCCTTAATTTCCATTGGTGATATTGGCCTATCTTAAACACTTACACAGCTACATATTGTTTTTGGATATTGCTTTTAGGTACAACATATATTATTTTAGGTTGGTTATATGATGAAAGACCTGAGATCATCAGCAGATACTTGTTATATGTTGTGTTTCATGATTCTGATGAAGTCAAGAACATGGGTACTAAACATATATTCCAGATTTTGATAAAAAATTCATTATTCTATCAATAGGAGCAGTTCTGTTTTGTTCATAAACATAATGGAGAATAGTTTTGGGTACACATCAATCCATATAATTCAAATTGCTCACATGGAACAATACTTCTGGATTTTCAATTTTATATGATCTACAATCAACCTATATTACTTTCTCAGGTCAGTTCACTTTTGCATCTTGTTAGTTATAATGGAAATGCCAAAAGAACAATTTTGAAACTCATAACTAATAAATCGGCCAATCTAGATGGAGAATATCAATGCTGTGTTTCAGTTTAGCATAGTCAGCAATTCTCTGGAGTGATGCTTACATATCAACCGATGCATGCCAATTTAAATTTCCTTGAAGTTCAAGAAGTCAGAATCACTTAAGTGATTGAGATGTTAGTTTAATGTTTGAACTGATACTTGACATTTGGATTTCCCATAACAATGGACACACTTATCTTTCCTCAAATAGGTGAGGATGGAAGCATACAATGCTTCAGACAGCACATGTATGATTGGGAATGACTTTTAAAGCTAGAGCACGTGTTTTGAAGATTTTTGTCTCCTGAGTAAGATGGCTGTTTGATCATATTACATGCACTAGTAAGTGTGCCGGTGGGTTTTGTCACCATTAGTTATAGTTACACTTTTAGGGGACATACTCGAGAAAACCACATAAGAAATGTAGAAAAATATGATGATAATGAATATGGAAAACCATGTCATTTTCTAGAGCATGAGCATTATGAATAGAGTGTATATTAAATATTAAATGAAATAGTGGGAAGTTGTTTTAGGCCATGTGTTTGGCTGGAAAAGTACATTACAGGGGAGTTCATTTTTGACTTGGAAGTGGTGTATCTGTATTCCATTCACGTCTTGAAAGGTCTGAACTTGCTGCGGTGTACTCTTCAAGCTCCACATTATTTCTTGCATGAGACATTCTTTGATCAGTTTTGGGGAAGCAAACGGTAAAACCCCACTGATTCACCATCTTGTGCAGTAGAGAGGATTTAAGATCCTATTTGTATGGGCTTTGGTTTGTTACAAAAGAATGACAAATGGATCAACAACAAAGTTGAGATTTTTGGCAGGTTTACAAATTTCGAAACTTTCATGGAAAGATGGTGTCCTATATGTGGTTCATAAATGTTCACAAGCAAAGAACAGGCAAGTCACTGTGGTATCTAAAATTTATTAAATCTTTGCAAAACTTGGAGCACAAAGGTTTAAGCAAGATACTCAGTGAATTTTGTAATGACTTAGGGGACGCAGGGAATGGAGGTGAAATGAAATTATATTGAACTCGTAAAATGACCAAATCAGGTCCATTGGACTCAAAGTAACAAGCATTAGCATCAGTGAAAGGAAATATTTATGGGATCCATCATATGTGAATGACAATATCTATTCGAAAGATTCATTGGAATATGTTTTGAACCACTGCCCTAGTGTCTCTTAATAGAAAGATACAGTAATTATTTGATGAATATTTCCCTTCAAACCACAGGTATGAAATGTGGATTGCTTCTTAGTGTTCTTCCCTACGGAATGGGCTTTGCTTTGAGCGATTTTTTTTAATGATTTCAAAAGGACTTCCAGATTCTCTAGTATCTATGAATTTAAAAAGATTCCTAAAGAGATTTTAGATGAGGATCTTTGTAATGAAAATGAAGGTACTAAAAGGAAAAAGAAAAGTATTTTTGATGAAGATATTGCTTAGTATAAATTGTTTTTGTTCCGTCATAAAAAAATTGTGGAATTTAAGGAAAAACCTGTTATTAATGATTATGAGTCTTAAATTTGAGATTTTGATAGATCTGAAATTGTGTGAGAATGTGATATACCTAATCTTAAGTTGTAACGTCTTGAATGAAAAATTTAAAATAGTAAAGTGGAGAAAATCTAATGTTTACTGTTTCATTACAGGCACATTTTTGTACAAATAGAATCTTGTACTCTGCTTTGGACATTCAAAGACATCTGCATTTATTAAGTTTTGTTTGAGAATGAGATATACCTTATATCTTAAGTTGTAATGCCTTGATTGAAAAATTTAAGATAAATAAAAGAGGAGAAACATCTAATGTTTGCTGTTTCATTACATGCACGTTTCTGTATAAATATAATCCTGTACTCTTCTTTGGACATTCAAAGACATTTGCTTTTATTAATTTTTTGGTTATTTATTCCAGGTGTTGCCTCCACCAAATGTTACAGGTGCTCTACACATAGGACATGGTCTTATGTCTGCTATTGAGGTACAACTGTAACTATACTTTGTTTTTATTGGATTCTGATTATGTTTCTTGCTTTTTCCTTTGGATATCAATTTGTTTTCTTTGTACTATTTTATCATAGCAGCTCTCTTTGCTTCCAGGATACCATCATTAGGTGGCGAAGGATGAGTGGTTATAATACTCTTTGGGTGCCTGGGATGGACCATGCTGGAATAGCAACACAGGTTTAAATGTTTATTGCTTTGGCACTGCACATTATATTTCCTGTTGTCAGTTTGTTCTGATATTCATGGACATGTTTTAATAGACAGTAGCCTTGTGAATGTTGAAAGCTAATGTGTTTTGCACTTTATAGGTGGTGGTGGAAAAGAAGATAATGCGTGATAGAGGGCTAACAAGGCATGATCTTGGACGTGAGAAATTTGTGGCAGAGGTGAGAATAATTATTACATTTTAGTGGATTTAGTGATTGATCATACAGGACCAGTAAATAGGTAGCTGCTAAGTCTGGTAAACCTTCAAAACATGTTTTGAGAGTTGTTCTTAGATGGACACTTTTTTTTTTTATCGCAGCCTATTTGAGTTTTTTGCAACTAATTCTATGATCTATTTGTAGGTCTGGAAGTGGAAAGAAGAATATGGAGGAACAATTTTGAATCAAGAGCGTCGTCTTGGAGCCACACTTGATTGGTCACGGGAGGTCAGAAATTATGCTTTTCTGTAGATTGTTGAGTACCTCTATGTTGCACCCTGGATTTCAATCACAAAGAAGTATTTTGTCACATTTTGCCAAATGATACTCTGCAGATGCTATAACAATTTCTTATTCATGCTTTTATACAGTGTTTCACCATGGATGAGAAAAGATCAAATGCAGTAACAGAGGCTTTTGTTCGGCTTTATAAACAGGGTCTTATTTACAGGTATTTTCTTGTGATCATCTATTTATCTATGCATTTTTTTGATAGGAAATTTCATTTGTGATGCGGCCTTTATGTTGGATGGATATTACGTGGCCTTTATGTTGGATGGATATCGCGGCAGTCTCAATCTATCTTATTTTGTTAGCGCTTCCCTTAATGGTTCTGTTGGATCAAACCAATTAACCCTAGCTCACAGTAAAGATCTTTATGGCGCATCTATTTTGAGTTTCAGAGGCTATTGGAGGTTTTCCCCCAAAATACTGTGAATGGAGAGAATATATACCCTAGAATATGTTAAATTTGTGACCTAGTTCAGTAATCAGATTTGTAGCATTTAATTATTTGCTAACATTAAGTAAACCATAATCAAGTAAATGCAAGAATGAAAACAAGAGAGCAAGAGACCAACACAAATACCCTGGGAAAACCTCCAAGGAGGAAAAACCCAGCACTAAAGACCCACATGTCAGATTATGTATTTAATCTTAATTGCATCAATACAATACTCAGCTTGACTCTTCAGATCTGCTCCCTTTTAACATATCAGATCTGCCCGTCTAATTACACCAAGTCTGCCACAAGGAATACCAAATGCCTTCTATCTTCTTGAACTAATTCGCACAATCCTCTATTATATTTCGCACCTTTAATTGCAGAGCTATTTTGCTGATTGCATGTGAAATTGAATGAGTGATTTGAGTTTGCATTTGAACTTTATTTATATGAGCTTTTAACCCATATAATTTCAAGTCGGCCTTAATGCATTTTGGCGCCAATTTGATTTATTGTGGTGTGGTACATATTTTAATGTGGCGTGGAGGTATGGGGCTGGTCCTATCTTGGGGGCACGTTACCCTTTTAGGATAGGACCCAGTCCTATATGGGTTTGGATGTTGCCTTAAGGCAATCCGAACCCTTCTTACCTAGTTATAAACAACACTCCCTCTTAACTAGGGAAGAAGAGAATACATAATCTGAACCTTTAGAGTTCCATCTAGCACACAAGCATAGAATGGATCTAGCACACAAGCATAGAATTACGTCTTCCACCTAGCACACGAGCATAGGATGGTTCTAGCACACAAGCATAGAAAGTGTAATACACAAGTGGGTCTTTACATAATTACAATTTTCCATTTAGCACACAAGCATAGATTGGATACTTTTCATTCTTGCACACAAGCAAGAATGATTAAAATGCTGCAGATAGAGTCACTGAGATTAGAACTCCCTCTCAACTAGGGTTTCATTTTCCACAATACCAAGTCTGTCTCTGAAGTATTCGAACTTCACTCTGGATAAGGGTTTGGTAAGAATATCTGCAACCTGTTCATCTGTGCTAATATACTTTAGCTGAATGGTGCCTCTTTGCACCATATCTCGAATGAAGTGATAGTGCGTTTCCACATGTTTGGACCGATCATGGAACACAGGATTTACTGACATCTTTATACAACTTTGATTATCACAATGAATGGTGGTAGGACCACTAGATTGACCAAATAATCCAACCAGAAGTTTGCGAAGCCACACTGCTTCCCTAGATGCAACGGATGCTACAATGTACTCAACTTCTGCAGTGCTTAATGCTATCGAAGATTGCTTCCTACATGCCCAAGAGATTACTGCAGAGCCCAAATTGAAACAGATACCCGAAGTACTTTTCCGGTCCTTGACACTTCCTGCCCAATCTGAATCTGAATAGCCTTCCAAGAAGATTGAGGTATTAAGTGAATACTTCAGCCCATAACCAATAGTGCCACGCAGGTATCTTAGAATGTGTTTGGCAACAACCGGGTGAACAAGTTTAGGCAAGCACATGAATTGACCGAGGGCATTCACAACATAACAGATGTCTGGTCTAGTATTGACTAGATACATCAAGGATCCAATCAACTGCTTGTACTCAGATGGGTTTGCAAAATCAGAGTTAGCTGCAGAAACACTTAATTTCTTTAAGTTAGATTCCATAGGAGTAGACATGGGTTTACAGTCCATCATTCTAAATCTTTTCAAAATATCAATAGTGTACTTTTCTTGACTTAGAAAAATTTCATTTGGCTTTTGCCATACTTCTAACCCTAGGAAGTAATGCATTAGACCTAAATCCTTCATTTCAAATTCTGAGGCTAATTCTTTTTTACATCTTATAATTAATTTATTTTCACCAGTGAGAAATAAATCATCCACATACAAAACCAGAATAAGCATATCATCATTATATATCTTCAAGTAAATGTTAGCATCAACATCATTCTTACGAAATCCTAAGCTTAGTAAGTACTTATCAATTCTTTCATACCAAGCACGAGGGGCCTGTTTGAGCCCATATAAGGCTTTCTTCAACCTGCAAACATGAGTATCTCTTTTATGGATTACATAACCTTCTGGTTGCTCAATATAGACTTCTTCCTCAATGACACCATTGAGGAAAGCTGTCTTAACGTCCATTTGATGCAGCTCCCAACCTTTGGCTGCAGCAATAGCTATTATAGATCTAATAGGAAAAGTTTCCTCATAATCTATTCCTTCCTTTTGAGAAAAACCACATGCTACAAATCTAGCTTTATATTTTTCAATACTACCATCAACATTATGCTTAATTTTAAACAACCATTTAGAAGAAACAACAGACTTACCTTTGGGTCTGGGTACAATGTCCCAGACATCATTCTTGATGATAGATCCATACTCTTCATCCATGGCTGATTTCCAAGCATGATGGGACATAGCTTCTTCGACATTGTGAGGTTCAGACTCAATGATATTACACATCATAGAAATGTAGTTGGCGTGATTTTGGAGTCTCTTGCTATCTCTAAAGGTTCCTCTGGGAGCAGCAAATCCTTCAGCATCTTGAATAGTGTTTCTAACCCAAAGTGGCCTTTTCTTGCAGACCACAATATCCTTAGGTATATCTGTGGGGTCCACGGGTTCTGTTGGGTCATCCTGAACTTCCTGATCTTGGAAGTCAGTGGACTCCTTCTGTATCTCAGGGTTAGCATCAACTTTTGAATCTTGATTTTCAATCACCATATCATTATTATCAGATAATGAACCTTTAGATCTTTTGAAAGCAATATCTTCTTCAAAAGTTACATCTCTACTTACCTCAACATACCTTTGACCTGAAATGTAGATCCTGAAGGCTTTGGAAGATTCACTGTATCCCACTAAGATGCCTTTCTTTCCAGAGCGATCAACTTGGTTCATTTTTCTTTAGGCACATGAATATACACAAGGCTCCCGAATATCCTTAGGTGGCTGATGTCAGGTTTGATTCCTATAAAGGCTTCTTCAGGGGTTACATTCTTTAGAGCACGATGAGGACATCTATTCTAAATGTAAACTGCTGTTTTGGATGCCTCCGCCCATAGAAAGGGTTGCTGGTCTTGATCATGAATCATGGCTCTTGCAGCTTCAACAATGGCCCTGTTCTTTCTTTCAACGACTCCATTTTGCTGAGGATTGTAGGGAACACATAACTCCCTCTTAATTCTTGCCTTAATACAGAAATCATAAAAACTACCTGAGGTGTACTCACCTCCATTGTCAGACCTTAAACATTTAATTCGATTTCCAGTAGTGTTTTCAACCAAGGCTTTGAATTCTTTAAATCTGTTTAGGACTTCTTCAGACTCATTAGATTTAAGAAAGTAAATCCACGTTTTCCTAGAGAAATCATCTATGAAGATAACGTAATAAAGGAAGCCGCTAGGAGATGCTACAGACATGGGACCACATAAGTCTGAATGAATGAGCTCTAACTTTTCTTTAGCCCTACTATCACTTTAATGAAAAGGGTTCTTTACATTCTTACCCATTGCACAACCTTTACAATCGTCATCATGAGATAAACTAAGTTTAGGCATACCTTTAACCATTTTACCGAGAGTGGGAAGAGCTTGAAAGTGTAGATGTCCAAGTCTTCAATGCCATAGCTCGCATGATTCAAGGGCGTCATGGATGAGAGCTTGAATTGGATTAGCTGCAAGCTTATATAAACTATCACATCTATTTCCAATAACACGAGCAGTTTTGAAATTAGATTTCTTAGACCAAGCAAGTACTTTCCCTTCAGAAAATGCTATTTGCAAACCCTTATCTTCTAAGGCAGAAATGGAAATAAGATTTCTTTTAATACTAGGTACAAAAAGGATATCACAGAGTTGTAAAGAAATACCAGAATCTAGTTTTAAAGAGGTAGTACCAGAACCTTTTACTGAGTATCGAGCATCATCACCGATTACCACATGAAGGTTGGTATCCTTTTCTATCAGATTTGAAAGATGCTCACGAAAACCTGAGATGTGTCTGGAGGCACCACTGTCAATTATCCAAGTATCACTGTCCGTAGGAACATTGCTTGATAGAGCAGAGATAAGAAGACAGTCCTCATTTTGTTCAGCAACTTCATTTAAATTGACTTCCCTTTCCTTGGGATCATTCCGACAATCTCTGGCATAGTGACCATACTTATCACATTTGAAGCAACGAATGTGGGAGGAATCTCTTGACTTCTTCCTTGGATCATAGGAGGAGGATCTAAAACTTTTGCTTCTCTTTTCTTTCTTCCAATGTCCACCTTTCCTAGATTTAGCTAAGAGAACATGATTATCATCTTTGTGAGAGTTCTTGAGTTTTTCTCTTACCTCAATTCGAGATTCCTCTTCAATGCAATCAGATTGAAGACGCTCAAAGTTGGGATGATCAGCTCTTGCACCAATGCTACGAATGAATGGTTTCCATTCATCAGGTAGACCATTTAATGCAATCATGACAAGATCTTTATCCGAAATTTGGCAATCAAGAGTACTTAGCTTGTCCTTTAGTTCATTGATCTTCATGAAGTAGGCCATGATTGAGTCTTCTTCTTTCATTTTCATGTGAAGAAGCTGCTGCCTTAGAGCAAGAGCCCTGCTGAGGTTGTTGACTTCATACATCCCTTCCAAGTGTTTGATCATCTCCTTGGCAGACGCAAATTTTGATATGACAGTGACGATGATTCTTGACAGATTCAATTATGATCTTCCTAGCCTTGAGGGAGTCTTTCTTGAACTACTTCAGTTCTTCAGCATCTTCAGGAGGGGACAGCCTTTCTTCTTCTATGAATTTTAGCAGATCATTCTCTTCAAGGATCAATAGAATACGGACTTTCCAAGCAGCAAAATCAAGGGCTCCATCAAGTCTATCTTCAGCCCTCAAACTTGACATTTTAATCTGAAAACAAATAGCAACTATATGCAACAAATGATTTACTAAAATCTGAAGTTAGTAACACCTTAGCTCTGATACCATGTTAAATTTGTGACCTAGTTCAGTAATCAGATTTGTAGCATTTAATTATTCGCTAACATTAAGTAAACCATAATCAAGTAAATGCAAGGATGAAAACAAGAGAGCAAGAGACCAACACAAATACCCTGGGAAAACCTCCAAGGAGGAAAAACCCAGCACTAAAGACCCACAGGTCAGATTATGTATTTAATCTTAATTGCATCAATACAATACTTAGCTTGACTCTTCAGATCTGCTCCCTTTTAACAAATCAGAGCTGCCCTTCTAATTACACCAAGTCTGCCACAAGGAATACCAAATGCCTTCTATCTTCTTGAACTAATTTGCACAATCCTCTTCTATATTTCGCACCTTTAATTGCAGAGCTATTTCGCTGATTGCATGTGAAATTGAATGAGTGATTTGAGTTTGCATTTGAACTTTATTTATATGAGCTTTTAACCCATATAATTTCAAGTCGGCCTTAATGCATTTTGGCACCGATTTGATTTATTGTGGCGTGGTACATATTTTAATGTGGCGTGGAGGTATGGGGCTGGTCCTATCTTGGGGGTACGTTACCCTTTTAGGATAGGACCCAGTCCTATATGGGTTTGGATGTTGCCTTAAGGCAATCCGAACCCTTCTTACCTAGTTATAAACAACAGAATAGGGGTGTGGTATGAAAATTTATAGAGAGTCAAGATTATTAAGTTGCTTGTCATGTATATTAGCAATGAATGAGTTAATACTGTAAAAGCATGTACAGCATCCGAAGATTATACTTGGAAGAACTTTTGGACAACAGTTTTGGTCAACCTATGAATGATAATCCTATACGCCTTGCCTTCAATGAGTTACACATCTGGTCCGTTTTGTGAAATTCTTCCCAAGTATTCACTCCATACTCATTATTGGAATCAGTCTCCACGTGCAAAGAATATTATGAACAACTTTACATCTTAAGAAACATTTGCCAACCTTAAATGACAAAACGAAGAATAGGTCAAGTCACAAACCATCCAACCACAACAACTGCATGAATATATGACAGTTCTATCCCTGTTACCGGAATTCTGTCAATTGGTAGACCTTCCACCTCCTTTCTGCAACCAGCCCATAAAACCTTGCATACCATATGATGACGAGCTCTTGGCAAGGGATATTATTATAGCTAAATCCCCCCTGAGTTTGCCAGTTTGTGGATGGAAATATAAACTTCTTTGTATGTTTGAAGAATTAGATTGCAAGAACAGGGATAACGTTTGCAAACCACAAAACCCCTGACAACAGAACATTGATATTAATGCCATTAGCCTCTCTTGTTATCAACAAAGACAATACAGAAACAGACATAACAATCCAACACCTCACAACCAGTAGGAGCCTAATCTCTTTTGCAAATTCCACAAGCTTAGGGGGGCATGACACTCAATGTGCAGAGAGTATAAAAGGGTATTAAATTTTGCTGAGTGATTGCTCCCCTCTTTCCTGCATTTAAATATATTACTTTTGCTGGTAAATTTTTTAGTAAAAATTTTGCATATAGGATTGCATTCATACTAGTTACATTACATATAGGCAAAACAAGTAGTTATAACAAAGAACCCCTAAAACAAGAAAACAAGTGTGTATGTGCCTTGGGATCCAGTTGGACATTACCTCAAATGTCCTGGAATCTATCCACAGGTTCTTCGCAGCCTTAGTTGCCTATCATGATTTGTTGACTAAGATTCTTGCAGTTGACTTTGTTTATTGCATGGCACAGTGTAGAATGTTGATTTTAGGATCAGACTGATAACAGAAAGCAGAAAATAACAAATGCAAGACACATAACACAGCAGTACCCTGGGAAAACCTCCCTCTTGGAGGTGAAAAACCCAACAACAAAAGATCTCTGACTATATTAATTAAGCTCAGTAGCAGATTTACAGTCTTGCTTCACACATGAAGCATACTTCAAATTAGGGCACACATTAGGGCAACTTATCTTGCTGTAGGCGATACGATATGCTGAAGGCTATGTCCTTGAATTATTGGCTGCCCTAGATGAAGTTCACTGTTACTGTGAATGGATTTGGCAGCCTTGCAAGGAAGTTCGCCAGCCAAGTATGATGTTCGCCCAGCCAAGTATGATGTTCGCTCAGCCAAGAAAGTAATCAGGATGAATTCGCTGGACTGAAACACTAATTCGCTTGCCAAAGGTAGATCGCTGATCAGTAGACAGAGATAGTTCGCTGTATGTGAATTGGTATTGAATGATTACAAATGAACTTGTATATATATGCCTCAATGCCTCCTAATAGACCTTAGGTCGGCCTTATTGTTTTGGCGCCAAGAATAGGATCAGACCTATAAATTACAAGTTACATTTATATAGGTCTTGTGCAATACAATTACAAGTTACATATAGGTCTTGCTTAATTACAAGTTACATGTGACGCCCGATTAGGGCCAGACTTAAATAATGTTTACATATCAAATTGAACCATCAAAATGGCAAAGGCCACTTAGCCATCAAGTGTACTAGGTCGGCCCTAGAAGGATCCGACCTAGCTACACATCAACACTCCCTCTTAGCTAGGGAGGATTCCTTCTCAATAACCGAGTCACATAGTAACAACCATCATGGCTACTCCCATGAAAAATGCAAACGAACACAATCATGGCTACTCCCAGAGGGTGGGTTCATCATGGCTACTCCCATGAATGGAATTACAAATGAACACAACCACCATGGCTACTCCTAGAGGGTGGGTCCACCATGGCTACTCCCATGGATGGAAACCAATTAAACATGATGACCTTCACCATAGCTTCTCCCAGAGGGCGAACAAACACAAGTGCTAAGTCATGGAATGACATCCACCATGCCTACTCGCAGAGGGTGGATCCACCATACCTACTTGCAGAGGGTGGATAAACACAAGTGCTACATCATGGAATTTCTTCCATGACATCCACCATGCCTGCTCGTAGAGGGTAGATACACCATACCTACTCGCAGAGGGTGGAACGAGGGCTTTCACCTCAAACTTCTCTCATAGAGAAGAATGCATTAACCAAAAGATGAGGCTTAATCTGAAGTTGAAATGTTAGGCTCCCTCTGAAGCTGAAATGTCAGGCTCCCTCTGAAGATGAATTGATATTTCCTCCTTTAGAATAAGAAATCTTCCGAGTTGACATTTTACCTTGACTCCTTCTGAGGTGTCCCTATGAAAACTTCCGCAGAAGAAGCTAGAGGAGTAGACCTGAATTTGCACTCTCGAGCATAGTGACCATACTTATCACACCTAAAACATTGAATGTGAGATAAGTCCTTCCTTTTTGATTCAGAGACAGGATCTGATTCTCTGTCTCTATCCCACTTCCTTCTTTTGCCTCTTTCCATACGTGTCGCAAGGACTTGATTTTCCACATCATAATGATCACACTCAATTCCTCTTGCTATCAATCTTGACTCTTCTTGAATGCAATCTGCACGAAGACGATCAAACTTGGGAAGTTTCGATCTTGCACTAATTCCTTGAATGTAAGACTTCCAGGATGCAGGAAGACCATTAAGAGCCAACATGGTCAAGTCCTTGCTGTCAATAACATGACCAATAGAAGAGAGCTGATCTCTCAACTCAGAGATCCTCATGAAGTAAGCAATAACAGTTTCTCCTTTTGCCATCTTGATGTGATGAAACTGTTGCTTTAAGGCTAGGGCACGACTTGTGTTGTTGATCTCATACATCCCTTCCAATGTCTTGAACATATCTTTGGCTGAAGACATCTTGGAAATGATAGGCACAAGGTGGTCCTTCACGGAGTCAATTAGGATCTTCTTTGTTTTGACAACATTCTTCTTGAATTGGAGTTTTTCTTCTTGATCTTCAGGTTCAGGCTGATCTTTTCCTTCTACAAACTGAAGTAGATCATTCTCTTCAAGTGCAATAAGAACTCTAACCTTCCATGAGGTGAAGTTCAAAGTTCCGTCAAGTCTATCTTAAACCATTAAACCAGTCACCATCTTCAATGTAGGAAATTGCTTGATGAAGGTGAAGTAGGAGAGAGTGCTTTGCTGCTGTCAGACAGTCTGATCACGATTGCTTCAAACCTTGCTCTAATACATTGTTGATTTTAGGATCAGACTGATAACAGAAAGCAGAAAATAACAAATGCAAGACACATAACACAACAGTACCCTGAGAAAACCTCCCTCTTGGAGGTGAAAAACCCAGCAACTAAAGATCTCAGATTATATTAATTAAACTCAGTAGCAGATTTACGATCTTGCTTCACACATGAAGCATACTTCAAATTAGGGCACACATTAGGGCAACTTATCTTGCTGTAGGCGATACAATATGCTGAAGGCTATGTCCTTGAATTCTTCACTGCCCTAGATGAAGTTCACTGTTACTGTGAATGGATTCGGCAGCCTTGAAAGGAAGTTCACCAGCCTTGTATGATGTTCGCTCAGCCAAGAATGATGTTCGCCCAGCCAAGTATGATGTTTGCTCAGCCAAGAAAGTAATCAGGATGAATTCACTGGACTGAAACACTAACTCGCTTGACAAAGGTAAATCGCTGATTAGTAGACAGAGATAGTTCGCTGTATGTGAATTAGTATTGAATGATTACAAATGAACTTGTATATATATGCCTCAATGCCTCCTAATAGACCTTAGGTCAGCCTTATTGTTTTGGTGCCAAGAATAGGATCAGACCTATAAATTACAAGTTACATTTATATAGGTCTTGTCCAATATAATTACAAGTTACATATAGGTCTTGCTTAATTACAAGTTACATGTGACGCCCGATTAGGGCCAGACTTAAACAATGTTTACATGGTATTTAGGAATGCTAATCATTTTTTATAGATGATATCCAAGTGGATTTTCATGCTAATCGTTTTTCCTAACAAGCTCATGAAATTCCCTCCAATTGCCTCTTTCTCTTGTTAAATGATTTTGTTAAGAAAATCTTTGTATTTAATTGCAACTAACATAGATAAATGTAAGGTTGTAATAGAAGATAGCAACTAGGTTCGCTTTATGCCACACTATGCTTCATGAAAAGCAATAACAATTGAATATCACAACAATCTACAAACTATGGTGAGAATTTTCTTATTTATCAAATTCCCTTAATGAAGAGCATGAAGAAGATAGACAAATATCTCAAAAGGTCTTCAAAATAACAATATATTGAATCAACCATCAATCTACTCGAGATCAATCTTGATAGGCATTGATTATCATTGTAAATTAACAAAGTGCAATGACTTTTTTTAACAAGAATTCCATGAATTTTTCTTGTTACTTGGATTAGGAGTCTAGGTCCATCTTTAGTATCTTGACATCAAAGTTGAATGCTCTCAATATGAATATTAATATAATAAAATCCTAGGTCTCTTAGAGACCTCTTGGTAACATGGTCAATCCTTTTTTCGATTTCTACAATAGATTTATCTTTAATGTGCAACAATTAGGGCAAAAGATCCGAAGATTTGCGATTAATAAAAAATCATACAACCCTGATACAATGGTGTGACTCAATAAGAGGGAACAATACAACGCAAGATATTAAAGAGTATGACTAATGATGCAAAAAGGTGTGGCCATGATAAATGGAGGGTGCAACATGAGATACAAAATGTTCAAGCCATCAATGGCATTGTGCCAACATTTAAAGAGACAACTTGGGGAAGCTTGCATGCGTGGGTTTGAATGAGATATATTCCCCTAATCTACCTCTTCAATGACAACCACGATTGTTATTCTATTTTATATTTCGAAGGTATGTACTCGATCAAACTTATTTTGTGTACTTAACAACGTCATGGCGTGTGTTGTTGTAGAGTCTCCATGCTTTGTGTAAGCATGTAGACAGTTCCTCTCATAGAAGAATATCACAATTTTCAATCACTCAAACATCTTTACTTGCATTTTGCCACTTTTCCCTTGCCAATCCCTATCACATATTTGTTGGAGAAGTGCTTTGCCCCAATGACTAAAAAAAAGGTCAAGAAAAGCATTGTTGGTGGCATTGTACTTAGGAAGCTTCAGAGGAGAGTATGGATATCTTCAAACCACGAGTTCTTCAGGCTAAGGGCAGGGCGCACAACTATTGTCTTGACATAGCCTAAGGAAGCTGCACTTCCTGGGTGGCTTGCAATCATATACTTCTTGTCGCTGAAACCGCCCATATGTGATATCCCATGTATATATTGTCAGATTGCCATCTTGGTCCAGCCTAATGAATGATAGTGTGCTATTATATTTGGGAGTGGTGAAGGCATAGAGAGGTGGATTGAGATTATAACTTGCAAAGCTTAGGCACTCTTTGTTGTATGAGAGCATTCATGTTGCCCAATTGCATTTTCATGTTTTTGGTCGTAGGGTTGTTGAGGAAGGTGCCATTTGCAAGTGTGTGTTTTGGTAAACAAGTCCTTTCTTTGATTGTCGTAGAAGCTAAGAGTCTAGTAAGGCAAATGGTTAGAAAATTGGTGTAGAGTGCAAAGCCATTGGTTTCTGTTACCAGTTTATCTAGTTGTCTTTGTCTAGAGTTTGACTCACCAGCTTCTTCACTTGGTTTATGTCTAATGACTACCCTACCAAGATAGTGTCTATGGGATAGTTTAGGCTTTGCCACACAATTTTGTTTCTTGTCAAAGAGCATGATGTTTTTGTTGATTTAAAGTTTGATATTAACAATGCCTTTGAATTTCAATCTTCTTGGGAGTGAATGGCCTCTTGTACATGTGTAGGAATAGCAAACCAATCACTTTGGAACCTTCGTTGATCAATAATTAACTCTATTCATGCAATCGTAAGCAAGTATATTGGTCTTTGTGTTTTGCATACACAATGAGGTAAAACTAGTTTGTTTTAGACTTTCAAATGCTGTAGAAGTCACTTTTAGGGTAAGGGATTAATTTTTATCCATCATAGTCAAAGACAAATGATTTTAAAGGAAGAAAGAAAAGCAAAAAGAAAGTGCAAATTGATGTAGGCTTGTTCTTGCATCATTGCAGATTCTTGTGGGTTTGATGTGGGTCACCCAAGTTCATTTGGGATGAACCCACATTGGAATAGCCAACCTGAATGACTCCCCAACTAGATTGAACTAGATCCTGAAGTAGGTGTGGATTGGACCTGGATTTAGGCAACTTAGGTAGCATATATGTGTCATATCTCATCAGGATTCAAAACCGGTAATTTAGGTAGGATATATATTCCACAGGAATTGTATATGTAATATCCCATCAGGATTTTATCCAGGCATTTCTAAAAGTCTGCCATATCTTGAGCAGGTACAGTTTGTGGATCTGTAAATGTATTACTATCAACGTATGTGAGATCAACCCATGTAAATGACACCTGATGTATGCTATCTTATTTATATTTGCGTAGTTGTATGGATTCTGTCATATGGGATTTTTGTGCATTGAAGAACTTGTGGAAGAGCTCCTAAATTTGGTATGAGCGATTCATAGTTTGCTTGCCAGACAACTTCCATGATACTTTCTAGAATGTCATCTCGATTGTGGAGATGCACCAACTGATATTGCTCGTATGCTTATGGCATTACAGCATCAGTTATCCTGGGCATGTTTCTGAATCTTTTTCTTAGCTGAACAGTGAATGACTTATGTTCAATATATATCAAACAATATTTAAGCAGTCTTGGGAGAGACTTTGTAATATCGTATTCATATTTTCTGACTGTATTCAAGCTTGCTGGTATTTTCTTCTGTGTTTACAAGGATTTCCTTTAGAGGCTGCTGAGTATGTTATTCTATATTTCTTAGGCATTTTCCTCTAATATGCATATCCTACTAGATGTGAAATTTTAAATTTATTCTCTTCATGGGCTGCATCTTCTAAGAGCACGTTCTAATAAAATGTTCATTAAACAGAGATCATCGACTTGTTAATTGGGATTGTGTTCTAAGAACAGCAATTTCTGATATTGAGGTATGCTTATTTGTATTGACATTTCTCTTATATTATAATTTTTCTGTCTTTCCTAGTTGATCTTTAGAAATTGTTTGAGGTACTATTTGGGTATTTGATTTCTCATCTTTTGTATTTGGAGGAGCTAGTTCTAATAATTTGTTGTATGTTCAATTAACATTTTGTAAAGGTAGACTACATTGACATCAATAAACGGACACTACGGAAAGTCCCAGGGTACAAAAATCCAGTTGAGTTTGGAGTTTTGACATCGTTTGCTTATCCTTTGGAGGAAGGATTGGGAGAGATAGTTGTGGCAACAACAAGACCTGAAACCATGCTAGGTGACACTGCCATTGCAGTGCATCCTACTGATCAGAGATACATGCATTTGCACAAAAAGTTTGCCATCCACCCTTTTGATGGAAGAAAACTTCCTATCATCTGTGATTCAGAGCTTGTTAATCCAGAGTTTGGAACTGGTGCTGTTAAGGTAATGTTATATGATTGTATCTCATGATACAATTGAGATTTGTTTGGTAGAATATAAATCTTTTCTCTTACTTAATTCATCTTTCCTTAGCAGATGTTGGTTGAATCACAACTAAGAATTCATTAAATATCATTTCTATAATTTGGATTTAGATAATTTAGATTTCATTTCATACCAAGCTCGGTGTGGTGCAATATTATTGTAATTTTTTTGTCTTTCATGTCTCCTACAGATAACTCCAGCACATGATCCAAATGATTTTGCTGTAGGTAAGCGTCACAATCTAGATTTTATAAATATATTCACTGATGATGGCTTGATAAATAGCAATGGGGGCAAGGAATTTGAAGGAATGAAGCGGTTTGATGCCCGAGTGGCAGTAATTGAAGCTTTGAAAAATAAGGTAATTGCTACAATTTACTATAAAATTAATGGCTAAGAGTTACAAGTCCTGATGCAAAAGTGGTCTAGTTAATGGGAATATAAATGGGTGTAAACTTTGTGAATATTTCTACCTTCCCTGTCCCTGCATTTCATGGAATTTTCTTCAGCATTTTCATGGTTCAGTTTGTATCATTTGCTCTACTTTGGGTTACCTCAAGTGTCAATGTTATTTTTATCTTACACGTTTGAAATTTACATAAAGCTTGCTAAATGCTTTTATTAGCTACGCAAGGATGAGGACTGCCATGATGTATAAGCCATCAGAGTCCTAATGACAAGGGAGAAGGGAGGTTTCCATGTCAGTCTAATAAAAAGGGATGCTGTAGATGGCAGGAGACTTAAATTTACTTATTGGATGTTCTCTATTAAAGTAGAAAGGCTGCTGTTTGATTAAGCCGTCTGACCCAATTGGTCAAATTCAAAATTAAGATTGAAAAATATATCTAATTATTGTGTAAATATTTTTTCAAGGATAAATCAGCTTTATGTTTGTGTTACCTTTTGCTTATTGGCTTTTGTTTGTGATCCATGGACATTCTTTGCACCACCATGATTGCTCATCTAGGTTCAATTAGCCGAATCATTCTTGTATGGTCACCATCAAATCTAGTTTAGCTCTTTCATGGTGGTTGTTGGGATTGCCATCATTTGTATGATATGGATCAAGACCAGCCATTTTCGTTTTGTCTAGGATCCCTTTAGCCACATCTTCTCTAGATGTTGTATCTTGCTCTATTTGTAGAAGCTGCAATTTCAATACATGTTTGTCATCAATGTTACAACCATAGGAGCAAAAATCGGCAAATTAAAATTCTAAGATTTTTAAAAAATATTGGGATTTATAAACATGCCAAAAAAAAGAGAAAATCTTCTTCTTGTTTGAATTAGAAGGCATTTTCATAGCTTAGAGATATTGAAAGTAAACTAAAATGAAAGTTTGACTTTGTCCTATTAAACACAAAACAAAACTCCATCCAATTCATCTATTGTTTTTGTAGATACGTGTAATATAGGTAAAAAGCTTAAATCCTATCTGGAAAAAAACATACTTGTTGAAGTCAAAATTAACTAAAAATGGTAAAAAATCGTGATAACATGCGACCTATGCCACAAGATTGGATTTCATACTTGTGTTCGATGAAGAGTTTTTTTGGAATAGTCGTTGAGTGATAGAACTGAGTAAAAAAATGTGATTACATATGAATATTATATTTATATTTTTTAATATTTAATAACTCATTAAAATATAATAGAAATTTAAGAACTTAAAACACTAATTTAAGTTAAATATTAATACTTTTAAATTGATTATAAAATTTACTGTAGATCTTTAAAAAAATTAAATTTATCAATAACTCGTATGGAAATCTAATAAAACCTAAACACTAATTAATATTAAATATTATAATAACATTGGAAATATGCAAAGATGGAGCAAACTGTTGCTGCGAGGAGGGAGTCTGAGGCCCTAGCCTTTTTGTCTTATGTTCAGCTCGTTTTTTCTCTCTAACATTGCAGCGTGGGGTGTGTTGGCGGCGTGCAGTTTTCTTTCTGAGGTGTATTTGGGTGATTTTTTGGCAAGTTTTCTGGGCAGTTTGGGGGTTTTGCGTTTGGAGTTTGTGGGTATTGTTTTTTGGCTTCTTCTTTGGGGAGGGTGTGATTTCTTTGGTGGTGGGTATGGGGTTTGGGCTTTCGTTTGCCTTGTATTTCTGGGGTTTTTAATTGGGGAGGTTGGCAGCTCCTTGAAATTAGTAATTTGTGAGAATATGAAGAAGGCACATCCTTTTCAAATGTTCATGTTCAAGCTATGGAACATCACAAGAAGTTTGCATCTAGTGAGAACCCTTCTTTGCAGGATGTCTCTTGTGCCAAGAAAACAATTGGGTGTTTGGAGAGAAGTGCAGATTGACTGGTCTTGGTGATTCAGCCAGATTCCGAGAATCTTAGTTGCTTATGCAACCATGTTTTAAATTGCAAATTTATGGGATTTCGGGCCTCTTTGATGTTTTTGGATACATGGGTGAGACAGACTTGGAACTTGGAAGGAGATATCGAGATTATGTTAGCAGCCAATAATTACTTTGTGGTTGTATTCTTGCATATGTTAGATAGGAACAGGGCCTTATTTTCGCAATTAAGTAGGCTTGTTCATTAAACTGTGGCATGCAGTTTCAACTCTTTATAAGAGCTCCCTTCAAGGGTTCTCGTGGTATGCAGGTTTCAACTCTTCAATAGAGCTCCCTTCAAGGGTTCCTGTTTGGGTACATCTCCCAAGACATCCATTAGAGTTTTGGAGGAATGATATTTTGCATTTGATTGGTCTTTTGCTAGGAAAGCCGGAGGCCCCATCGCAACAAACATTGGAAAAAAGGTAATTTCCTATGCTTGTATCTGTGTTGATATTGATTTAAATAACCCTTTGCCAGATTTGTTGGAAATTTGTCTTGGATCCTCCTCCTGGATTTAACAACTTGATTATGAAGCCCTTCCTTTTCGAAGCTGTATTTGTCATCAGTATGGTCATTTGCAAAGGAAGTGCCCTAGGTTCAATCATGCTTCTATCTTAGCTAATGTCCCTCAATTTCCTACTCCTAAGGCTAATAAAGGGAAGGTCCCTTTGGCTGTAGCTGAGAGGTTAGATATATTTTTGGTATCTTGCTTTTGGATGGATGGTAGTTGGGCTACTAGCTTAGAGATTTTAGATTGGAGAGGGTTTGATCATTGGCCAATCAAACTCATTGCTTCTCAATTTAAAGCTTCTAAAAATTGTTAGTTTGAATTTCAGCTTATGTGGCTTTGGGACCCTTCACTCAAGGATCGTGTTGTTGTGGTGCTGTGAAGGGAAGCCCGCTTTTGGTATAGCAATGCACTCCTTTGTTAAAAGGCAGCAGTTTGTTGAATATAAGATCAAAAGGTGGAATCTCAACCAACTTGAAAGCGCAATCTTCTTTGGATGGCATAACTTGCCAGGTTAGGGACTAGGGTTTATCTAGGGAGTTGTATAGAGAGGAATTTGTAGCTGTGAAAGAGCTGGAAGAATGAGAGTTACACGAAGAGATATATTGGAAGCAAAAGTCTTGCATTGATTGTCATCAAGGAGGTGACTAGAACACAAGTTTCCTCCACAACTCTGTGAAGGATAGATGGTAAGGTTGTCTTCAGAGGGAATTCAACTTTCTTCTTTCACTCAGTTTTTGAAGTAGGCTTCTCGGTTCTTTTTTTGATGAAATGAATGTAGATCTTATGAGACCCATCTTTGTCTCTGAATTAGAAGAGGTGTTCTAGATGAAGAAACGAAAAGCTCTTGGTCTAGATGGTTTTCTATAGATTTTTATCAGGAGTTTTGGGAGATTATCAAGATGGACGTTTTAGAGGTGGTGTATGTGTCTCATAGCAATAAACAAATGTTAAGGGCCATAAATGTTACGTTTCCTGATTCCTAAAAGGGAAGGAGCTAATACTCTGGATGCTTTTAGACCTATAGCTCTTTGTAATGTGATTTATAAAATAATCACGAAGTTGATTGCTGAAAGAATCAAGCCTTGGCTCAGCTTACTAATCTTAGAGCAAGAAGGAGGTTTTGTTGTTGGTAGGCAAATTCTGGATGGGATTGTCATTGCCATGTAAGCTATTCATTCTATGGCAGCTTCAAGGGAATAAAGTATGTTCATTAAGTTGGACATGGCCAAAGCCTATGATTTTGTCAAATGGTCTTCCCTACATTAGGTTCTTATAGCTTTTGGCTTTGGTAGTGAATGGATCAATTGGGTTTTGGGCTGTGTCACTTCCTCTTCCTTTGCCATTCTTATCAATGGCAAGCCTTCGAAGTTGTTTGGTGCTTCTAGAGGTCTTCAACAAGGTAATCCTTTATCACCTTATTTGTTTATTTTAATGGTTGAAGGGTTGGGAAGATTTATTAAGTCTCTGGTAAGGTAAGGTTTAATTCAGGGTTGGAATTGGGTTATGGACTGCCTCCCCACTTTCATCTACAATTTGTGGATGACACGAATTTGATGGGTGCTACTAGAATCAATGAGGCTATTAATTTCAGGAAGGCTTTGGATATTTATTTGGTTGCTTTAGGGTAAAAGATTAATGAAGATGAAT
Organism: Cryptomeria japonica; assembly: GCF_030272615.1. Taxonomy (NCBI): domain Eukaryota; kingdom Viridiplantae; phylum Streptophyta; class Pinopsida; order Cupressales; family Cupressaceae; genus Cryptomeria; species Cryptomeria japonica. The sequence goes on from NC_081415.1 coordinate 551,792,872, forward strand.
TTTATATTTTTTTCTTCAATACTGCCAAGCTTATTCAAATTAGGATTGCAAAGATTTTGTGATTTCAGATTGGTTTTTTCCCCTTTATTTATCTTGGAGTCCCCCTTGTGACGAGTCCTTTGACTAGAGGGTTTTGGCAAGATATGAATAAGCTTGGTAGAAGGATCAATCATTGGACTTGCAAATAACTCTTGACGGTTGGGAGAGCGACTCTTCTGAAGTTTGTGGTTTAGGCTCTTCCCATTTATATATGCTTTGTGCTGACTGCACTAGGGAGTTTCATTAAAGAATTCAATGCTCTTTCTCGACATTTCTTATACGCAGGTAACCTTGCTTTCTTTAAAGTGGAGTTTGGTCAAATGGGATTTTGTTTGAAGGCCAAAGCAGGATGATGGCCTTGGATTGCGATAGGTGGGTTTGAATGGTCAAGTGTTGGCTGCTAAGCTTTTTTGGAGATGGTGCACTAATCAGGATCAGGCTTTGGCGAAATTCCTTACTGGTAAGTACTTTGGAGATGTGGATAGTAAGGATGTTTCTCATTTCAATCTAGAGGGAAAAGGCTCAATGATTTGGAACACTCTTAAGAAGGTTGCTCAGTTAATTAAGCAAGGGCTTTTTTGGATCTGTAACAGGGGTCCAAAAGCCCTTTTTTGTATGACTCTTGGGATGGTGATCCTCCCATTGTTTCTCAATTTCCTCATTTGCAATCTTTATGTAATAGCTTTTTGGAAGTTGGTTGGAGTAGAGTTGAGGATTTTAAAACTTCCTTGAATCTATAAGCTAGGTAGAGGTGTCTAGATGGAAAGGACCTTTGAATGGCCTCTTGGAGGGTCAGTGGAATACCAAGAGGATCTTGCAAGAATCCTTGTTAGGAGAGTGTGTAATTCTTTGAAAGGAAAGGATTTTTTGCTTTGAGACAAGATTCAAAGGGCAAGTTTATAGTGGCTTTATGATATATGGAGTTGGTTAGACAAAAATATGGGAAGATTGATGCTCCTTGGTGTAAGTAGGTGTGGAATAGGTTTGTTTGGCCTAAGTTGAATTTTTTCGTATGTCTGGTTGTGCAAAACAAGTGCCTCACTTGGGAGAAACTTAGAAAAAGGGGATGTCAAGGGCAGCCTTCTATACCTGTTCTTTGCAATAATAGTGATTAATTCTCTTCACATATCTTTTTTCAATGCTTGTTTGCTAAGGAAATTTAGCATTTGTGGTGGGGAGTTTGGAAGCATGCTTGTGTTCATGCCAATTCCTTGATTGAATTTTGGAGCAATCTAGGAAGACCTCTAGTTAAGACTTCCTTTTTGCATATAGTTTGGGATATTGGCCCTTCTTTCATTCTATGGCAATTGTGGTTAGAAAGAAAATCATAGGATTTTTCAAGACAAGAAGTTTGTTGTGCTTCAAGTTTGGCGGAAATTGTTGGCATGATACAAAAGATGTTGGCAAAATGTGACCTTTTTGTTATTGTGGATCCTGGTGATATGTATATTGTCCAGAATTTGAATCTTTTGGGATATGGGACTAGGTGATCCCTGTTAAGGAAGAGTAGGCATGCTAAGAGGAAGATTCAATGAGATGGTCAGTGGTCTCCCTTGTCCCTGGAAATTCTAAAGATTAATATGAATGGTTCGTCTAGGGGAAATCATGGGCATGTAGGCATTGTTGGCATTGGTAGGGATAGCTCTGGGGTTGTTGTTTTCCTTTTCTTGGCGTATAAATGCTAGCAAACTAATATTTTAATGGAGGTTCTTAGGTGATTATGGATTTGCTGAATAAGTAGAGGTTAGATGATGTTAATTGGCAATTGGCACTGGTGGTCAAACAGATCCTTAGTCTGAAGGATTCTTTGGATTCAGTCTCTTTTTGTCACATTCCTGGAGAATGGAACAAAGTGGCTGATTGTTTGGCTAAATGGGCTTCAAAGCGATTGGATGGGTGGAATATGTCACATTCTTTTGGAATGGAACAAAGTGGCTGATTGTTTGGCTAAATGGGCTTCAAAGCGATTGGATGGGTGGAATATTGGTGAATGGGGTCAATTGTTGTTGGATTGCTCTATTATGTTGGACACGATTATTATGCAAGACGTGATTGGATAGGTGGGAGCCTTTTTTGGTTTGTGGTTTCTTGGCTTTGTTCTTCCTATTGGATTGGCGCCCTTTGATTTCTGTAATGTTTCTTCTTGATTAATAAATTTTTAACCCTCTTTTTCAAAAAAATAAAAAAAAAAATATTAAATATTAACAATTTCAATTTAATTATAAAATTCAATAAACAAATTCATTTTAAATTTTAAAAATATAAAATTTCAATAATTTAAATAAAAAACCTAAATACTAATAAAAATAAATATGATTAAATTTTAAATTAGCTACTAAATTTATAATAAGATCTTTACAATTATTAAATTTATCACAAAATTTAATAATGCATTATTATTTTTATCGCAAAATTTAATAATGCAATTATTAATAATTTACAAATATTCTACTAAGCGGCATTGGCAAAGGCTTGTAGAAGCATTTTTTGTTGTCCATCTTTCCTGTAGTCGTAGCCCTAGCTTTGGAAACAAAAGAGGAGGGAATCCTTCTTGTGGTCACACTATCAACCTTGAGCCTATTCATTGTCCTCCGGTTACCCTAGTTAAAAGCATAGATGCATACGAAAATTTAAAATGAGTATTTTGTTGAGTAGGGTTTAAAACAAAATTCTTGGGCATTTTTTTGTGCTGGCAGCTAGTGGCGATTTCTGTAGAACTGTGATATTTTAAACAGCTGAAATTTGATGATTTACAATTTGACAAAAAAAGATAAATTTGATAAAAAATGGTAAAAATTGCATGTTTTTAATTTTTTTGGGGGAAAACCAGTAAAACATGATTTACTTTGATCACAGTTTTTTTGAGGGAAAAATTGCTAAACCTAGTGATTCGTGATTTTTGTGATCAATCTCAATTTTTTTCGCAATTTCTGCTCCTATGATTACAACAATGACTTGCAAATGCGGACTCGACTTGGATTGTTAACTGGACTCAAATAAATCTATAAAATGTTGGGGAAGTGTTTTCTATTAGATTTGAATACAAAGTACGAAATTGCATCATCATGTAAATAAACAACTAACTAATAAATATTATGAATTAATCATGATTATTTTCATAAATTATCATCAATTGCATATCTAGGCAAGTTACAAATAGCAAGATGTTACAATTTTTTGTTTTTCCCGTTTTAGTGAAAAATTTGGGAAAGGGTCTTATCCTTGCACTTGGTTGCAGCTCCTCACTCAACCTAGAAGGCTGCGTTTGCAACTTCACTTTGGTACTAGATGATAGTGACTCCTTTGCCTCATGTTGGACATCATCTACAATGATGTCCTCCAATCCAAACTCTCTTTTTTTTATCACATGTACACCCTCCATAGCTTGTCTCTTGAAATCAACAATATCGTCATTTGTGAACATAGGGGTCATCTCATCCCACTTAGTTTAGTCACTATAAGCATAAATATAATTCAAGTTGATAAGCTCTTGTGTAGATGTTTCCACATTTCTTGTGTGCTTATTGCACAAAATCTAGGTCATTGTGGCATTGTTAACTTATTGTGTTTCTTCGTGTGAATGGACTAAAAGAAATTACAATTGTGCTCATATCTAAAATTACTTGAAGGTTGAGATGAAATTCAGAGGACTAGTTTTTGAAGGCTTGGGTTATTTTTACCCCAATCTTGCCATCAAGAATTTGCAAATAAGATACTCGAAAATTTCTAATCAATATCAATATAGTAATTTGTAACTTTTAATATTTAAGTTAGGATTTCAATTTTTGTTGCTTGGTGTTTTGGATGGATCTTTCAAAAAGCTAGTGCTGAAGAAAAGAGATTCCCTTTAGTATGGTTGTAATTCTATGACTTTGAAATAATGAGTCTTCTCACCTCAACCTTAGGTGTCATCTTCACAATGCATGTTCAGGGACCCTCCATTAACTCCCCATTAAGATTTGTGAAGCTATTGGAGTTGATTGCTCCACATATGATCAATGATCTCCCAAATGGGATCGAATCTATCTATATTTGCATTGCAAAAGTTTTGGATGGCTTTTTACCCCTATATTTATGACCTCATAAATGTATTCCATTGGATTTTGCTCACCATCCACCAAGCACAAAATCATCACCAAAGATTCCAGCATTTACAAGTACAAACAAATTAAAATTACAAACATACAATAAAAATGAACACTTGAAAAATTTGAAAATAAAGGAATCAGTTTGAAATTTAAATTGAAGTTTGAATGCTCAAAGGGTGCATAATGCTGTGGGGAAGATGCGTGGGAATGGGAGGTTTATAAATAATTTTTTTCATCATATCCAGTTTTTTTCCTTTATTTCCCTATGAATCCTTCATCCAGCGAGTTTTGGCATCAGATTGACTGATTGCTTGTGTGAGTTAAGTGCCAAAACTGGTTTGGAACTTGTCTGCATGGCAAAAACTTGTCCAGCCAAAATTTAAGTGAGACTCGGCTATTTTGTAAACTATGATTATAACCACCACATATTCATGAAGGATGTCCTTGAGAATGTCATATTATCAACTGTGAAGTTCCTCAAGTGCTCTCTAATGCTCTCTGATGTAGTTGTCCAAATACAAGAAGTGCATGATAAGAAGAAAATTAAATTCCTAGAGACCAAAATTGGTCAAAAGGATTGAAAATACATGGTCAAAAGGATGTAACAATAAAAGGAAAGATGAATGGAAAAATTACATTCATTATCTCTGGTGACAGAAATGCACTGTCAAGTTATAACAGCAAAGAATGTGATAGTTATAACCTTGGAAAATTAAACCAAATACAATAGGAGACAAATGTAAAGAAACATCAGATCATACTAAATAATAAATATAATTGGAACGGGAAGAAAAAGTATCCCTTATTGTGGCTTCCTCAATATTGATATTATCACCGGCATCAATGATCACCAGAGTCACAAATGATGTCCTTGAAAATGCTATCGAAGTCCTGTACAATACTATCTGACAAAATTGTCCAAACATAGTAAGTGCATCGTGGAAAGAAAAATCAACAAATAACTAATTTGTACTTCCAATTGAGAAGAGTAGGTCAATGGGTTTCAAAACACAGCGCCAAATTGTACCAGCAAATAAATGTGAAGGAATTTCTCCCTTCAATAAAAAACAGATACAATAGGAGATAAAGATTCAAATTACAAAACGTGGGAATTAAAATTATATACTGGAACAAAAGGAAAGGAAAAAACCCTTTTCTGTTGTCAATATCAGTAATATTGTTGGCATCAACAATCACCACATGATCGTGAAGAATTCTTTGAGAATGCTATCTAGTGAGGAGCCTGGAGTAATATAATGCAATAAGGCAGTCCTCAAAGGCAAAGTGGCATCTTCTCCAGAAATGGAGAAATGCCTGACGTTAACATCTAAAATCCAATGATGACAGGATGCTGTTGGATGCTAAATAATTGGTGTTACACAAGCATGCATGTAAAATAGAGAGTGGGTGGCAAATAATCCACTTCCCTCTCAAAGGGTCTTTTCTGAGTCCTGAGTATTCTGGGGAATGAAAAATGTCAAGTACGGCTACTTTTGCCCATATGCATCTCTTGATTGACATGTAATGTTTAATTCTCTTTTTGCTAGCAATGGTTTTTCATAAGAGCCATCGGGAGCAGATCACTAGACCTGTGATTGAAGATAACTATCCCTGAAAAACAGATCCAATTATGTTATATACAAATTTTTGAAAATCTTGAAAGTTGAAAGTGTCCCTCCTACTTTAGTCCTTCCTTCTAATGATAATCCCTAAATAAGCACTAGCATCTCTCTGGACTCACTATAAATTGGGTACTCAATTACCTTCTTCAAATTTATGGCCTGCAGGTCCCGTCCTCTCAGATAGTAAATCTCAATCTGCAGGTCATGTGCCTCTGATGACAAGAGAACAATTGCCAATGTGTTTCAAACTTGAGTCTATGCAAGTAACAGGTCAATTTTTATTTTTAAATAACATTCATCTCAAAATTGTTGGGGCATGCATGACAATAAATTTAATTTCACTCCCGTCAAAGTAATTGATGAGGTACAACACATATCTCGCTGTTGACATCAAAATAATTGCACAAGGAAGAGTGCTTAATTGCTGGAACAGTTGCATTTTTATTTATTAATAGAATGTGATACCTTGTCATTTTACATTCACTGAGTGAGACCTGAAACCTTTGTGTGTGACAACTTGCAAGTTGTTTGATACCACGATATATGAAGAGGCAAAACGAGATGATAAATTGTGAAAGCAATCCCTAGAGCTTGAAAGATAAACTCTAGACATTCTGAAGAAAACTCTAGACATTCTGAAGAATTCTGAATATTCATACTGTTTATTTCTCTGAAAAAAATGATATATATGTTCATCGAAATCCAATATCAAAACCTTCTTGGAGGGGTCATTATTCATCGCTTATTTTGATTTTTAGAAGTCATGATGTCTTAAAACACTCAATTTAATATCCTTGACATCAGCATATGCATGTGGTAGATGCTCTACAAGAAAAGTGAGTTTATTGCTTTTTGTTTGCTTCATGTGATGTTGAAAGAGCAGAGAGGGCTACCAGAAGTTCATATTGTGCATAGGAAAGAACCCAGAAATGAACAGTAAAAAGACATTTGCAGGTGGAGTCATGCGGTGTCTATTGGATTGAGAGCATACACATAAGACATGCACTTGGTCCTATTGTCAGCATTGCTTTGGTTTGAGGACAAAAATCAGTAAAAGGTCTTAACAGAAAATCACACATCCTTCAAAATGAATGCTAACAGTGGTTAAGAAATTAGGAATTCTGTTTCAAAGTGATGGTGACTGGTGCTCAAGTGTGATTCATCTCAACTTAAGAGGAAAGAAGAGGCTAAATAGGTTTTGAATCTTGATTTATCTTTCATACTATTTTTAGCTGTAGCCTGTGGTAACCTCTGTTATGAGCTATATGAGGATTTATTAGGGATGCTTAATAATCAAAATCATAGGAGGATCTGTATCTTATTTTGGTTTTGATGTTCTGAATACTGCTTCAGTAGCTTTTTTTAGAGGAGATTCCCTCTGTTACCTAGATGGTTCTTGTTTTTGTGGGTGCAAGCTGTGAAAGGGGATGCATGAAATCATCTGGATTATACCAAGTACTTAATGGAGAACCTGTGGACATCTCATGAGGCTTCTCAATTACACGCATTGGCAAGAATTTGGTTCTGAATCATTCCATTTTTCTTTGGACAAGCGTATGTTACATTGGAAAACCACGGTGCTCCGTGTGTACATTTTATCCAAAAGTAAATTCTAAGATATTTGTCTGCAGTACAGAAGTTTTATTTTTCATGCTGTGCAACAACTGAATCCTCTTATATTAACTCATTTATGGGAAAGGCTTTTTGGATTAAGACTGGAGTTATGCATTTCTTTAATTGCCACTAACAAAATAGCATTCATTTTTTTATCCTTTTAAATTTCTTTTAACTAAAATCTCGACAGTTTAGAATTTCTATAATTCAAAGCTTTTTAATACTTACATATATTTCTTGCATTTCCATTAGCTTGACTATAATGTGAGACATTGTTTTACAAAGCATTTTATAAGTATCTGTTGGAACACAAAGGTTATAAATTCATTTCACGTTGAAACTTTCCCATTTAATGAATACAGGGTCTTTACAGAGGCTCTGTAGATAATGAGATGCGCCTTGGCACATGTTCACGGAGTGATGATGTTGTGGAACCAATGATTAAGCCACAGTGGTTTGTCAACTGCAGTGACATGGGTAGGGAAGCCTGTGAAGCTGTGGAAGATGGTAGGCTTGAGATCATTCCAAAACAGTATGAAGCTGAATGGTTCAGGTTTCTTTTACTATCATGTTTATTTGAGCCTTTGGTTTATTGCAAAACCTTGTGTTTTCAAGACATATGTTTCCATTATGCTCATTTATTAGCGGTGTTTGTCATGCAGATGGTTAAGGAACATTCGAGATTGGTGTATATCAAGACAACTCTGGTGGGGTCATCGTGTCCCAGCATGGTATGTCAGTTTGGAGGATGATTCGTACAAAGAGTTTGGGTTCTACAATGATCATTGGGTAGTGGGAAGAAATGAACAAGAAGCTGTGGATGAAGCAAATGCAAAATTTCCTGGAAAAGTTTATCATATAGAACAAGACCCAGATGTGCTAGACACTTGGTTCTCTTCTGGGCTCTTCCCTTTTTCAGTGATGGGTTGGCCTGAAAATACTGCTGATATGAAGACATTTTATCCGACATCGCTGCTTGAAACTGGACATGATATTCTTTTCTTCTGGGTAGCTCGTATGGTAATGCTAGGAATGAAGATTACAGGAAGTGTTCCCTTTAAACAGGTCAGTTCAAATGGGAATTTTCCTTTATCTTGTGGAATATGGGGAATAGACTAACAGTAACTAGTAAATGATTTTTCTGTACTTGTTTATTGAAGGTTCATCTAACCAGGTAGTGCATGGAATAGCTTTTCGTTCTCTAAGGTGCAGGGATCTTCACAGGGTTCTTAGAATATTATTGCATGTTTGATATTTGTTTCTGTTCTGACAAGCTAAATTAGGTCAAATTTAAATTGAAGTCATCATGTGCTCTATATGAATTTTAGTTATGGTATTTGACATGATTTCTGTTAGTTATACCCTCATTCTTACAAGCAATGTTCGCTGCTATATTCTGCATGGAATTTTTTAATAATTAATTTTTATATTTAGCTGTAGAGATTCTCATATGAGATGTTTCGTGTTTGTCAACTCACGACAATTGATGTTAAGCTTGTAGTACTGGTTTGATCTATGCCACAAGGTTCAAGTTCGTGTTTAAGCGACAAGAAAATTTGGATAAAGTTCGGCAAGAGGAAAAAATGTGGAAAAAAATTTGTGATTAAATTTGCTTTATATAAATTTGTTTATCTATAAAATATAAGTAATAAATTCACAAAAATAAAAAAAATGTTATATTAAATTTGAATACAGTATAATAAATTTAGAACATTATAATATAAATATGTTTAAAAATTTAATTGAAATATTTTTAATATATAAACAAGAAATATATTAAATTTTTTACATTAAATAATAAATATATTATTATTATAAATCTAATATTTAATTTATATATTTTTGCAATGTAAATAATAAATATATGAAATCTTGTATATTAAATAATAAACATATAAAATTTTATATATTAAATAATAAATAATAAATATATAGTAATAACTATCTGTTGGAACACAAAGGTTATAAATACATTTGATGTTGGAACTTTCTTATTTAATGAATACAGGGTCTTCACAGAAGCTCTGTAGATAATGAGATGTGCCTTGGGACATGTTCATGGAGCGATGATGTTGTGGAACTCATGATTAAGCCAGAGTGCTTTGTCAACTTAAGTGACTTGGGTAGGGAAGCCTGTGAAGCTGTGGAAGATGGTAGGCTTGAGATTATTCTGGAATCCTTGGCATGTCCCAACTGTTTGAATTTCATAGTAACAATATTTGAGTATAAGTAAATGAGTTTATGGAATCAAATAATGCAAGAAGTTTGTCTATGTGCAAAAAAATAATTAATAAACAATGGAATATATAAGTATATGTCCACTCCAGCTTTCAATGCCTGGTTAGCAAATGTCAGTGTGTAAGTTTCAGCATCAGATTCTTGCAAGAGGAATTAGTGAAGCTTGAGGAGAGAGTAAGAAATGCTGCAAGAACCCAATCCTCAGTAGTATCCTAGAAATACCATATCTTTAAAAGTTTCTTAAAACTTTTTCCTTGACTGTCTGGATTATATGCATGGACATTCTTTTGGCCCTGGATGTCATCTCTTGGAGTAATTTGCATTCAACATTATCCCTTCTTTTCATGTCATTCAAGTGGGCAGATTGCAACTTCAAGTGGAACTGTGGTAGGCAGCATTAAAGTTCATAACATACAATTTGGTTGAGCCTTAAAACCTAAAAATGTTTCATGCTTCTGTCTTTTCCCCTCTGGTGTTTGTTTGGCTTGTAATTTGAGGTCACATATTCATCTTGTCTGGAATGTGTAAGCTGCCCTGAAGTTGTCACTTATGAAATGGTATGAGGGTGGCCTTATAGTTTAATGAAATGTCAAATAGTATAAACAAAAGATCTATGTTGCACCTCAAAAATTTGTTTTCATAAACATATGCCCATGTTCATTGTGTGGACTGTACCTAAATAAGGAGTATCGTTTTTCCAGGGGACATTGAGAATATTTCAACTTTGTATGCTGTCTTCTTGCCTTTCTACTGGTAAACAGCTATTCTATAGTCTTAGTTCTGCTCTACCTGAGGAAATTTTTCTGGTTGTTGAAGGCATGAAGCTTCTTGCTTTAGGCACTCTTGAAAGATATTCTGGCTGCACTTTTGATACTTGAACCTTGGAATTCTTTTGACATTAACTAGCACTTAAAATGGTACATCTGACAAAAACTTTAAATTTAATCAATCTTTTGTCTGTTATACAAAAGTTATACAGTTGATTTTAAATTGATGGTTGCATTTTTTTATATCAGATTCTTCATCTTCAATTTCATGCACTTCTTTTGTCTGTCTTGCCATTAATTCTAACTACGTCTGCACATGACTTAACTTTGGCTTCAGTTTCCTTGTCACCTTGTAGAGCTAGGTTGGTCCACTTGTCAACATCCAGTTACTTCATCTTCAAGTCGAAGGATATGATACTGATATTTCTAGTTTCATGTCCCGGCAGTAGCTTGTCATACTTGGACATGCCCACTGTAATTCTAGTTTTCTTCCATTGAAACTCTTAATGGCCCCTTTTATTTAAAGTCAAGCCAGTATCAACATCAGAGCTGAGGGTATTGGCGGTGTGGTTTAGAAATAATTGCTTTAAAACATGTTCAACTTCCTTAAACATAACTTATGCTTATGCCAAATCCCTGATTATTCTTCAGTTACCACCCTCAAATTTAGGATTAATTTGCGGCTTCCACTGAATGTCCTGGGGTCTTCAGTGTAAATGGAGTTAAACCCTACTTGGGGTTCGAAAGAGCTTCCCTTCTCTGCTCAGTAGTGAAGTATCATTAATGCCGAGAGGCCTTATACAATGGCAACAAGGGGTGGAGTGCAATGGTGTGAGCATGTTAATGTTAACTTTAATCTTTTACCTTAATTTGACAGCCATTCACATGTCAAAATATTAATATTAATTTTATATAAAATAAAATATACCCTTATCAAAATTATAAATTTTAGATAGATATATAAACAAAAAATAAAAAATTAGATTTAAAAAAAAATTCTACCATTTTATAATTACAATATGTAGCAAATATTCTTTTTAAAATTATTATTAGAGAATAACTAATTCAATAAAAAAAACTATATATGATAAATTTTTATTTTTAATGATTTTTTAAAATAATAATTATTAATAAAGAAGTTTAAAAATTAACAAAAAATATTAAGAAAAAAAATTAATTGTTCTTGTTTGTAGTAAAGATAATTTAAATTAAAATAAAATAATTTTAAGGTAAATACAATAGTTTCAATTGATATCTCTTGGCATTTCTTTAGATAGATGTATTTAAGATATCTATACTAGTTTACCAACAGACTCACCTTTTGTGTCCATACTAGCTGCAGTACAATCTTTTGAATCTATTTGCTGCTCTATTTCTAAGAGCACATCTCATTTCATTTCGTTCATATAGCTCTGCATGTTCTCCTTTTTAACAAACCATTGTCATCTTTGTAAGAAGCCAAAATTTGATACAGCATCCAAGAAGTTTCCAAGACACCTAAGCTGGTATCACTTTATGTATATGAACTCATAAGGCTCTGCAAGTAACAAACATCTTCCAACACCTATGTTGCATATTGATAAGACTCATGTACCAATGATAACAAATGTTCAAGGTTGCATGGGTACTCGTACCGGAGACTCGGATGCGTATCCCGCACTGGAAACTTGGTTGGAAACATCTCCATAGAGAGGAGACTTCCCGCTAACATATCCGCCCGTCTCCCACCGTCTCCAAGCCAAATAAAAAAAAAAGGAAACCTTAACATGTTAAAAAAACAAACACAGGCAACAAAATAATCCAAATTTAGTACAAACGGAAAAAAACAATGCTCAAAACAAATGCAGGTCACAAGTATTTCTTATAACGTTGCAACAGCCATTACTAAATTATTATATTATATTTAATGTCATTATATTTAATGTTAAATGTCATTATATTTTTGGAATTTCTATAAAAATTAAATTATATTTAAAATAAATTGGCGTCTCCAAGTACCCACGTCTCCTATTTTGAAAAAATAGCCATACCAGTACCAGCACCAGTCTCCGAGGTCTCCAAGTACCCCCGTACCCGTGCAACCTTGCAACTGTTTAAGATGTTCATATTGAGCATAAATGGTCTTTTATTCTTTGCATGTTTTCTTTAGATTCATATGCAATATAAGTTATAACACATGAGGGATCTCTTTTTAACTTGCATCTCAGTAAATGGTTTGCTGTTCCCCATCAGACTTTGCATGTGTAATTTCAGATTTCTTTTTGATAACATAAAGTGTGGGGTTTTCTAAAGCAAAGGACATTCAATTCTTTATTAGTGCTCATTCTTGTTATCTCCTTACCCTTCTTTTGTAGTCTATCAGTTAGAAAATCCACTAATGTGGGTGAGGATCTTGTTGTAATATTGGAATCCTGGAAAATTCCGTCTCGTAGAAACCAACATTGCTCCTGCTGGTAAAGCTATTTTCTGATCAGTACTTTTTTTGGAGGTTTATTTTCCGTCTGCATCATATAATCATATGCAATAACCTCGGTATTTTAAGATCATGCCAGTAAAAATATCAAAGCTGATGGTATAGGCTGTGTGGTTCTCTGTTCTCCATCTGGATCTGCACAAGTAATTTCAGATTTCTTTTCGTTAACATCAAGCCTGGATTTTCCTGAAGCAAATACATTTGATTTTTTATTAGTGCCCATTCTGGCTATCTTGTTATATCTTTTTTTAGTCTATTGGCTGGCAAATCTGCTGATGTGGATGAGGCTCTTGTTGTACTACTTGAGTCCTGGAAGACTCTGTCTGCTGCTAAAGCTATTTTCTGATCAGTGTCATAATTGGAAGCCAATTTACTGTCACTACTATATATCTATTCCCCTGCTTTCTTTTTCATCCCCTTCTTCATGACTCTACTTTCTTCTTGTATTCACCTTTGTTGCAAGTCACCTGAGAATGGTGGGCTCATGTTTCCCACTTTATCATTGCATTATCTTAACCATCCTTGCTCTTCACCCCATTTAAATTTGGAGCTTGATCTTTCTTTTGAGAGCCATTAGGAGTGTTGTTATTTTTTTCTCCTTTTGTTGGGGTCATTGCTACTCCCATCACCGACACTTGACCTTGTTCAAGGTTTTATTGAACTAGATTAACTGCCATGAGTAGAATCCTCTTCCATCTTTGGGTTGGCTACTCAGGAACAATGGGTCCATATAACGTTTACTGTGATATGCCTTTTTTCAGGATTTGCATTTGTTCAGTTTCCATCAGCTAGTGCATTTACATCTTCTTTTGCATCAATATCAGTAGAGAAAACATATTTTCCTAAAGTCCACAGTCTTACTTTGGTTAGGTCAAAATTTGACATTATCTCTATCCTGAGTGACTGACTGCCTTATGTTTGTTTGGAGATTTCACTCTTTAATCCTGGACACTGACCCAGATAGGGCTTCATAGTAGTAGTATTTGGGCTCCAAATATTAGCCAAATTATGCAAGTGTGTCGACTGCTTCTTCTCTCTGTTAGCACTTTTCTTCTTATATCGTTTTGTACAGTTAGTTTTTTCTCTTCCAAAGCTCTGTGTTTCTTTCAAAGTTTTATGTTTCTATTCCACCACACAGTATGTAGCTGTATTCTTTAGATTGGGAGTTTCTTTGAGATCTTAAGATCTATCATAAGTGTAGTAGAGCAGTGTAATGGCTACCAGACGCTTTTTCAAATGTTTGTAGCTTTCTCGGCACTTATATGAGTGATTATTTATTGATAATTCCATTTATCATTAGGAATTTTAGATCACAGTACAAAGATTTCTGAGGTCCAAAGCACTAGTTTTCAAGCTTTGACAGAGTAGGGTGAAACAAATAACGAGTCTCAATGATTGTATATATAATATATGTGATTCTTGAGGTATATATTTGCACACACTCATTGTAGCTAGGTTTTTTTGCAGTTTAGATTTCTATGTACACATTTGTATTTATTCCCTTTTTAAAAAAAATCTGATACAGGTATATTTGCATCCCATGGTACGCGATGCACATGGCCGTAAAATGTCCAAGTCATTAGGCAATGTTATTGATCCTTTGGAAGTTATAAATGGTATAACACTGGAGGGCCTTCATAAAAGGCTGGAGCAAGGAAATCTAGATCGCAATGAACTTGAGATTGCAAAAGCGGGGCAAGTAAAAGACTTCCCAAATGGTATAACAGAGTGTGGGACAGATGCTCTTCGTTTTGCTCTTGTTGCTTATACTGCTCAGGTATAATGCTTAATCTTGGGTTCCAGAAAAAAAAATCTTATAATTTGTAGTTTTTAACTTGTTCTGCATGCTTTAACTTGAATGTACAGTCAGATAAGATAAACTTGGATATCCAAAGGGTGGTTGGGTATCGACACTGGTGCAATAAGCTATGGAATGCCATACGCTTTGCAATGCTTAACCTGGGAAAAGATTTTGTGCCTTGTAAAGATTTGAATGTTGGATCTCTGCCATTTGGGTGCAAGTGGATACTCACTGCTCTAAATAAAGCCATTTCAAAAACTGTCACAGCCATGGAGGCATACGAGTTTTCTGATGCAACAAGTGCAGTTTATTCGTGGTGGCAATACCAGTTGTGTGATGTTTTCATTGAGATAATTAAGCCTGCCATGTCAGCAGATGACAACTCAACATCTGCTGAAATAAAACAGTCTACTAGGGATACATTATGGATATGCTTGGATACTGGATTGCGGTTATTACATCCATTCATGCCCTTTGTTACTGAAGAGTTGTGGCAACGACTTCCTCAAATGCCAGGCGATGCTTCAAGAAAAGAGTCAATCATGATTTCTGATTATCCTGCGGCTGTGGAGGTGTGTAATGTAAATTTTTTTGTTGCTGCATTAATGGTTTATTTGCTTTCCCTTACCTGCTTTACCATGTTTGTCATTATAGACACTTTTAGTTGTGATCAACTATTGTCTCTGTCGATTGTTGTCTTGATATCGATTCTGATGTATAGTTTGATTGGAAGTTATAGTCATTTTCTTACAATGCAGGAATGGACAAATGATGATATTGAGTCACAGATGGCTCTTATTGAGCTTACAGTAAGGTCAATAAGGTCTCTTCGTATGACTTATCTATTACAACCAAAGCAAAGGTAGGGCATGAAATTCTGTACCAAACACTACCCATTTTTTGATTACATGATTATGCTCAGTATAAGTACAGGCATTATTAGAGAAAATCTTCTAACAAAAAAAATGTGTTTCTAGGCCAGAGGCTTTCCTTCTATGCAAAACTGATGATGTGGCTGTAGTACTGGAAAAATGTGCTGCAGAGATTTGCACGCTTGCAACCTTAGCATCAGTGAAGGTAGTGATAGTAGTTTGTTTTATTTTGTAATCTTGCTCTGGGATAAGAATCCCGAGTAATACAATTTTTATGTAGGTATCTCATTGTCAATATTTGGATTTTTCTCTAATGAGTCAGGGTCAGTTGTGTAATGTGGACTCATTAATACTAAATCATTATCAGAATGTAGAAACTATATTTAGAAATGCTGTGGGGATGTAGAAAAGCATTGCATTATTTGAAAAGCTTTAATGTGTTGATCGAGTTTTTTTCCCAGTTGTATGATATGTTAAGTCCATTATCTTTAATTTAAGGCAACAGAAAAAGCTAGGTGAGAAAGATGAATGTAAAATAAAACTTGGAGACCATTAGACCAAAGTCTATCTGGCCTTGGCTTTCCCCACAATATATTTTAGAGTGGGAGGATATTATGAAAGAAAATATGAGTTTAGGCAACCCTAGTAAAGATGGTTGACTAGGTAGATGATTGGAATGCAAAATGCTATATTAAATGAACAAAGAAAGAACCAAAATAGGTACGTAGGGCAGATGAAAGAAGGATAAAAATAATACCTGCATGTTCTTGGGGTCTGTGCATCATCTTTGGTTAGGAATGGATGTCACATCCTTAAGATTAGTTAGAAAATGTTGTGGAATGTTCATGAATTGGCCACATTGAATTTGACCCTGCATCCCTAGTCCCTAGGTAACCCTTGGAACTTGCCGAATACTGCTTTTGGAGTGCAATTTTTTCTATCTTGAGAACATGGAAAATGTAATGCCCCCTATTCGGATATTCCTATATTTTGCCCAATTGAGGTATGAATTATACTAAGGAAGTGCAACTTACCCCTTTATGTCTCTACTTAGACCCTGCAACCAGGTTATTTATCATTATGAAAGATGAAGAAACATATAACGAGCAATATTGTAAAGAGAGACCTAATCATCACATAATGTGCATGTGTTATTCATTAACACTTCCCCTAAACCTATGCCCATTATGGAGTTCCCTGGAACATCATATAAGGTGCATCAAGCTTATTCTTTTTCATCAAGCCCAAGAGCACGGAATGACACCCACCATTCAGCCTCCTGGCCCCACCCGGGGTTGCTCTACTTGAATGGAACCTTGTGCTATTTGCATCCCTTATATGTATTCTATTCTACCTTCCATAATGAGATGGTTGGTCGGATGAAGTGTTAAGTAATCTACTATATAATTTATTATGCCCAACATCATAATAGCAATGATAGAAATATATAAATATATATTAACAATAATATGTTAATTACATACATTCCTACATTGAAGACAAAACAGTAGATCATGGTTGATTCATTATGCATCATACCCAGTAGTAGTAAATATACGAATCTACTAGTTAATATTATTAAATCTGAAGCTACTTGCTTCCTCTTGATCGATTGCCCTTCTTCTTTTGTTCAATCTGGTGTATGTATCTGTTTTGTTCTCTTCTTATTCACATACCACACACACCCTCTCTTAGTCCTATTCTCTATCTCAATTTATATCTTTTTCTTCTACAAGTCATACCCTTTGGAAAAGATACCTCTTTAGAAGAGACATGTCTTTTTCTTTTTCTGATCGCTGCCATAGAGAATAAACCTTCAATATAATAATGCTTGTTTAATAAACATACATTACCAATTAATTGTGTCCTTTCATGTAATGATATCACACTTGTTAGGAGTGTATATCATACACACTGTTTCACTTGATAATATGCTGTTAGTTAATGCCTTAGTTAAATCCATGCTTAACATGATCGATCTCTTTGTAAATAGTGAACTAAACCGTATGTCTCTTCCACACTGACTTTGGTAATCTTCTTGTTAGTCAATGCTTTGTCTGTCTTTGTCTTGGATCACTTCATAATGATCTTTATTGCTGCGAAGTCGATCATATATTGCCATTCATATTTGACATTGCTGTTCATATTAGCATAGATTCTAACTATTGTGTGTTTGTCTTGTCGTAGCTCACTGCCTGTCTTGTAATATCAATATCGACCATTCTTGGACAATGATTGTCTTCTTTACTTAAGCCTTCTTGGTGTGTATATCATGATGTTCATTATCTTCCTAGACCGAACTGCATATCAATGACAGTCTATTTGACATCAATGACCATTTTCAACAATAGTGAGGTTGGCTAGCCTAGAATTTACATTTTTTGTCATTGTATATTTCATAATACCCGAGTCGGCCCATAGTTATCTAGTGATAATATTTGATTGTTTACATTTAAACCCCAGGTAAGCTTCTTATTGTTTAGGCCATTCACTTTTGTGCTGTGTTTTGTATTAAACTAGGCGGGGCATGACAGAACATAATGAAGGTAAGCTTGGTTAATCCTTTTCCAATTTCTCTAAGTTTCTCTTTTGGAAGTTCCTAAGACTAAATGTATTGTCATCTATAATAAGCATATATGCACAGGGATTGTTAGTCTTGACTGGGTAAATGCTATCTGACTGAAAAGCATTTTTGGAAAGACAATGGATGTCAAGGCCAACCATAAATCAAAGGCTGCATATGACAGCAATATTTAACCCCAATAATTTACACGGGGAAATCATTATAAAGCTTTCAATAACCTTCCGGTGGGGCAAGATAAGCTCTGAATATATAAGTTGCAAAAGAAAAGGACTTGGGTCATGGTTAGTACTGTGTTGAGAGTCTGAGACTCAGCAAGGACTTGTGGATTTGACTCTGATCCAGGCTCAGTGAGTCTGTAACCTCAATTTAGAGACATGGCCAAGTTCAGGTGGCTTGTGAATCTCATAAAACAGACAATGATTTTGAAATTTTAAATAAAAACCATTAAGAATATTATTTCACAGACTTTATTTTTCTAATTGTGTAGTTTTTGCTGAATTTTGGTCCAAGTCAAAAAAGAGCTTTCTGAGCTTTTGTCGAGTCCAATACCGAACACCCTAATGGTTGATACCTGCATGTATCAGGTCTTCCTAGTTTATCGGAAGAGTCTACAGACTACCCTTTAGTGTTTATGAACTTTCCATTGGGTAGACAAATGTTGCCATTGAAGATGCTGTCTTTATAGTTTATTCTTGTGGTCAGTATTGAAATTATAGATTCTTTGGTCATTTTTAATTAGGATTATTTAATTTTTAATTTTTTTGTGATGTAACCTTTTGTGATTTTAATTCATCTCAAGCTGATCTCCACGATTAGTCCACATTTTAAGCATTTTATACTCTCCATCATATGTGCTTATTATTTATTCTTGTAGCCAGTGGAGATCCTTTCTTTTTCTCGTGGTTACTATTTAAGTCTTTGACTCTTCATTCATTTAGAATTTATTTTTTTAAACTTTTTGTGTGATTTCACCTGTGTTTTAAGCCATATCAAGATGACCTTCAAGAGTAGTCTGTAATTGTATTATTGTTAGCCAGTATTGAAATTATAGATTCTTTGGTCATTTTTAATTAGGATTATTTAATTTTTAATTTTTTTGTGATGTAACCTTTTGTGATTTTAATTCATCTCAAGCTGATCTCCACGATTAGTCCACATTTTAAGCATTTTATACTCTCCATCATATGTGCTTATTATTTATTCTTGTAGCCAGTGGAGATCCTTTCTTTTTCTTGTGGTTACTATTTAAGTCTTTGACTCTTCATTCATTTAGAATTTATTTTTTTAAATTTTTTGTGTGATTTCACCTGTGTTTTAAGCCATATCAAGATGACCTTCAAGAGTAGTCTGTAATTGTATTATTGTTAAGCATTTTATACTTTTCCCATTGTGTGCTCAATATTTTAAATTTAATGTTAAAGACACAGATTTGCGGTTTTTGTCATTGAATTAATTAGCATCTACTATCTAGTAACAGAAGTGGACGCAATCACCGATCTGGCCATCGGAGTTGCTGTCGGAGTTGCTGTCTTTATTCTTGTGTTGAATTAAAAAACAGAAGTGGAGGCAATCACCAATCTGGCCAGCAGAGTTGCTCTCTTCATTCTCGTGTTGCATTAAAATCTTCAATGTTCCTAGTTTAATTTTCTTTTGATGTGATTTGACCTCTGTGCTTTTATGTCATCTCAATATGGATTCCATGGGTAGTCTGTATTATGGTTTATCATTTTAAACTTCTCGTATGTGCTTAATATCTTGAATTTTTATGTCATATAGATTTGCCACTTACGTCATCATATTGATGAGTAACATATGCATGTTACAAAAATATTTAATTTATTCAAATTGTGTTTTCTGAGGGTGAGTCATTTTAATTAAGTTCTGTTCTAAGCCAAATTCCAAACCAAAATTCAAGTTTTGTTGGATTAAACCCCCAAAATGCATTAGAAACATCATGTAGTTAGAGTTAAATGATGTTATCTGGAATTCACTATCATCTTTGGCATTTACATGCCTTCATTTTTCAGTCTGTCTTTTGTTTCACAGCCGTTAATTTACTATAGTATACATTTTATTTTTGAATTAATAGCTGCGTACATAACACCAACTAACTTATGTACTTGATGTGTATCTTACTAGGTGCTAAGGGAAAGTGATGCGCCTCCGATTGGGTGTGCGGTAAATATTGTAAATGAGCAGATTTCTGCTTACCTATTACTTCGAGGCCAAGTAGATGCAGAGGTTGAACTTTCAAAACTTAGCAAAAAGAAGGACGATATTTCCAGGTAAGTTAGACTAGGTTACATAAACCATACCATAGGGGTATTCATGTCTATTTCTTGATCTGATGAATTTTGTTCCTGGTAGCAGGCAACAGGAAGCACTCTCAAAGAAAATGAACATTCCTGGCTATAACGAAAAAGTACCAGCCCATATTCAAGAAGAAAACCTGGCCAAGTTAAATAAATTAATGGCTGAAATGAACATCATTGAGGAGGCAAATGCAAATTTTGAAAAACTTCTGGTCAACAGCAGATAAAAAGGAAATTTTCAGATGTTAAATGTTGAGTAAAGATGGAACAGTTTTGTAACTCAGAAGAGCTTAGCTCGTCTGACCAGAAACTTGACAATTATTTGTTGGAGGTCCTATGCAAAGATAAGATTTGTCCATTCATGAACCTTGTCTTAAATATGTGCTTTGATTATGAAAATAAGGTATTGTTATTCTGCAATGTTTTTTTGTATTACAACAGTATTTAGTTGCGTAATGACATTGATGATTTATTGGTTGCAAATATGGGACTGTATATTTTATCACAAAATTGTGTATTGCTTTATCGAGGAGAAGCACCATTACACAGAATGAGAAATGACAATCATTTGATCTTTACAAATATGCAGTAAGATATAGTTAGGATAAGGATACTAGTTCATTAGTCTCATGAAGATGTTACTGACTATTCGTTAGCTCTTTTTTATTATTATATAATGGCACTATTGTCCTTGGTGAGAATTTATTACATTATTTTGACAAGTCTATTGAATCATCTTTACATAGTCATATTTACTTGTAAATTATGAATACATAGATGATAATATCTTCTTGATTAGTGAGTTAGACTTCATTTGAGTGGTAATGTTTTACAATGGCTTGATTCATCTTGTTTATTCTACCTTTCAATTTGACATACTTTTGTCGTCCACTTTTTCTATCCAAAAGTGCTTAAGAATACGATGCAATTAGTTAAGCCTTCCCATGATTGATCATTCAATGCTTGGCCACCCTTTAATTATCCATATGGTCTGTGCATCATTATGTCTTGCCTTTCATACCGAGTCTTCTTTGTTTAGGGACATACCTACTTTTCATGTTTTTGTCTACTTTAGAGTTCATATGATTGGACATACATATAAAAAATGGTTGAGAGATAATGACTTGATCAATAAGAGGGTATTCCACTTTAAACACTCTTTTGGACTAATACACTCATTTGAGAGATCTAACTAAATCATTGCTCCATTCGATGCCACTCCTATTAAGGGCATTATTCTTGAGCCTATCTGTTATAATAAGTCAAGATTTCATTTGTGCCTTGAGTTTCCTCCCCATATCATTTAGGAGCATTGATTGCGATGTATTATGGATAAATATGGGGATATTTAGATTAAGAACTTGTTACTTTTGATATTATGTTCCAAGAATGGCTTATTCTTCAGTGCATAATATTCTCCGGGGTTGTCCTTGGATTCATGCCATGCGCATTGCATCTTCTACACTTCATTAAACTTTGAATATTCATGACATTTGATGACCATCCTCGAAATATAATTTCTAGTACTTTATAATTGATTGACTACACCTACCATACTACCAAAAATCTTTTCTCCTTCATTTACACGTCATTCTAATCTTGAGGATGAGCGGGATTATCTTGATTTCATGCCTCTATGCGAAAAAGAACATGAAGTGAGTGATAGCTATTACACTATCCCTCCATGTATGGCTCCCATCATTAATGGTCGACCACATTCAATTTTTCATAATGATATTATAAATGTTCTTTCTCATGGATATGAGTTTAGTGTTAATCTTGCTTATTCATAGTTACTCCACCAATACAATAAATGATTTTCTATTCTTTAGAAAAATGGGTATATAGAAAAGGTTTGTTTGAACAACCCTCACAAAAGTGTAATATTATTGATTTGGTTTTTTCTACTACCAAGGTTAAGAACACAAAGAAACACAACAATCTTTTGATTAGCTTGTGTTGTTAATCATGACACAACTCTACAATTAGTGCATCTTGAGTTAATTTATTATACATAACACATTGCACTTCCCCTTTAGACATTTTTGCCAATAATAAATATCTTATTTTAATCATGGGTGTCTGAGGATTTGCGTAAATTTCATTTTGATAGAGGTTTTCCATATGCTCTCGAGGTTCATTCTTTTTTTGGGGAAACCTTTTCTTCACTAGACATTTCTTTGAAAATGTTTGTTGATTTAACCACTAAACATTTTAGTGATGATTTGAGGTTGAAATTGAAAGTCATTAAAGACTGTTGAAAATTGGTTAATGTTAAAAACCTTTTTTAGTGGCATAATAGATCCACCCTCCTTTAGGATTATGGTGACATATTCTCATGTTTTATCATGATATATCTGGTATCTTTAGTTACATTGTCATGCAAAATATTGTTCTTGACCTGGATGCCAAAGTTGCCAAATAACAAATTACAAAGATGCAAGCCAAAGACTAATGGTGAAGGAGAAAGATGAAAATATTGAAAGTGGACTTCATTAGACCTGCCAATTATTCTTGTTGGATTTTAAATATAGTTCTTGTAGCCAAACTTGACAAGCATATATGCAAATGCATTATTTCTAGATCTAAGACATTCTCTTAAGATGATTTTCCATTGCATAATATTGATATGATTGTTGATTTTATTCGAAGACTTGAGATGGTAGCATTTATGGATGGATTTTTAGGCTACAATTAAAATATTATAACCTCCAAGATCAAATTAAGATGTTTTATTTTTTACAAGATATATTTTATTGTGTTGTCATGCCTCTTATTGGGTTTCATTGTATCCAGGGGAGGCATTGAGGTTTATACCAAGAAGATAGATACTATTGTTAATATGCCTCCACATCAAAAGTGACAACTTCATAAATCTCCAAGGAAAAACCTAAGCCACTTACATTTTAGTTCATAGTTAACTAATTTTACTTATGCTTTACCGGTTAGTAAAGAAAGATACCAAGTTTCAATGGAATGAAGAATGACCATATTATTTTGATGATACCAAACAATATTTGGCTAATCCACCAATTCTCATGCTTGTTTATGATAAGCCTTTATTGCTATACATTTCTAATACAAGGTCAACAATTTGTTGATAGTTAGTCCAAAATAATGATAATGTCGTGCTCAATTTTTTCATATGAAAACTTGATTTTAAAATCAGGAATGGACAAACATTTATCATAAGCTCACTTGACAAGATAACAACAAGCTCACCAATGCAACACCATTCTCCTAACTTGCATGGAAGCGAAACATGAAAAGGTCATAATTCAGTCCAAAAAAAACTCATAATGCAACTCATATTCGTGACACCTAATAGGTAATTATCTAGGGTGTTTTAGGACTTCTACAAGAAGGTGGTTGATCCTCAAGGGCTAAGGCCCTAGGACTTGGGACCAGACTAACCATACTTAAGTTTATATAAGAGAATTTATAGCTAAATGCCCCAAGATATTCTAATGTGTCCACATTAGCCATACCTTAATAGGTTATTTATGGTAACCATGTGGGATATTATCAAGGCTAATTTTTGTTAGAGTGACCTCTATGGCTAACACAATTTTGATTATATTAAATGAAAGATAAATTTATTTCCTCTAAATGTAAGTAGAGGGTAGGTTAAACATTAGGAGGTTCCTCTTTGCTAGATTAATTTAAGGGTAAAAAAAACTTCAACCTTTAAAGATCCATTCGAGTGATAGCTTAAAAGCATGGGGTAGTTTTTTTTTGATCGATAATATAGAGTTTTTTATATTAATATGAAAATACTGCATACATATCTAATTGGTCCATAAACAAAGGATAAACCTAGAGTTCGAGAGCAAAAAATAATAGACTGCATATTCGACATTAAAAGCTGTACGCAGACAACCACTTCATCCATCTACCCTAGCCCAACTTAAACTTTCAAAACATTACAACCTGGTCTAAACTAATTTGTGAAAATTGGACATAGGACAAAAAGATTTCCTACTTGGTATTCAAATTTTGGTCGAAATCAGAACCCCGAACCTCTGCAACCTAGTCACCACCTTCTTGCCACGATTCTACATCTTCTTTGCCTCACGAGCCTTGTCCCTTTCAATTTTAGCCAAGTGAATATATACCAACAAATCCTCCCACGCCTCCCGAGCCTCATCAATTCTTGTCACACGGTCAACACCATCCCGCCAAAGCATAATCGACTTGTATTCCACATTCACATGATCGAGCACTACTCCTTCCCCAAATGAAAGTCTCAAACCTTGCCATAGAACTGCTCTCCCCAACAGAGAAACCAAACCACATGAGAGAGACAAAAAACAAGCTTTGGCCACCCACTCAACCTCTACTTTGGTCCCAAAAGAGAGACCCCAAGCTACCAACATGGAAACAATGTCCATATTTGTTCTGTACTGAGACTCAGACATCAAATACTCACGACCCAACAGTCTCTTGATAATGTTCAGAATTTCCTCCTCATCACAGAGAAAAATGCCACCCAACTGCTTATTAGAGATGCCCCCTAAAATGCTAGCTGTTGCTTGGTGGAATGAAGAGTGAAGTTGGCCTCCATCTCTAAACAAAGAGGCTGAGATTAGCAATTCCACCTCCACACCTCACTCCCTCTCCAAAAACCAGGAAAAGCCACACATAAAGGGAAACAAATGACTGCCAAATCTAGAATCGTTCGATTTCATGACTAAATCAACTCATCCGCGCGACAAAAAACGTGCCACCCCGCATACATCCAATCACAAAAAAACTTGTCATGGTAATAATTCTAGGTGAAGACTCAAACTTAATGATGAAGAAGTAAGATTAACACAGAGCAAAAACAAGGTGAAATTAATGCACAGTACATTCCAATGGCTAGTGAAATCATTATCGAGTACTGCTCAAGTATATCCCATGCCGCATCTTCTCCTAAGCTATCCCACCATCGAATACCTTGGGGGTCCAATTCACATCCCAGGTTGGACAAATCAGCAACCTTCCCATTGCCTTCCTGTCGGATATGTGAATTTTTAAAATCTTGAAAAGATCCAATTTTGAACAAATAATAGAGACAAATTTATTTATTTGCCAACATTGAGAAGATCCACTCGAAATTGCATCCGTAACTCTATTGGAATCCCCTTCAAGATGTAGTTTTGGGATTTTGAGATTACAAGCTAGCTCGACTGCCATCGACACAACTCAAATTTCAGCTTCATTGTTTGTGCCATTTGATAACCTTTGAGCACCTTTGACAAGGATCCTACCTGCATCATCCCAAGCAATACACCCAACACCGAAAACTCCATGATTTCCCCTTGAGGCACCGTCAAAATTAATCTTTACCCAACCTTGGTTCGGTTGAACCTCTATTTAATTTCATAATTTGAATTTGAGGCTGTTATAGTTTAATACATAGTATTACTAGAAATTCTTTTATTATCTTTATTATAATATTACCTTTAAATTTAGATCATTTAAATTTGATGATATTATTATTTTACTTATAATAGCATTTATTATTAAATGTTAATATGTCTCTATGATTATTTACACTTGATGATTGATCCATTTTATTTATGGAGGCATTTATTACTATATTTATAACATTGCCTTTATAATTTTGATATTTACTTTTGAAAATGTATCCTTTTGCTTATACTAACATTTAATTATAATTACAATCATCTTTGTAATTACTTAATTTATTTTTACTAAATATAATTTTTTTTTCTTCTTTTAATGTTATTTACTATCTCATGGAATTATCTTAAAAAAATATTCTATTTTTTATTATGTTATTTTTTATCTCACCAAATCTTGAGAAAATCATCTTTGTAATTACAACATTAGAATTTACTTTTACAAAATAAGCATTCTATTTTGAATATTTTATATTATGTGATTTCTTCTTTTTATTAAATTTAACTTAAACCCCAAACTTATCTATTTAAAAAAAAAATATTTTACAATATCGCGATTTTTTTTAATAAATTATTTTAAATATTTATTTTATTTTACTTCAAGAGGAGTGTTCACTGGGTGCATCATGCAAAAAAAGTGGCCACTCCTTAGATTATTTGGCCGCCAATTTTGTTATGATTTTTTTTTAATTTCTTCTCTTTAGCTATAAGAGCTCATTTTAATTTTAATTTTTTTTCCTATATTTTCGTTTATTTATTTTTCATTGAAGTCTCAGATATATATGAGTAGTTTACTTTGCAAAATTATAAATGTATGTACATTTCTTTGAGTTGAGTTTATTTTTGTTTGAAAGAAACCAACATTAGACTTGTGTTTCTTTTTAATAGTAATTATTACACTGATAGTTGAACCTGCAATTCGATTTGGAATTCAATCGAGACCTTAAAGGTAATTGCTAATAAACCTACTTAACAAATGTATAATGATCCAATCAGTTAATTTTTCTTTTTGTTAAACGTAAGAAAACATAAAGTATATCGTTTGGGGATGTCAATTTGTAAAAAAATAGCGAAACTTCATTTTTAATGACTTGTCAACTATCTTTGAACACAAATTAACTTAAAGCTATTTTTTATAACCTTAATGCTCACCAACAAGTTTGTATTTCTAGCTTTACTCATATATCACTTTTCTCTCAATTATAGGTAGAGATAAGAAGAATTTAAAGTTTAACTTCTAGATTCAACAAATCAAACTATAGGTTAAGCTTCTACTCAACAAAAGAAAGTTGTAATGGCAAAGAACCTAAAATCTTCTTTTGAAGATTTCTTGTGTCTTCTAGTCTTGCTAATGCCATTGCTCGCAGATTAACAATAAGATTTGTATTGCTTTGTTGTCTCTTTTATTTATATCATTGCTCGTAGTGTTCTTCTTGGTCTTGCTTATGTCCTTGCTAGTGAGTCAACAAAGTAAATTTGTTTCACCTATGCCATAAAATTTATTCTCTTTTTTTTTTCCTATGTCTTGTTGTTGCTATTCTTCTGAAGTTTCTTGCTTGTAAACATGCAAGTCTTATTTTCTCTTATAGTTTCCTTCTTGGGCTCTATTTTATCTTTAATAGTCTTTTGACTGTCTTTCTTATGTAATATTTAATACATTCTTTCAATACAAAAAAATAACCTTATTTCAAATATTAATTAGTGTGTCCATCAAGTTCATCCAACTACTACCCAATTTGGACTTCTATTGATGTTTTTGATTAAAATAAGTAGCAAAACAAGGGTGCCAACCCTTTATACAAACAACCAATAGGTGGCAAAAAAGAAAGGAATCAAAACTAGGGTGCAAACCCTTAACAAACCATATGGTCTAACAATCCTTTAATAGCAAATGAAAAGACCACTACTAAAAGCCCGTCAAACCACCAACAACCCAAAACCTTGACTAAAGAGTGGGAAGAGAAAACCAAAACTTGACCCAAAGGAGTTTGGGGGTGAGATCTTACCCTTTCGCCTGTGATAAACAACTATCTGAACAATATTGTTATTAGAAATATCACGAGAAGGATCAAGCGAGGGAATCCCTGTAGAGTTACTGTCTGCCACAAGAGCTTATTGTAGATGCATAGCCATAGCAGGAGTATATTCACTAGGACCAGATTGCTATAGAACCACAACACGAGTAGATTCACCAAGAGCAGATCGTTGCTGTAGAACCATAGCAAGAGTAGAATCATCAAGAGAAATTCTCTACTATAGAACAAGAGCAACAAATGGAGCCATGGGGCCAGAGCAGGCAACATTGGTAACAACCATAGGGCCAACATGGGCCTCAATACCAGTAAGAGGCACAAACTCAACTTGGGAGTAGTCATCATCCTCTTGTTAGGAGTCATCAAAATCATCCGAATCAGAAGCCTTGACAATCAAGTGATCAACCGTAGCTTCTTTCCACCAAGTAGTAGCACCTTTGTGGTGAGAGATAACAATCTGAAGCTAAGTGGCATGTAGAAAAGTATCTCCGATAGCGAAAGGGGAGACCCTCTTAATCCAATGATTGAGTCCAAGGCCTATCCCCAACCATAAGAACCACATCCCCAGGGACCTGGGCATGGAGATGTCAATGTCGATTAAAATACAGGTGTAGCATTGTAAATTGTCACCAAGCCAATTTACACCTCATATTTGTGCCCCTACTTTAGCGTGTCTTATTCGGATCACCTGACTAGGTCCATTTTGTGCATATTATCCAATTCTGATGTAATTAACACCCATTGATGGATTCCTTGGTGAGGTAACCCTCTCCCTTGAGGCTTATTTTGGTCCCTTTTGGAGAAGGACCGAGCCTCCTACTGCCCTGGTCCTAGGCAATGGCACCCAATGCCATGATCTCTCTTAATGGGGCTCAAATTTAAATTAGGGTCAAAGCCATATCTCTCCAACGAAATTTATCTCCATGGCTTCGCATGACCGTTGGAGGTCGGCCTAATTGGTAATTTACCTAGACAAGCCTATATAAAGATATTTTTTCAACCTAATTTTATCTACCCACTCTATCCATTCTAAGACTATAAGTAATCTATCATCCTTGTATCCATGAAGCATTCATTATCAAGCATTTTCAAAGATCTTCAAGGCTGCATATTCATCATTCAACCATTGTGGAGAAAAACTACATTCATATGCAAGCATGTACATGTGATTAGGGTTTTGTCAGGTTCATGCCATTTCATACAACATATGTGATTACATTCAAAGAAGAAAAGCGTCATTATCAACAATTATAAATTTGAGGTATATCTTTCTAGTATTTATTTCAGTATTTGCATCTATTCATTCAAGGTTAATTCCTAAACCGGGGTTTGACTTAGGAAAACCCCTATTCCCAACCATTTCCCCCTTTTCACTATGTGTAGGAACAAATACAGAGCTTTAGACGAATAGGTTCACCTTTGGATGATGAATTTTAAATTTTAAATATACCACCACAGTCCCGACAATTCAAGTCGAATTTCAGGGAGCAGATCCAAATCATATTCCTTCGACCAGATCTAGGTTTGTGGCTCCATACGATGACTATAGCTCATTATTTATGCCCAATCTCTTCAACAATTCACTATTTTATCCTAATCTTTTACAATTTAAAAATACAATTCAATCTTAGGGAAAGAAGATCCCAATTTAGGAGGCTTTGATCTAATTAGAACCTTGATCTATCAAGCTTAGATCTATCAAATTCCTATCTCTCCCTAATGTGATGGTAATTAAGAAAAAATAGCGGTTTTATTACATTCTATGGTGAAACCCTAATTTTCACCCATCACAACGGGCAAAGGTAGAATGACCCATGGAAGCCGTGGCATCATCCACTTTCAAGAAATGATCAATAGAGTTACCAATAGCCTCATAACAAGAATGCTCCTAGAAATGAAGGGGGAGGTTAGGAAGGTGAACCGAAATCGGATGCACATTTAGTTGTTCGATAAGGGGGTTAAAAGAAGTTGTCCAAGGTTTGACAGAGAGAGAGTTAACTCCCCAACCCCACAACTTGCCAATTATTAAGTCACCATCATGAGAAGAAGCAAATGAAGCAATGAAAAAACCTTTAGCACAAGGGTAAAGCTCAATGCTACCAGCAACTAAAGGCTTCTAGGAATCACTTACCCAACAATGAAGGTCAGGAAGAGAATGCCAAAAACCAACAAATCTGCACACTAATCCACAACGTTCATAAAAGCCAACATTTTCAACCACATCTTGGCCACAAACCACCGCTAGGGAGGTTTTGGCACAAGAAAGAGGTCAAAATTTCTCTTTGGGAGGAGCAAAAGATCTTACCACACATGCAAAACTTCACCCACTAGCAGGTCTAGGAGGGACCTTAGCACCTATAGTAACTCAAACAGGGCCACCATCACTAAAGGGAGCAACAACAACATCACCAGACAAGGCAACCATAGTACCAACATCACCCAGTGGAGGACAACCATCATTGACCCCCACAACAGACACAAAGGGGGCATCCACTTACATAGGAGAGGATGGGGGCATGACGGAAGAAGACAAACCCACACCCACCAGAACAACAGAGGGCACAATGGGCAAAAAGTTCAAATTGTTCTAGGCGAGAAGAGTCGACCTTAGAGACCTCGAGAGAGAAGATATTACAGCTAAGTTGCAAATGTGTTATTTATTTATTCATTTTTCTTTGGTTCTTATATAGCATCCAATATAATTATTATTATCTCATGCTTGATTTCTCTCTTGCAGGTTTCAATGGTTACCCATCTAGCTTTAAGTTGGACAAACAATTTTACAACACTTGTGAACCATATTGCGTCAATGTTGTTCTTCCTTTTGTTGCATGCTTGAGAGAAGTTATCACCTTGATAAATGTCTAGATAGAGTAGGTGAACGAATAGGGAAATGACAAGGCAAGTTTCATCTTGCATTGGGCTCATGTGCGCTTTGGAGAGACTATTAATTCATCTTATTTTGACTGGCTCTATACATCTTGCAAAAATAATAGTAGTTAAGTGGGTGCCCATTTTATGTAATGTATATTTCATCTGGAATTTGTGATCTATTCTTTTTAAATATTTTAATATCATAGTGAAATTGAATAAGTATCACCATTTTGTTTTAGTCGTGCCTAAATTTTAAGTAGAAAGTCGTTCATGAGTGTTCTACATAGAACCTTATCTATACCAAGAATGGAATATGACAGACCAAACATGACAATTAATTATGAGTTCTGCCTGCCAAACCTTCTCATTCATTGGTCACACAACAAGGAGAAGATTGTTGTTTCACGTCCCTTCCATATTTTTTGGTATTGTTTCAATCTTAAGCATGAATTACAATAATAGGGGAGAGGGAAAAAAGCGGGTATCCTATATATGTTCGGGTCACTACGTAGACTATCACATATGCATATGTTGGCATCCAGCTACTCTCTCACATAGTCAAACTAGTTGCAAACTTGGAAAAATACTTTCTAGCTAGCTTAAATAGGATTTGCCACATGTAATAGTGTGATTGGTTCAAGGTGTCAAAAGGGACCCAATTTTGAGTCAACATGACATGTGCACATCAATCGAGAGAAGTGGCATGTCAAGGCATGCATCTAAGTTGTATTGTCTATGTGGCATGCAAGCAGTCCACCACTCTTTGCAAAGGACGAGTTGCATTTGTTAGGTCCCAGAGACAACTGAGAGGGGGGGGGGGGGGTGAATCAATTGTCCAATAAATTTAAACCAAAAACAACTTAACCAAAACTTAATGCTTAATACTGGTAGACCAAACTTTATGCCAGTAGATAGTTTATTAGTTAATTGCAGTACCGGTAAAGATTAATGCATGAAACAAAAAGGCAATAACGTCCACAACACATAACACAAATATTTGTACGTGGAAACCCTGTAAGGGAAAAACCACGGTGGGAAACCTTACCCACAATCATATGATACTACTACAGATATTATGTGTGTACAATATGGAGTCTGCACATGCAGAAAGACCAACTGCCTAGAGCTCACTGCTCAATCACAAAATGGGAGTCACACTGACTACAATTGGATGATTAAATCCAATGATAATGTACTGCTCAAAATAACATCTTCATATGCTGGATTCAGTACCGGTTTAGCTTTGATATGCCTTCTTCAAACCTTCCTTCAATCTTGAATGATGTCTGCGTGTATAGCTCTGCTTATAATCACATATACTGAATTACAATCCTTTTTCCCAAAACCTATATCAGTCTCACAAATGAGATCTTACATTTATATCATAACCTAAGACCAATTGAGTAGGCCGGCTTACTAAAAGATATTACAATAAAATCAATTACAAATGAAACAATATCCGATGCATGATGTCGGCTCAATGCATTTACAATAATAACCAATTATCTTCTTGATGTGCCGTGCTGATCTGGAATAGATATGCCTGCCGGTGCATAACCTAGACCTATTTGCCGGTAACAACAAATATGCAAACCCGATCAAACTAATGAACAAAACACCAAAACAAAGTGTCCAAACAATGTCTTTGACATAACCAAGTAGTCTCCAAGTCTTTCCAAGTGCCGGTGAACAATATAACCTGCCGGTGAACCAAATACCGGTGATTGTGCATAAGTCACTAACTTGCCGGTGAACATAACCAAATCTCCAAGTGCTGATAAGTGTTGACAAGTGTTGACATCAATGACAAAACCATATCAACATATCCAAAATACCAACAATATTAATACCACACCATCTTCTAAATTCCATCTAGCAAGGGGCATTTACTACATATCACCTTGTATTTCACAGACCCATTTACCACCTAATATCCAATGCAAGAACCACTAAATGGTTTATTTCATTGTTAAACACATCCACTTTCCCTCCTTTCACACTTGTTCTAGATTGTTCATCACTTTAGCAACCAAAAGTGTTTTTCTTGAGGATTGAAAACCATCATTTTTATGTGCCAAGGTGCTCGCGCACATGGAGACCTTAATGTATTTTGTGACACCTTTTCACCATGCCATTGTTATCGATGATCTTGTTTTATAGTAGTCATTTAAGGTAACTGATGGTAGGTTGTTTTGTTTGACATTTCTCCATTTTTCTATTTCATGCTTGATGTAGGTTACTTCCATTTGGTGGTTGTTTGCAATTTTTTGCATCTAACAGGGGGGTTGCTTGTAGGTTTTGGTGCCATTTGACCTAGGTGAGTAATTACTCCTCACTAAGGCTATCGTTGAAATTTGCATCTGTATTTTTTTTGGTTTGTTCATTTCGTTTTGTAGTCTCTAACTTTTTCGCAAAGGTGCTTCGACTTTGGTTTCCTTCATTTGCCAGTTCTCTTATTTGCATCCATGGTGTTTATGATCATTGATAAAGAATGTGTTCGTAAACACACCAAAATTAAGGGAAACAATGTGCGTTGGGGTGTTGTCAAATGGGTTTCTATTTTTTGTGACTTTTAAAGGTAGGCATCCAGTTTGTAAGGTCTACATGGTTATGGTTGTTATATTATCAAATGGGTTTCCAGTTTTCATTATGTTTTAAGGCAAGCGTTCAATTTTGTATGGTCTATGTCTTATCATGTTGTTATATCAAAATATGTATATGTATATGTGTGTATACACACACATATACACATACATACATACATACATACATACATACATACATACATACATACATACATACATACATGCATACATGTTGGCAACAATAATGATGGACACTGAGAGGGGGGGGGGGTGTATCAGTTTTCACTAGATTAACAAACTTAACCTCAAATGCAAATCTAATTAATTGTAGCTATGACAAAGATAAGAAAATTGATAGCACAACACACAACACCAAGATTTTGATGTGGAAAACCCGGTTAAGGGAAAAACCACGGTGGGAACCTACCCACAATTGGATGATACTCTGTAGTAGTATGTGAAAATATTTACAATGGGGAATGCACATGCATTTAGGCTCACTGCCTAGAGCTCACTACTCAAACTATAATAACCCAAAAGGCTACAACCCTCAGGGAAGGTTCACTACCTTACAAGGAAGTCTCACTGACTTACAAAATATTCGGACAACAATCTAGAATCAAATGAATTGAAAGAATAGCATCTGCTAATGCTTGATGAAAGTTCCAGTTAAGCACATTTGTCTACTCTACAACACTTCAATCTCTTCTCAATCACAATGCCGAAGGATGTATTCACTTGTTTGCAACTTTACCATTCCCTGATAATACAGACACTTCATTGATACCTAATTTACATGACTATACCACCTATATATATACCGACCATCAACCTTGACAACAAGGTCGACCAAACCCTAAACTCTCAATTACAAAATTATATCACACGATACAAAGATCGGCCACCAGACCAATATAATGATATACATGACATAACATGGACCTAAACCAAATGCTCAAACACGCAAAACCACCAGAATCAACTCCAAGATCAACCGCAACATGCTACACCACCAAATAGGTCTCATATCATGAAACAAGCACGTTAGAATCATCTATAACAACTGCACCTTAGAATCATCTATAACAACTGCACCAACACCACTTATCAAATATTCATCGATCAACATCTGAAACTCAAGAACACTCAAACAACAACAATTGTCACGAGGAAAGATAACTTGCGGAGCACCAAATCACGATCCATATAAAATGAAGATACACATGAACATCCCAAACAATTTTCCAAAATCTCAACTCTAGATCTGATCTCATTAGAATATACTAGAGGAAATACTGAACTCTGTAAAATATTGATAAGAAGAACCAAACTATAAATTAGATCATATGATATGACCAATTAAGCTCCTAGATCAATGAAACCAATGCAAAGGGATATAATGATACTAGAAATACTCCATATACCAAACCATGCTCCCAATAAACCAATCTGCAACAAGCAGAGCAATAAATCACAGGAATATGTTGACATCAATGACAACAACATGTCCTAGCAGCAACGATGTCCAACAATTTCCCCCTTTGGCATTGATGACAACATATGGATGTGAAAAACAATCAATGCAAAGAAATAAAACATCTCCAACAAACTCCCCCTAAGATTAAGCTCACCAACAATAGATAAGATAATTTTTCACATGGTTTCTCTCCCCCTTTGACATTAATGACAAAGGTTCTCAAAATAGAAAACCAGACTCTCCCCCTTAGATAAATAAATCATGATTATAGACTACTCCATCAAAGGAGCAACATAAACTCATCAATTTGGTAAAAAAGGATAAGATTGTGAAGTCCACCGGATTGATGCAACTCAATGCATCTAGATCCCATCAGAAGGGATATATACCCCTAACCTGTCTCTCAAATATCCAAATGTATATGCAGGCAAATACTTGGTGAAAATATCAACAATTTGTTCCTTTGTAGACACATATTCTAGCTTCACTTCCTCTTCACTGACTTTTTCTCTCAAGAAATGATACTTGATTGATACATGTTTAGTCTTTGAATGTTGCATCAGGTTCTTTGACATATTAATAGCACTGGAATTATCATAATATATGATAATACTAGGCTCATCAATGATAACTTTGATATCCTTCAACATTTGTTTCATCCAAACTACCTGAGTGCAATTACTAGTAGCAACAATGCATTCAACTTCAACAATAGATAGGAAACTGAGTCTTGTTTCTTACTTGCCCATGAAAACAATTTCTTACCCAAAAAAAATGCACCATCGAAGGTACTCTTCTGGTCATCGACATCACCAACCCAGTGAGCATCAGTGTAAGCACATAACATGAAATCTTCATTCCTTGGATACCATAAACCATAATCCATAGTCCCTTTCAAGTATTTGAATATCCTCTTTACAACAGTGATATGACTCTCTTTCGGATCAGCTTGATATCTAGAAGCCATGCATATGACATGCATAATGTCAGGTCTAGTCTGAGTCAGGTATAATAGTCCATAAAGCATAGATCTGTAGAAGGTCTATTAGCTTTCAGAGATTCATCATTCTTAGACAATTTGCAGCTAGTCACCATAGGAGTTCCAACTAGTTTAGAATATTCTAACCCAAACTTGTTTTGTAATTATTTCACATGTTTAGCTTGAGATATAAAAATACCTTTTCCAATCTGTGAAATCTGCAAACCTAAGAAAAATTTCATTTCTCCTATCATAGACATCTCAAATTCTTTTTGCATATCACCGACAAACTTCATACTCAAGTCATCATCTCCTCTAAGGATAATGTCATCAACAAAAACTTAAACAATCAAAATATTATCATTCTCAATTTTGAAATATAGATTACTATCAACAATACCTTTATTAAATCCTAATTTTAGCAAATAGTTATCCAATCTAGCATACCAGGCTCTAGGGGCTTGTTTCAATCCATAAAGGGATTTTTTCAGTTTGCATACCATGTCTCCAGCATCTGATAATGAAAATCCATCAGGTTGTTCAATGTAGACTTCTTCCTCAAGATCACCATTCAAAAAGGCCGACTTGACATCCATTTGATATACCTTGAAATCCTTATAAGCAACATATGCAAACAGTAGTCTAACAACTTCAAGTCCAACTACCAGAGAAAAAGTCTCCTCATAATCAATCCCTTCCTTTTGTGAATATCCTTTACATACCAACCTTGCTTTATTTCTGACAACTTCATCGACTTCATTCAATTTGTTCCTGAATACCCATTTAGTACCAATCACATTCTTGTCTATAGGTCTAGGCACAAGTTCCCATGTGTTATTCTTTTCAATCTGATTCAATTCTTCTTCCATAGCCTTCATCCAATTTTCATCTTTATAGGCTTCAACAACATCTTTAGGTTCAATTTTAGAAATTAAACATACCTCTTCAGCAACTAGCCTTCTTGTAGTCATCACACCTTTATTTTTATCACCAATGATTTGATTTTCAGAATGATTCAATCTTACATACCTCAGAGTCTTTTGATTATTATGATTTTTTAGGTTCCTGCACCTCTTCATCGATGACAACAATATCTGGATTAACTATCTCTACCGGATCATTCTGTTTCATTTCTTCTGTCTGAGTTTGCACTAAAATAACATTCTGATCATCATATCTGCATGCTTTGATTTCTTTTCCACAGTTCTCATCAACCTTCACATTTGCACTTTCTACTATCTTTGTCAGTCTCTTATTGTAGCATCGGTAGGCTTTGCTCTTTGTAGAATATCCCAAGAAATTTTCTTCATCACTTCTTGCATCAAACTTTCCT
Source organism: Cryptomeria japonica (assembly GCF_030272615.1). Classification (NCBI taxonomy): domain Eukaryota; kingdom Viridiplantae; phylum Streptophyta; class Pinopsida; order Cupressales; family Cupressaceae; genus Cryptomeria; species Cryptomeria japonica. The sequence goes on from NC_081415.1 coordinate 551,829,971, forward strand.
ATATCCTCATCCCTCTAGATATAACACTTGCTTCCAAAAATTCTGAAATATCTCACAGTAGGAACATGACCAAACCATATCTCATAAGGAGTCTTACCAGAATCACCTTTTATATGCACTCGGTTGAATGTGTAAACAACAGTGCTAACAACTTCTCTCCAATAGATCTTCAGAACATTCCCTTCAATCAACATAGTCCTTGTAGCATCCAAGATAGTTCTATTCTTCCTTTCAACAACTCCATTGTGCTGTGGGGTTCTAGGAGTAGATAATTGTCTTAAAATTCCATGCTTCTCACAGAATGAGTCAAACTCACCGGAGAAAAATTCTCCTCCTCTGTCAGATCTTAAACATTTTAGCTTCAATCCCGTCTCAGTCTGAACCTTTGCTTTGAATATCTTGAATTTTTCCAATGCTTTTGACTTTTCCCTCAAAAAGGCAACCCACATCATCCTGGAATAATCATCAATCAGTAACATGAAATATCTGTCACCCTGCACACTTCTTACACTTGTAGGTCTACATAGGTCAGTATGCACAAGATCCAACAATCCATTAGATGTATATTGCTTACTCTTGAAAGAAATTCTTGTTTGCTTTCCCATTTGACATTCCTTGCATACCGGATTAACAGGCTTAACAATTTTAGGCAAATCTCTAACAACTTGAGTGGAACTGATCTTAATCATTGAGTCAAAATTAACATGACACATTCTCCTATGCCATAACCAACTTTCATCAATCTGAGAAATCAAGCAACTTTTCTCACCGACATTCAAATGAAAGATAACACCTTCAGTCTTAGTTCCTAATGCAATCTCTATACCAAAGGCATTTAGGATCTTGCATTTTCCATTCTTGAATTGCAAATCATAACTTTTTTCAACCATCTGTCCAACACTTAAAAGATTATGCTTCAAACCTTCAACATACAAGACATCATCAGTGTTATGCTTACCATCAAAGGAAATAGAACCTCTACCATGGACCACACAGGCTTTGTCATCTCCAAATCTTACTATTCCACCATCATACTTCTCCATATTCACAAATTTTCTTTTATCACCGATCATATGATGTGAACAACCACTGTCAATCTCCCATTCATCTTTCTCTTCAACTTTAGCAGCTAAAGCTTTCTCCTCAATACTGCAGGTTGTGGAATCAAAAGGCACCGGTCCATCTTCTTTAATAACAATAAACACAATTTCATCTCCTTCTGATTCTTCATCTATAACACCTTCATCAACAACATAATAACAGTTCTTCTAATGTTTATAGTTTCGGTTAGGCTTGTAAGGTTTATCATACTTCTCATTCTTCTCATATCTATCATTCCTATCATGCTTATAAAATTTATCATGCCTCTCATATTTAGACATTCTCTCTGGGCACCTAGAAGTAAAATGTCCTATCTTATTGCAAGAGAAACATTTAAGAGGCAATTTTCCATCATACTTACTAGCTCCTTTAGGCAATCTCCAAGAAATCAATGCTTCAAGCTCATCCAATTCTATTTCTTTCTCTTCCGTCTCTCTTCTCTCTCTATCATATCTGGATATTTTACATTCTTCAGAATCGTACTTCTGCTTTCCATATACAAATGCTCTAAATGCTGTCTCAAACTTTCCATGTGATTCACCAAACTTGCTCAGTTCAAATGCAACAATCTTTCCAACCAACATATCTCGTCACAATAGTCACACTCCTGATCTCATCAATAGCAACCACCTTATGTTTGTAAGTAGGAGGCGATAATCTCAACACCTTAGCAACAATTTCATCTTCTTCAATGGTTCCACCGACAAATCTGATACCTAGGACAAGGTCATTCACCCTAGACATGAAGGTTGATATGTTCTCATCATCTCCCATCTTCAACATCTCATACTTCCCTTTCAAACTCTGCAACTCTGCAACTTTTAATTATTTATCTCCTTCATATAAGGTCTCAAGCTTCTCCCAGATATCATGTGCAGTCTAAAGTCCCACCATATTAGTCATCTCTGAATCAATTAGGGAACTCAGCAATGCTTCCTTAGCTCTAATTTTATTTTCAGCATCCTTGATCTCAGCAACAATAACTGGTCCATTATGAGGAACATAATAGGCATCCTTTGTAATCTTCCAGTAATCCTCTCGAAGACATATCAAATGCACCTCTATCCAGTTCTTTCATATAAAATAATTACTTCCATTGAATCTTGAACTTTCCTTCTTAAAAATAACACCTCCAGTTGCCATCTCGGATCTCCTCAAGTGGTCAAGCTTCTTCCGGAGGATGTAGCTTTGATACCAATTGTTGGAAAAAATAATGATGGAAAAATGAGAGAGGGAGGGGGGGTGAATTAGTTTTCACCAGATTAGCAAACTTAACCTCAAATGCAAATCTGATTAATTGCAGCTATGACAAAGATAAGTAAATTGATAGCACAACACACAACACCAATATTTTGACATGGAAAAATCAGTTAAGGAAAAAAAAAAATGGTGGGAACCTACCCATAATTAGATGATCCTCTATAGTAGTATGTGACAATAATTACAATGGGGAATGCACTTGCATTCAGGCTCAATGCTTAGAGCTCATTGTTCAAAGTATAATAAAATGGAAGGCTACAAACCTCAGGGAAGGTTCACTACCTTACAAGGAAGTCTCACTGACCTACAAAATATTTAGATAACAATTTGAAATTAAATGAACTAAAAGAATAGCATCTACAAATGCCTGATGACATTTTTGGTTAAGCACATTTGTCTACTCTACAACACTTCAATCTCTGCTCAATCACAATGCTAAAGGATGTATTCATTTGTTCACACCTTTACCATTCCTTGATAATGCAGACACTTCATTGATACCTAATTTACATGACTATACCACCTATATATACCGATCATCAACCTTGACAACAAGGTCGGCCAAACCCTCAACTCTCAATTACAAAATTACATCACACAATACAAAGATCGACCACAAGACCAATATAATGATATACATGACATAACATGGACCTAAACCAAATTCTCAAACACGCAACACCATCAGAATCAACTCCAAGATCAACCACAACATGCTACACCACCAAATAGGTCTCATATCATGAAGAACACCATCAGATAAACAAAACATCAAATTTAATTATAACTTGGCCATCAGACATTTATTCCTGATATGAGATAAGTGTAGCTAAGCATATTGAAGTTCCTAGTTCTTTATAGATCATCAAAACAAATAGGACAGAATTAGAAAACACCAACAAGCATGTTAGAATCATCTATAACAACTGCACCAAGACTACTTATCAAATCTTCATCTAACAACATCTGAAAATCAAGAACACTCAAACAACATCAATTGTCACGAGGAAGGATAACTTGCAGAGCACCAAATCATGATCCATATGAAATTTAGATACACATGAACATCCCAAACAATTTCCCAAAATCTCAACTCCAGATCTGATGTCACTAGAATATACTGGAGAAAATATCGAACTCTGCAAAATATTGAAGAAGAACCAAATTGTAAACTGGACCATATGACATGACCAATTAAGGTCCCAGATCCCCGAAACCAATACAAAGAGATATAATGATACTAGAAATACTCCATATAGTGAACCATGATCCCAATAAACCAATCTGAAACCACCGGAACAATAGATCATAGGAATATGTTGACATCAATGACAAAAACATGTCCTAGCAGTAACAATGTCCAACAATACATACATACATATATATATGTGTGTGTGTGTGTGTATGTAGGTTTATGTGTATATATACATATACATATACATACACATACACATACACATACACATACACATACACATACACATACACATACACATACACATACACATACACATACATATACATATATATATATATACATATACATATACATATACATATACATATACATATACATATACATATACATATACATATACATATACATATGTACGTGTGTGTGTGTGTGTGTGTGTGTGTGTTTGTGTTTGTGTCTAGGTGGTCAAGGTTGTTATGTTTTATGGGGTTTTCAGTTATATGGTTATGGGGCTAGGTTTTTGAGTTTTTGGGGTTTTGAGTTATACTGTTTATATTGGAATCCAAGAACACTGAGAGGGGGGGGGGGTGTGAATCAATATTCTACTAGTGATACCAAATTTAACCTTATTAGTAATTTAGTAACCGGTAACCATAAAAGAATATAACAGTAAGTAAAAATGATGCCACCACAAGAACATACACCATAACACAAAGATTTATATGTGGAAAACCTCAAAGAGGAAAAACAATGGTGGGATTGGTGGCCCACAATATCTATCCACTGGCCAAATGAATAAATATTACAATAGGGGCCTGCACATGCAGGAAGGCCAACAACCTAGAGTGCACTACTCATCACAAAAGGAGCCTCACTGATTACGAACACCAAATACTGGTTTACAAACACAATTTTGAACTCAGAGAATGCATCTACTATGCTGGATGATTTCTGGGTTAAGCACTGTCTGTACTGGTTTTCAGTGCGTCCTCCTTTACTGGTAACTTACTTCGCATCCCAAACCTCTAAACCAATAACCAAGACCGACTACAAAATATTATATTCACATTTACTCGATCAACATTTCTTTCACAATATCACACCACTATATATTCCTTCTCTTTGTATGTATATCCAAAATAACCTATCCGGACTGTGTTAAATACCCTTCACAAACATAAACATGAATGCCTTATGTCGGCTTACAATGATATTACAATTTATTTACATGTCATCCTAGACAAAAATAAATACATTAAACTTCATGACTGATGTCGCTGATTGTTGCCATGTAAACCTGTTGGATCAATCTCCTATGTCGACCTCATATACCGGTTCCTAGTTTGCCAGTTTCCCTTGTCTACTGGATGACCTGAATGCCGGTTGCTGAATCATGAATACCGGTGAGTACCGGTTAAGTGTCCAACCCAAAAATGATGTGTGTTGCCATCAATGAAAACACAACTAAACTAGATGAGTGTCAATTTCCAACAATCTCCCCCTTTGGCATTGATGGCAATATTCATGTAAAAAAATGGATCGCTGAAGTGCTGTCCTGGTTCCTCTCAAAACTGACCTTGCTCCCCCTGAGCTATACATTACTTCTTATGTCCCTTAACATTTTTCACAACAACCACTCCCCCTTTGACATCAATGACAAAGTTTGGGCAAATGAATGAAAGAATGAAATAAAAAATGTGTTTACTGGATCTAGGTGTACTTGAATATATCCGAGTAAGCATCCTTCAAAAATCCTAAGTATCCCAACCGGTTTTCAATGTTCCAAAAATAGATACAAACCCATTAATAATGTATACATGAAGTTCTTCTTCAGTCAGGTTTTCCAGTGTGGGTTTATTCATCAATTCTAAGCTTTCCCGCTTATGAAGTAACAAAGTGTTCAACCGGGGACTTACCAATCCTCTCAATTCCCTAGATTGCCAAATTAACTTGTCCATATCTTTCTTCAAGGCTGATATCTCTGATTTTGTAACTAAAATTGGACCATCAATAGCGCTGGTCAATGATTGAGTACCATCAAAATTATTAGCTAGATGTTCCAACTGAGCCTTTTTCGCTTTTAGTTTTACCTCCAGGCCAGCTATAAGTTTGCCGGTGTTAGTACAAGACCTTTATATACATCTGCACTGATTAAGAGCCTCATCAATCTTTGTTAGTTTCTTTGTCATCTTCACCATGTCTGATATGATCATATTGTCACAGGTGACCTTCCTAGCTACATTGTATCTCTCTATTAACTGCCAGTTTGATATCTGTTGAAGAGTTTGAAACTCTTTTGCAATGTGTTCAGTCAAAATCTTAAGCTTACCAGAGGCGCTAGCTACGAGACTAGTGTATCCTGGAACTAGCTGTTGCAGAACTAGAATGGTCTGCTCAATGACTTGCTTGTCTTCTATTCCTTCCTTAACTTCTGAGCTGCAACATACATCAATTCAAAACTACCCAATTTCTGAATATTCCTCTATCCAAAATCAACTTGACCAGATGAGCCAAGTGCCAACAATGAATTACTAGACTCTCCAACCTGCTGAATGGCACCAATGGCTTTTCCACTTGGTGCAGTAACCAGCTCAACCTTAACCTCTTCTATATGTACATTTTTTGCCGGAGGTTCAATATCCTCAAGCTGTTTATTTTCTATAACTACATCAATGACCTCTACATCTGGAATGTTCTGTTTCGGTGTATCATGCTTATCTTGCACAACTTCAATGTTATCTACTAGTTTTTTACATTATGTATAGGTGATACTACCAGAGGAATATCCTTTGTTAGTTTTTGTTCCAAAAATGGTGAATCCAAACCTAATATGCCTTTTCCCTTACCATAAATTGAGATATCTTGAATACTAGACTTAGGAGGGAATACTGGTGGAGTAAAGAAATCAAGCTTATCTACAAAGAATTTTACCCATGCCTCATGGGTCTCCTTAACTATTTCATTTACTCTACCTACCATTGGACTCACATGTCGATGTCTCCTCTGGAAAATTATTTTATTTGCATATTCCAGACACTGCTGCAAATATTCATTAGTTATTGCACCACAAATAGTCAATAACTCCTGCATCTTAATATATTTATCCTCTTCAACTGCAGACAATCTCCTAGCATCTATCTTATTGTACAAATCTCCCGGTTTTTTATATTCAATCTCAAGTAATACTTTCTTATATATATCTAAGTATAACAAAATTGCTTCCTTAATCTCCATTTGTTCCTTATCATCCATATGTATATAGTAATGCTGGATATTACTGGAAATTCCATCTTTAGTTATTTGATCAATTTAGTATCTGAGAGAGGAGGAATGACTTCAATACTCTTACCGGATTTGAGAGCCATATCTATATCTGATTTCTTCTTCTTGCTAGGGGTAGAAGTAGACTCTTTAACCAGTTTCCTCTTCTCTGTGGGTTTCCTCTCCTTCAAAATTTTCTTTCGGCTGCTGAAGGAGTGACCTTTACTTTCTATTTCTTTCCTTCCTCAGGCTTATTCCTCTGTATCATGATGTAAGTTTTGAGAATCTTTGAGGGCACAACTTTAGTATCAGAACCGGATTCAACAGGGGCAATATAAGTTTCCAGTTTCTTCCTCTTTAATACACTCTTGCTGGCTATTGCTATCGGTGGAGTTTGAACTGTTGCCGAAGATGACCCTTTTGCTAGTCTAATGATCTGTTTGATTTCAGAGAACATTTTCTCCACAACTTCCCCAACCTTCTCGATTTTTCCTTCCCTCTTATTCTTGCTAAAACCTATCTGAACTTCAGATTCCTTTTGCTTTGCCATCCTAAAGGTTTTCTCAGCTTCATCAACCGGGGCATCAATAAGAGTCTTGGCGTATAAGTATAAGATCTCAACATCAACCTCATAGCCCATCTCAGTGATCCAAATCTTTTGTGGTTTCTCTGCCTCCATCAATGTTTCATCCCTCTTAACCATAAAGTAGATTTATGTAGAGTAATTTTCAACAATATGCTTAGGCACTCTCTCTCTTTTCTTCATTATCTTCTTAAAAGATTTGAAATAACCCCATAAAATGGAGTCTCTTTCTTTGTTCTATCCCAAGCCTCTTATAGAATCTTTTATTTGTTTCCCTACCAGAATATCAAATTCCCATTGTGTTTTACCAGATCCTGGTAACTCATTCAGAAAGAAAAGCATCAAGCAAACAACAAGGTTGCCATACCGGAAAACACCTTTCTTCTTACCCTTAATCTTCCCTAGGTTTAAAATAAGTTCTTCACACATCCATTAATAGAGATCATACCTATCATCTTATTTGACCATCTTATGAGCATAGTAAATGCATGTACTGGAAATAGAGTTCAATTAGTTTGATTGGGTTACCTTGTAACTGATGATCATACTTGCAAATTGAACAACTTTGTCTCTGATAGTGCTTATCCTCATTGACCCATTGTCAAAATTTACACCAGTTAACTTCTCCACCTCATTGTTACATATTTTCTTCTTTCCGGGAGTCTGACCAGTCTGGGGAAAACTAGTGGTTGCACGAATAGCCTCCTTGGTGATTTTGTAAGGTTGGTCTAGCCACATGAATTCCCCGTGGACATGACTCAGCACATACTAGACCATTTCATCTTCAAATTTTGGCATCTCCAAAATGTCTATGAAACCTTGATCCTTCAGAATTTGGAATTTCAGTTTCATCGATCCCTTCCTATCTAGAAGATTTGTCATGTACATTGTTTTGATTTTAGTAGAACCTAGATCCTTCGAAGTGCAGTGGATATATGCACGAACATCTTCAATAGACAGAAATCCATCTGGAACCCTAGAAAACACGCCGACTGAATCATCGACCTTTGCAATTTGAGGGCATTGCTTGAAAATTGGGCATGGACGATCTTTGATGTCAACAACAATAGGAGTATCCAAACTTATCAGAGGGGGAGATGATCTAGAAGCCATTGCAAATAAAAGATAACACGAAAATTGATAAAATACCTCACAACCTTCGTCGGTGAAAGCTCTTGAAAATCTTCTCTAAATGCACTTAAATTTGCTTGAAAATGCTCTTGATCGCCTTGAATTGCCTTAAACTTGCTCTCTTTTCTCTTCTTCGCTTTGAATGCTGTGTGATCAGAAATGAACCAACCTTTCCCTCTTATTTTGTGAAAACCCTAATTTCACATTAACATAAATGCGTACCGACTTATCATACCAGATTCAAAATCCATAATCTCAGTACCGAAAAACCTTTAGACTAACTTCTCCAAGATCTAAAACAAGTTTTCAGACCACTACCAGGGGTAATGCAAGATCTATCATTATTTGCCTCCCCCTAAGCCTAATGCCTTAGTTACTAGATGAGTTTCCTGCCGGTGCAGGAACATGCTGCTTTGCTGGTTGAGTAATTGGGTTGTTTGTCTCTACCGGTTGATCTTCAAATTTCCTAACCCATTTCCTCTCATGCTCCTTCTAGATATCATCAACCTTTTGTTTTCCTTTCTCATCATTTCCTACCAGATTGTTCTTGGTTCTGCAAAATTTAGCAATATGTCCTATTTTGTTGCATGCATAATAAGTGACATTATTTTTTCTGAATTGCTTTACTGTATCCTTGATCATTCCTTGACCTACATTGATTAGCCAAATGTCCAAACTTTCCACATGCATGACATTTCACATTCATTCTACATTCTTTTATCCTATGACCATACTTCTTATAATTTGAACACTGACCGGGAATTGCATTATTGTCGTAATTTGCTCTATATCTGCAATATCTTGCCATATGACCAAATTTATTGTGAACAAAACATCTACCATTGAATTTATGTGCATTGGGTTGTCTTACTGATGATTTCTAGTTTTGATTGACAGGTGGGTTCTCCTTTTGATCAGTTGCTTCAACTTCATTTGCAGTACCAAAGCTTTCTCCATGCTCAAATCCAAGACCTCTAGTGTCTCCCTTGCACCTTTGATCCTTCAATAACTCATCAAGATTTGAAGAACTATCCTTAAACTTTTCATTGTATTCATTTGCAATATCCAGATCTCCCCTTAAGATTGTTATCAATCTTTCCAACTCCTGCTCATTATTTTGGGTTTGCCCTAGCTCAGTTCTCAAAATATCATTCTCATGTGCTAGCCTAATGCATTCCTCAGATCTGTCTTTCAGAGATTTGCCAATATTTTCTGCATTCTTATTCTGATCTTCAATCTCCTTGGACATCCTCATAGTTAGGGCTTGCATTTCATTCTTCATGACAATATTCTCCTAACTCAGCTTTTGACATTGTTCATTAAGGGAATTCCTTTCTTCGTCGTCCTGATTTTGTAAAAGTTCCTTCCTTCTAACTTGAGCAAATGACAACTTCTCCTGTAGGATAAGAATGAATTCATTTGCAGAGTTCAACTCATGTTGCAACTTCAAGTTCTTCATCCTTTTAACATCATAATCTTCAAGTGCTACTTCAAGTTGTTTCTCCATAATCTCCATGGATTTTAAATTCATGATCTTTCTTAAACTGTTAGACTTACTCTAAGGTACCGGGCTCTAATACCAATTGTTGGAATCCCAGAATACTGGGAGGGAGGAGGTGAATCAGATCTCTACTGGTGATATCAATTTTATCCTTATTAATAAAGTAATTCAGTAATCGGTAACCATAAAATAATATAACAGTAAGTAGAAATGATGCCACCACAAGAACATACACCATAACCCAAAGATTTATACGTGGAAAACCTCAAAGAGGAAAAACCATGGTGGGATTGGTGACCCACAATATCCATCCACTGGCCAAATGAATAAATATTACAATAGGGGCCTACACATGCAGGAAGGCCAACAACCTAGAACGCACTTCTCATCACAAAAGGAGCCTCACTGACTACAAACACTAAATACTGGTTTACAAACAAAATTATGAACTCAGAGAATGCATCTGCTATGCTAGATGAGTTCTGATTTAAGTACCATATGTACTAGTTTTCACCATGTCCTCCTTTACCTGTAACTTACTTCGCATCCCAAACCTCTAAACCAATAACCAAGACCAACTACAAAATATTATATTTGCATTTAGTTGATCAAAATTGCTCGCACAATATCACACCACTATATATTCATTCTCTCTATATGTATATCCAAAATAACCTAACTAGACTGAATTAAATACCCTTCCCAAATATAAACATGAATGCCTTATGTCGGCTTACAATGATATTACAATTTATTTACATGTCGACCTAGACAAAAATAAATACATTAAACTTCGTGACCGATGATAATATGATAAAACTATAAAGATCCAGTCAACTAATTAGAGAGGGGGGGGGGGGGGTGAATCAATAGTTGAAGAGTAAACTAACTTTTCTAAATCTGTAGTTGAAGAGTAAACTTAGAATCAACTCACAAAGTTTACCGATTTAGTCACTTTAACAAATTTGCAGCTGCACTGTTAAACCTTACCGGTTGACCTAATACTGCAGTGATATAATACAACAGATCTAAAACTTAAATATCCTTTGACCAAAACCTTAAACCACTTCATTAATACCAATAATAAAATATTTAAAATCATTTCCAATCATTTAGATATATCTATGTAGATTTACCAATCATTCATATCAACCATACCAAAAACACATCCATAAAATCATTCATGACTTGACACAATGTTTTTTCACGTGGAAACCCAAATGAGAAAAACCACGGTGGGGATGAATACCCACAAGTATTTTGAAAACTTCTAAAGTTAGCCCTGTTAGGAGCCAAGCCTTGTTAGAAGCTTATACAAGAATGTTCCATTAGCAACAGATTCGGTTAAGGACCACCCGATTAAGGGATTGACTACAAATACCCCGCTAAAGGTAATACCCTGTTTAAGGTAACCCCGGTGGAGGATTTCAAATCCAAGCTAATGGATCACTTGGTTAGAGGATTTCAACAAGAAACCTGCTAGAGCTTACCTTGTTAAGGGATTTCAAACTACTGTAATGGTTAGAGAACAACAAGTTCTTGACCAATCTAGAAATAACACTTCCTTGCTGAATCAAATCCTTTACCACTCCTATCTGCCTTCACATCATTTTACAAACATGCCTCCTAGTTTAGCAACAATCACATTCACACTTAATCAAAATTTACAATGACACATTCAATCAATTCATCGACCTTATAAACAAATACATTAGGTCGGTAACAAAACACAAACCCTAAAATTCTCATAGAGATTACAAACACATTGGCTCAATCTTGACCATTAGATTACATGCAATCAAATTTACATTCTTCTAGGCATCGACAACCGCTCCTGGATCATCGCACTTTGAATCCTGTAACACATCATGCATTTGATCATTCCCAAGATAAACGGTTATCTTTATGCACCAAAACCATTTTGAAAATCATCACGTACAACATGCTTACGTGGCATCTTCATCACCGATCATCATTCGGTCATAGATCATCACAATCGATCTCTAACCTTCATCGGTTTGGGTTTTGCTTCTTAACTAGATAGGGTTACCAGTTGATCTTCATTGCTTCATTACCGATTGCTTTACAACTTCATTACCAGTTGCTATACTGCTTCATTATTGATTGCTAATGACATCAATGACAACACTTCCTAATATCTTCTTCAATGCAATCTTCGTGCAATGCCAACATTCTCCCCCTTTGGCATTGATGACAATACAAATATCAATACCAATTGATTGTCATGATTGAGAGTAAAGCATATACTATCCTTCAAATGATTCAGGTATATGAATCCTGGTTTACATTTTGTATAGGCATTCTAGTTTACATTTTGTATAGGAATCATGGTTTACATTTTTAACATAAACTATCCTTCAACTGCATCTTCATATCTTCAGCTGGTAACTGGTATGCAATTTGTCTCCTCTCCTTAACATATAAGGATATCAATCATATACTTTTCTCCCCCTTTTCTTTTTTTCCCTCAATCATATACTTTTCTCCCCCTTTGACATCAATGCCAAAGTGAAGGGAAACTATTTTGTTTCTTATCCATGCTTCACCGATTTGCAATTAGCTACTCCCCTATGGAGTAGCTGCATTCTTCACCAATCCTTCTTCAAGATTTTCAATAGGCTCCAGGATTAATGTCTTCCATATCTTCTTAATTGACTTCATGTAGGGGTACAACCCCTAACTTACCTCTAAGATATTCAAATGTAGCCTTAGGTAGAGGTTTAGTTAAAATATCTGCTAGCTATTCTTTAGTGGAAACATACTCCAGTGATACATCTTTTCTTTGAAATTTCTCTCTCAGGAAATGATACTTAAACTCTATATGTTTAGTCCTAGCATGCAACACTGGGTTCTTAGAAATGTTTATAGCACTAGTGTTATCACATAAAATTTTTACCGGTTTTGATATCTTCAGCTTGAAACCTTCCAATATGTGTTTCATCCAAATTGCTTGTGTACAATTCATGTAAGCTACAACATACTCAACTTTTGCTATTGATTGAGAGATACAACTCTGTTTCTTGCTGCTCCAAGACACTAGTCTGCCTCCAATAAAAAATGCTCCTCTGGTTATACTTTTCTTGTCATCAACATTTCCTGCCCAATTTGCATTAGTATAGACCTTTAAGTCAAAGTTTCCTGCATATGGATACCATAATCCATAATCTATTGTGCCTTTCAAGTATCTAAAAATTCTCTTGGTTGGAATCATGTGTGACTCTTGGGGATTTTTCTGAAATCTAACAACCAATCCTACTGCATGAGCAATGTCCGGTCTGCTGTGGACAATATAATGTAGCTTAACTATCATGGATCTGTATTCCTTTTCATCAACTGGTACATAATCATCTTCCTTTGACAATTTAGAGCTTGTAACCATTGGTGTTCCAACTAGTTTACAATCTCCCATTCCAAAAGTTTTCAACACTTCCTTCACATACTTGGATTGTGTGATAAAAATTCCTTCATTTGTTGGATTTGAAAACCTATGAATTTTTTTTTATCTCACCTACTAGTGACATCTGAAATTCATTCTTCGTTTCATTAGCAAAATCATGACACATATCATCATTACCTCCAAAAATGATATCATCAACAAATACCTCACTTACCAGTATTTTATCACCTTCTATCTTGAGATATACATTACAATCTATATTGGTGGGAAAATGATGAGTGATATATCAAGAGGAAAACTAACCCTTTCCCTCAAAGAGAGATGAGAGTTTCACTATTGATTATCCTTCAAGCACTTTTCACCATTACATTAGGAAGATAAGGGGTAATTCACTAGATCCAAACTCCACACAAAGATGATAGATTGAATTATGAATGAATTAAGGAGGTTATGATGATCACCTTTTTCCTTTGTTTGAAAAAGAACGGAAATTGATTGAATTATGTAGTGAAAAAGTGACAAAGAATCGATTATAACTTCAAATCTGAATATGGGATGAAGTTGTGCACCTGGATCTGACAGTGAAATGTCAAGATGAAGTCGCCCTGCAAATTTGATGAAAATTTGTCCGGACCATGGCAAGAATGTACACGGTCCTCCAAAAAATCTGTGAAACGAAAAGGGTTTTCTGCCTCTGTAAATGAAGTCCGAATCCAAAAGTACAACTGCACACCTACAACCTACACACAGAAAAGAGAGGGAAATGTGTTGGGATTGGGGGTTTGTCTTTAGGTCAAACCCCACTTTTGGAATTAACCAAGTAATGAAAGAAAGTACTTGCAAGCAGATGTAAATGAAAGACTGAATTGTAAATCACCTCAAGGGAGGTTGTTGTAGTAGCAATGTTGATAGAAATGTTTGTATGAAATTGTATGTTGAAATTGATCTCCTCTTCAATGGTTGAATCATTGACTTGAATGCAACACCTAGCCTTAAAGGGAGACTTGAGAATGCTCAATGTTGGAAAAGAATGCTTGAATGCTTGATCGCTTGTGAATTTCCCCATGAAACTTGAATTTTGTCACGGGATGACATCGGGGAGATTTCCTGTCATTGCACAACCCACAATGCTTGCACTAGAAAGGAATTGCCCCAAAATAGGGCTAGGAAAGGGGTGCCACACTCCTGTCCTATCCTTGTTCTCTAGGGCAGAGTGTGGATAGAGTGATGCAGAGGCCAAGGAAGAAGGTGTTTTCGCAAGATGAGCACTCTCTGGTCTCCAATCAGGCTAGAGGATTCGAGTTCGCATGCGTAAGGACCCTAATGTAGTAAAAATTTGCTAGGGTCACAATTTTATGACACTACATTTAGCCCCCACTTTAGGAGGAGTATGAGCCTATGCCGATATTGCCGGTAAAGTACAAGGAAACAAGATCGAAAGACTTTCACCATGTCAAGGAGGCAAGATGCACCAAGCCCCCAGTGGACTTAGGATCTTACGACTTCGATTGACAATGGAAAAGAGAATATTGAGAAGGGGAAAACCATGATTGCAAGTAGAAAAGTTCCCTTCACTATGAGTAATGAAAGCAAGGATACAAAAGATTACAAAGAAAAGCAAATTTCACTAAGTGATTCTAAGTATCACAATAAGGAAAGTATGAGCGGGGTGTATGCCCCCACGTTAAAGCGATCACACGTGCCTTGTTGGGAGTGATTTCTTTAAGATACGATACACCCAAAAGAAAGAGAAGGGAGGGAGCATGTTATTGCAAGGATTTATCCCCCCAATCGAGGTATAAACCCAAGGATAATGAAGACAAAAGATGAGTTAGTGTCACTTCCCTCAAGGTCAGTATGTTGTATGATAACTCATGTATATCATATATGTATGTGCATATAATAATCTTCATTCCCCAAAGAAGGACATTGTTGGCTTGATGATGATTGTAATATATTCATCATATGTTGTCATTGATGAAACACATACACACACATATGTTTATAATTTCTACCGGTGTAACTTCAAGTTGTTTACACTACAACCGTTATACTAAGAGGTTTATTTATAACCGGTACTTTGTGACAACCAGTATATGCATGAGACAACTAGTGGATATACTTAGTTGGCATCAAGATGAAGATCAAGCGGAGATTATGTCAAGAGATTCAAGGATAACGGTTTATATATTTAACTCCAACCAGTGGTATTGATTGTTCCAACCACTATTCGTTGATTGTGTGATGAGTTATCACAAATTGTGATAAGTTATCCCACTGACAATTTTTGCCGGTATTTTTGTGATGAGTTATGATCACTTGACCATATACACTACACCTAGGAAATTGTGTTATGATTTCTTAAGGCTGACATGAAATCTAAATGTCTATATATTGACATCACAATGAATTATTTTATATGAGCGAAAGTGATATGTTGTGCACGAAGACAAAGAGTTAAGTTGCAGAGTATGCAAAAGAGAAGTGTTGAATATGTTTAGAAGGATCTGATCAAGCAAGTATTGGGCTATTCAGACAGATCAAACCAATCCTGTTGTTTTCTAACAATCACAACATAATTCAAATCCCCTAACTGGGTAAGCTATAACAAGATTCAATGTACAAATCCTCTAACAGGGTGATTCATTAGTTTGGATTCAGAAATCCTCCACCAAGGTTACTCCTAACAGGGTACTACCTTTTATAGGGTATAAGCTTCTAATCAAGCTTTGGGATCTCTAACAAGATTCGCTCCTAGCATAGCACTTTGTAGACCCTAACCGGTCAATTATCTATTACTTCAGATAGTTAACTTGTGAGTTCCATCTCACCGTGGTTTTTACCTATTTGGGTTTTCCACGTATAAATATTTGTGTTATGGTGGATGTTTTACTTATTGTGAATGTTGTTATATCATTTTGGATTGCATGCATTATGTTCAATAAAATTGTTAAGTTCATCTACCGGTTACTAGCTGAAGTAGTATCATTTTTGGTGTCACTAATTCACCCCCCCCTCTCAGTGCTTTTCAAGTCCATCAGACACTACCTTGGAAGAAAGGGAAGAGAGGATGTCTTTTGAGTCAACATGAAAGAGACCAAAAAAAGATCTCAATGCTTTGCATCGAACCCATGTAGACATTAAGGGAACAATAGAAGAATAGGGATGCATATAGAAGAATGGCGACACAAGATAAAGAAAGGAGAGAGAAAGATCTGCAGTACTAATATTGCTAATATAGCAAGACATCCGCCTCTCGATCTTGCTGATCATTATTTTGGGAAGGCGAGCAACACGCCAAAGGAACGATATCGAGCACAACAAATGGAGATATCACAAGATCCAAACAAGGACTATGCTCATGTTGTAAGTCACTTTGTTTGATTCTAGGAGCTAGGATTAGGGTTTGTGAAAACTCATCCGATAAATGTTTGTCCACATCAATATATTCATGCTCACTGTCAAAACCATTAGGAGTTGTATTGCCATTATGAATAAAATTTTCACCCATTTCTTCATCAAAGTTTAAAGCAAGAGGAGAAAGAACATGAATAGGAGTAAAACCATCACATGTTTTATGCAACTTGATTTGGAGATGTAGGTTGAACATCTTGCCTAGGAGAAAAGGGAATCATGTCAAATGTTAGAGTCTGAGGAGACTGAGTAGTTTGGGTGATAACTTTATGAGCTTGAACACATCATCTTCATCGACGTTCTCTTACATAATGATTTCGTTGAGTCTTAGTGGAAGGATGAGAATGAGGAACATTTGAAGGAGGAATGGTTGTCTCCTTTATAATGGAAGGTTTAGGTTGAGGTCTTTTTGGTTGAACAATGGGAGGAGCAGGCCTCTTCTGTCAATAAGAGGAAGGAGGTGGAACTGCACTATAGAAAGAAGGAATATTAGGTGAAGGAAGAAGACCAAGTCCATCACGAGGAGGAGGTATAGGTCTAGCCTTAGAAAGAATATTGGTGTTCTCCTTAAGAGAAGGTAAAGTCACATCCATAGGAGTAGGTGGAAAGTTTTCCTTAGGAGGGAGATTAGTTCTATCCAAGAGGGGAAGAACCTCATCTTGAAGAATAATAGGAATGCCAAGTGTTGGCGATCTAGGTTGACTTAAGGATAAGATCATATCGTTCTTCCATTTTTGATAAGATTGAAAAAGAGCATCTCTCCTTGATGGAAGATATTGATATTATTTAGGCCAAAATAGATCAATAGGAACACTGGGGCTTCTTTCAGATGGATGAAATAAGCTATGGTTTACGGTCATGATTTCTCTATTATGAGGCAATAGCCTTCATGGAAGATAGCCAAGGATAACCCAACTTCACACAAAATTTCTTAGAAGAAGGTATGATAACAAAGCCAACATCCATGAATTTAGCATGAACCTCAATAGGAAGGGTTATAGAACCAATGGTAGGACAAGAGAAACAATCAAATAACTTCACAACTACATTAGAAGCATCATATAATGGTTTATGCAATCGTAAAGTGAAAAGATACTCTTCAGTTATAACATTAACCATAGAAGAGGGATCAATCAGGGCACCACGACAAGGGATTTCCTTAACCTTTGGAACTATGAATAAAGGGCCATCAGGTTCTCTAATGGTCTTACTAGGGTCAAATGTAATACAGGGATGCTTAGGCATATCTTGTTTTTCTACCATATTAACCAAGTTTGGAGCCAGACAAATGAGTGTTTCAAAAGAGAGAGAATTAGGCACAATCTCAATAACGTTAGAGGTAAGAGATGGTAAGGGATCAATGAAAAACTTAAGATTTTGTTTAGGAGGAGAATTTGGTTTATTCCCTTTATCATTCACACCTGCCACACATATAGTATTATTATCAATCGAGTCTTGAACATTATGTTTAAATACAAAACATTTCTCAGTATCATGACCAGGTTGACGATGAAATTGGCAAAAGGAATTGTTATCCAAATGAGGAGATGCAAGTTTGGAAGGATCAACTTTTTTTATACGAGGAAGTTTGATAATATTTCTATGCAATAACTGAAACATAATACTATGTAGACACCCAAAAATGGTCAACGCTTGCGAGGTCATACTTTAACATTTACGCATTGCCTCATTTTAGGTTTTTGCATCGCATTAACATTTCTCCTATGATTCGCACTTGATCTTTATCATTTGCGAACATCAAGTCATTCTTTTGCATTCTTCATTCATCTCTCCTTCAAATTTGGTCTTGTCGATAACATTATCCAATCATGATTTTGATCGATTTTATCTTGTTGCATCAATGTGCGTACTAATTTGTCATCATTTTGGACATCGTCAATCCTGATTAGGGTTTTGTCCTCCTGTCAATCTGGCGATCGATTTGTCATCAATCGTGGCTCTCTTATCAATCGTATCATCAATCTTATCATTTAGGACATCGTCAATCCTAATTAGGGTTTTGTCCTCTTTTCAATCTTGTCATCACGCGATCGATTTGTCATCGATCGTTGTCATGTTCGATCTAGTCATTTTGCGATCGATTTGTCATTGATCGTAGTCATTTCCAATCTTGTCATCTTGCAATCTATTTTATCATCGATTCTTGTCCTTTTGTCAATTTTGTCATTTTGCGATCATTTCGCTATCGATCATTGTTTGTCTCAATTATGTCAATTTGGATCAATTTGTCATTGTTCCTTGTCAATTGGTGCATTTCTCAATCAAATCATTTTATCACATTGGTCATTTATCAATTCAAAATCATGATCGACATTAATTATCTTCAATCAGGACCTAATTGTCATCCTCGCATTGCTAATTCACCTTCTAGGGTTTCATGATTTAGTCATTTAACCTTGCTTATCATTTTCTTCCTTTAGGATTAATAAATTACTTATTTATCCAAAGTTTTCTCATTACAATTAAATATTCATTTAATTGGCTAATTATTCCTCTTTGTGAGTGAATTAATTAATAAATGAAAAATTATTGATTAATTCACTAATTTCTAATTTCCTAATTTCTTAATTCTTAAATTCAATTTCCTCCTATTTCTCTCCTAAATTTATGGCAATGACATAGAAATTTGTCATAGAATTTGTCATAAATTGTCATAAATTCTTGACATAGAAATTTGTCATAAAATGTCATAAAATGTCATAAATTCTTGACATAGAAATTTGTCATGAATTGTCATAATCCTTGCATAGCAATTTGTCATAGATATGTCATAATTTTGCTATTCTTGATTTGAATTTCCATTCGAATCACTATCATGCTAATTTGTTCATTTCTCCAATTTCTCTATAAATTGGATGATTTTCTTGAATCAAATCCCGAATCCCTATCAGAATATCGAATTTATGCTTCTAGTACTCTTGAGCTTTTCATCAAAGTCAATCTTGCTTTCAATTGTATGTGCACTTGTAGGTGAGATCCACAAATCCATTGAAGAGGAAAGAAGAACAATGGAGCCGCATAAAGGGAACATCTGGTTTGCATAATATTTTTACATGTTTTGTCTTTATGTCTCTATTGAGTGTGCTTAGGATTAGATCACTACAATGTGTGTATTTGTGATTGAGCTATTATGTTTTTATACTTGCTTTGATGATTCCTAATTCCGATGCTATAGGAAGGATCAACTTTTTTTATACGAGGAAGTTTGATAATATTTCTATGCAATAACTGAAACATAATACTATGCAGAGATTCATTCAAAGGAGTAATATCTCTTTCTCTTTGGAAAAATTTAGAAATAGGAGGCACACCTGTTGTAGCATTCACATGGTTATTGTTGATTGGATCACTGAACTTGATGAAGCTTTTTGTTGGTTTGAACTTTGCAAATAGTTTTTGAACACTCTCCCCCTTATCACTCGGAGCCATAGGAGTGGATTGCTCCAGTTGATAATTGTGGAGTATTGCGCACAATTGCAGAAAGGAAGTAAACTCAGACAAAAGAAGCTTTTCCCTGATATCTTTTGCAAATTAGAAATGAAAATTCTTTGAATATCATTATCAAGCGCATGAAAAGAAATTTGAGCACACAAATTCTTATATCTATCAAGGAAATCAGTCACTTTTTCTTTAACACCCTGTTTACAATGCATTAAATTAGTCAACATGATTTTAGGACCAATGTTGTTTTGAAATTGCTGGATGAAACCATTTGCTAGTTGTTGAAAGGAAGTGATAGAATAAGAAGGAAGAGAGAAATACCATTGTAAGGCCTTATCTCTTAGTGTTATTGTAAACAATTTTGCAAGCAATCATTGATCATAAGCGAAATCAGTACACAAGGTTTGAAATGTTTTGACAGGCGTAAGAGGATCACCTTTTCCATTATAGAGTTCCAATTGAGGGATCTCAACATGTTTAGGTGGCACGACTTTAACAATATAAAGAGAAAGTGGGATCACAACATCAAAGGTGGGCACACTAAACTTGGATTTACTCATGGAAGAAATTTGTTGTTGTAACGAAGACACAGTTTGGGCAAGATTGTTGATTGTCATTTCAATGGAAGAATTTATGTTAGACATAGGTGATTGAGATGGTGGTGTGATGTTGTTGAAAGAAGGCATAGACTGAGAATAATGTGGTGGGACACTATTATAAGTAGGCATTGGTGATCATTGGGTAGGAAAAGGGACACTTAAAGGAGGAATAAAGTTGCTGAAGGAATTACCCCCTTGTGTCACAATAATCATGGAAGACATAGGTAACGATGGAGGATTAAATGAAGAAGAGGGATTGCCCCCATGACCTATGGTTTTAGGAATGACATTTTGAGTTGAAGTAGCCATGATGTTGGATGTGAAAGTAGGAATACTAGTCATAGGATTGGTCAAAGGAATAGAGGAATTGACTTGTGTTGAAGGTTGTGAGTAACCTAGGGTTTCGACATAACTCTTGATAGGCATGACATTAGAATCAACAATATGTGCAATGCCACACAATATATCAATTCCAATATTATTACTTTTAAGCATGTTCTTAAGACCTTCAATTAATGGAAGATCTTCACTATTAGGGTATTCTTGGGACATCCAATGTTAAAAGCTATCAAATTGATTGTCCAATGTAGAAAGTTGATCTAAATAAACCCTAGTTAAAGCTTCTTCTTCATCACGAGATCCATCAATAGGCTCATGATTAGGATGAGAAGAATTAGCATGATCCTCATTAAATAAGACCCAAATTAGGCTCCATCTCCTCGGTAATTAAACCTTGGGAAACCTTAATTCTAATGCTTCGTCTAATGGGGATAGGATAGGTAGGACTAATAGTGGTAAAACTCATGCACTAGAGGGAAAATTTGAATTTTGAATTGTCAAATAAAGCTTACAAAATTGAGTAATGCAAAATTTAAGAGGATTATGATTACACAATTTGAACTTTATTGGGGGAAGAGGATGACACAATTTCCAAAAATGAAAAGAAAGTGGAATTTTAAAATTAGGGCCAAGTGAAGACCACTTAATTTTAAAATCAAAATTTTTAAAATCAGGGCAGACTATAATTAACCCCTTAATTTTAAAATTTTTCTTGAAAGTTGAAATGTTGAAATTTGAAGGTATTTCCAATTCTAGAGGGTTCAAAGATTGATAAAATCAACCAATCTTCTGAATTTAGGTTAATAAATACAATCATAATAGTTTGTCAAAATTTCAGGAAAAAAAGACGAGGATCGTGGTGGGAACGGACATGGTCTGACCAACTTTTTTTGAAATTTTCAAGGATGAATATTACGATGATTTTAAAGTTAAGTCCCCCAAAATGGTGAATTTTACAATTTCTAGATGGGTGAAATAAAGACACAAAGGTGAAAATAGGACCCTATTAGGGTTTTGAAGAAAAAAGAGGAATTGAATTGCAATTTTGAAAAGGGTCAAATCTAATGGATAGGGACACTTTGGAAAATGTTTAGAAATCTGAAGCTAACTGAAATTGATTTGAAATTAACACAAAATCCAATTAATTGTAAAAATTAGGTTTTTATGACCTAACCACTTAATTTTGAAATTTAAATTTTGGGAAAAAGGAGGGAAATTGAAAATTTGAATCGTAGAACTGAAAACAAATATGGAAACAATAAGTTATTTGAAAATTAAATGGAAATCCAATTATTTGCACAAGTTCAATATAATTTTTGAAAATTAGGTTTTTAACAAGTAACCTCTCAATTTCGTAAATTTTAATTGCAAATTGAACAAGACAATGAGGAAATTGAATTTGATAAACAAATAAATTTTCATATCTAAGACAACTACAAGCAATTTTTACATATCAAAAGTTCAATTTTAAATTTAAAAACTAGGATTTTTAATGATTTAACCACTAAGTTTGCAGAAAATTGAAACATGTAAATGAAAATTATGCAATGTTGTTCAAAGGATAGCATGGAAGACATCGGGTTCACCAAAATGTATTGGTGGAAAAATGATGAGTGATAGATCAAGAGGAAAAATAACCCTTTCCCTCATTGAGAGATGAGAGTTTCACTATTGATTATCCTTCAAGCACTTTTCACCATTACATTAGGAAGATAAGGGGTGATTCACTAGATCCAATCTCCACACAAAGATGATTGATTGAATTCTGAATGAATTAAGGAGGCTATGATGATCCCCTTATTCCTTTGTTTGAAATAGAAAGGAAATTGATTGAATTATGTAGTGCAAAATTGACAAAGGATTGATTATAACTTGAGATCTGAATATGGGATGAAGCTGTGCACCTGGATCTGGCAGTGAAATGTCGAGATGAAGTCACCCTGCAAATTTGACGAAAAGTTGTTCGGACCGTGGCGAAAATGTACACTGTCCTCCAAACAATCTATGAAATGAAAAGGGTTTTTTCGCCTCTGTAAATGAAGCCTGAATCCAAAAGTATAGCTGCGCACTTGCAACCTACACACATAAAAGAGAGGGAAATTTGTTGGGATTAGGAGTTTGCATTTAGGTCAAACCCTAGTTTTGGAATTAACCAAGCAATGAAAGAAAGTACTTGCAAGTAGATGTAAATGAAAGACTAAATTGTAAATCACCTCAAGGGAGGTTGTAGTAGCAATGTTGATAGAAATGTTTATATGGAATTCTATGTTGAAATCAATCTCCTCTTCAATGGTTGAATCCTTGACTTGAATGCAACATGTAGTCTTGAAGGGAGACATGAGAATGCTCAATGCTAGAAAAGAATGCTTGAATGCTCTTGAATGCTTGATCGCTTGTGAATTTCCCCAATCTTATCCAAATTCAACTTATGCAAATGAGAGGACGAATGCCCCTTAAATACATGTTCGAAGGATTTGAATTTCATCACGGGCCGACATTGGGGAGATTTCCCATTCACTGCACAACCCACAATGCTTGCACTAGAAAGGTCCTGCCCCAAAATAGGGCAGGGACAGAGGTGCCACACCCCTATCCTGGGAGAACAAGGACACCATCCCCCTATCCTACCCTTGTCTCCAGGGCAGAGTGTGGACAAAGTGATGCGAAGGCCAAGGAAGAAAGTGTTTTCGCAAGCCGAGCACTCTCCATTCTCCAATCCGGCTAGAGGATTCAAGTTTGCATTGGTGAGGACCCTAATGTAGTTGAAAATTGATAGGGTCACAATTTTATGACACTACACTATCTTCACTAGTTCTTTGAAAACCTATCTTTACTAAGTGAGAGTGCAATTTTTCATACCATGCTCTTGGTGCTTGTTTCAATCCATATAGTGCCTTATGTAGCTTGCACACCATATCCTTTTCTTCAGTTAATGCATAACCATTTGGCTGTTCTATGTAGACTTGTTTTTCTAATATTCCATTTAAGAATGATGATTTAACATCCATCCGATATACCTTAAATCCTCTGTATGCAAAAAATGCAAGTAGAGTCCTTGCTCCTTCCAATCTTGCTACTAGTGCAAATGTCTCACCATAATCTTCACCTTCCTCTTGTGCATATCCTTTGCATACCAGTCTGGCTTTATTCTTGACCATTGCTCCATCTTCATTCAATTTGTTTTTGAATACCCAATTTATACCTATTACATTTTTATTTTCTGGTTTGGGTACCAATGACCATGTATTATTCTTCTCTATCTGATCAAGTTCTTCTTCCATTGCCTTGATCTAGTCTTCATCTGTAAAGGCTTCTTTTTCTATTCTAGGCTCAATGGTGGAGATCATACAAGAGTTTTCTCTTAACCTTCTTCTAGTTAACACACCTGCATTCTTGTCTCCAATAATCTGATTGGGGCTGTGATTGAGTCTGACATACCTTGGACTAACATGATCTAGGTTTTTAGATTCTTTTCCTTCTTCACTTTCTTCATCTTCAGCTGGACCTTTCTGTTCTGGTTGAACTGGGGTTTCTATGTTCAGTTCTCCAACTTTTGGCTTCATCGGTTCCAGTTCCAAAAATAGTGTTTTTGGTTCTTCTTCTTCCTTCTCCTTACTAGTTTCTTTAGATTTTTCAAGGAATTCATCTACTTAGACATTGACACTTTCAATGATCTTCTTAGTTCGGTTGTTGTAGCACTTGTAAGATTTTCTCTTGGTGGAGTAACCAAGAAATATGCCTTCATCACTTTTGGCATCAAACTTTCCAATATAGTCATTTCTTTTAATAAAACATCTGCTACCAAATTTTTTGAAGTAACTGACATTCAGTGATCTACCATACTAGTATTCATAGCGTGTTTTGTATTTTCCTCTTTTGACCAGTATCCAGTTCATTGTATAAACAAATGTGTTGATAGCTTCTCTCCAAAATGTCTTAGCCACACCTCCTTGAATTAACATAGTCTTAGGAGCTTCAACCAATGACCAGTTGTTCCTTTTTGTAATACCATTCTATTGTGGTATCCTTAGTGCAGATAGATGCCTCTTGATCCCATTGACTTCATAGTATATAGTGAATTCCTCTGAAGTAAATTCACCACCTTGACCAGTCCTTAAATATTTCAGCTTCCTTCCACTTTCATTTTTAACCAAGGCTCTGAATGCTTTAAATTTGCTAAATGCTTCTGTCTTGTCTTTCAAGAATGTGACCCACATTATTCATGAGCAGTCATCGGTAAATATCATGAAGTACCGATCACCTTGAATACTCCTAGTCCTCATTGGCCCACATAGGTCAGTATGAACCAAATCTAAAAAATGTTCAACTGAGAAAGATTTTCTCTTGAAGGTTGAGGTTGTCATTTTCCCTAACTGACATTCCTTGCACAAAGCATTCACTAGTTTTTCCAATTGTGGCAATCCTCTTACTGATTTTGACTTGCCGACCCTTACAATGTTATCAAAATTCACATGACAAAACCTCCAATGCCAAAGCCAACTATCTTCTACTTTTGCAATCAAACAACTATTAACTTTAGAGTTTAAGTGAAATAGGTTACCTTTGGTTTGTTTTCCAATTGCAATTAGTTCACCTTTACTTCCAAAGATCTTGCAAACACCATTCTTGAATTCTAATGGGTAACCTTTGTCATTGAGTTGAGCAACACTCAAAAGATTGTGTTTCAGACCTTCAACCCAGTAGACATCATCAACACTACTCTTACCATTTAGGGAAATGGATCCTTTGCCTTTCATCATGTAGGGAGAGTTGTTCCCAAATATGACAACACCTCCATCAAATTCGTTCAATGCTAGGAACTTGCTCCGGTCACTAGTCATGTGGTGCGAACAAACATTGTCAATAATCTAGTCATTTGAATTATCCAAGTGAGAGACCAATGCTTTTTGATCTGATATGTCTTCTTTGATAGCAACAAAGACAATGTCCCTGATAGTTATGATACTAAATGTTTAGTACAGATTCCAAGCTAACAAGATGAGAGGGGGGGTGAATCATACAAACTTAATCTTCCATAAAAACAATAGATTCAACCTCGGTAAACTTATCAGAAAAACTGTAAAGCACGCAGACTCATAAATAGATAAGATCACAAAACATATAACACCAGATTTAATGTGGAAACCCAAATAGGGAAAAACCACTATGGGATTTCAGACCCACTAAGAAATATACTCTTCTACAGTATGCTAGGTTAAAAGAAAATCCTGTTAAAGATTACAAACACATTGCTAGATGTGACCCAGTTAAGGGATTTACCTCAGATTTTTTAGGATCTTCACCTTGTTAGAGGTGACCTTGTTAAAGGATTTCAAACACTCAATCTGAATGTCACCTTGCTAGAGGGTTTTACAAATAAGACTGTTAAGTCCACTCGGTTAAGAGATTTTTTGCCACTTCATAAAATAATAGTAATAAAATATATCTGCAACTTCACATCTACAAATGCTAAAGCAGATTCTTATTTTCTCAATACAATCTAGTCATAGGACTTATCTTGTCCCTCTGCTGAGCTCTATACTATGTTATCAAAACAGATCTTCAAGCTTCCGTGCTCGGTAATCACTATGTAGCATTCCTGTGCTTACACTTGCCCGCATACATTGTTTATCAACAGTTCCTTATTTATAAACAATTTTGCCAACTGCTTAATCTCCTTGATCACATTTCCCATGATCAATCATAGCCATCAGATCTTCAAACTTGACTAGGTTCAATGTATCCTTTGATCTAAAAATGTTTTACCTCGCCTTGGAACTTGTATACATTTCATGGAACTTGTGCTAAGGTATTGCGGTTCAATCTGAGCTGTAGATCTTCTTGCCGATCTTCCATTGCCATAGATTCTTAACAAACTTCATGCACGACTTACCAATCATTTAATCAACTCCAACTCATCAGCTTCCTTCATTAAATAATGCTTTTATACATTCAATGCATTCTGTTATTACTCGGTTACAACTCGGTAAATACTAAACTTCACTCGGTAGACATTCTGCCTTCATTAACCGATAGTGATAACCTTAGGGTTTACCGACTAGGTTCCTTAGGGTTTACCAACTAGGTTCTTTGCTCGGTAACATAGTATAGTATTAACCTTACAAACAATAGCATATGTAGGATATCAAAACAATCTAAACATCATGATCTCATCATTGTCTAACTCGGTAATAGTTGCCCATTGAATAAATTATTCCTCCCCTTATTCGTTACATTCTTTCTGTGTCTTTTACCGACATCTTAACTCTTTTCAAAACATACTTCTTAAGATATGGTAACATCATGCTGAATCAGAAAATCAATTTCTTGACATCAATGACAAAATAATAATATTAAGACAGTGAACATCCTTAATCAGTTATATCCATAGTCATCAACAACCTTCTCAATATCCTTATTGAAATGCCAACAATCTCTCATTATAATTGGAATACCAACAATCTCCCTTTGTTTGTTATAATGCCAACAGTCCCCATTTGTATCTTCCTTGGATTCTTCATCTGTAATACCTTCATCCACTTCAATGAGACAATTTATTTTTCCTTTACCTTTAAACTTCCTATATTTCTCTCATTTTTCCTCATTATCTCCATTAGGACAGTTAGCAGCAATATGTCCTATCTGGTTACATGCAAAACATTTTAGTGGTAATTTACCTCTATACTTACTGGTACCTCTGGGTAACTGCTTGGACAATAATGCTTTGAGTTCCATCAAGCTATCATCATCATCTACCTCTCTGCTGGATCCAGATCCATGACTGTAACTTACTTCTATGCTTTTCCTTACTAGTGGGGTTGAGACTGAGGCTTTAAATGTAGATTCTGACCTTTGAACACTTCCATCAAAACCATTTAATTCGAATGCAGTCAATTTACCAATGAAGGAGTCAAGAGTTACCTTTATCTTGTCAATAGATTTGAGTTCTTGAATGGTTGCAACTTTGATAGCGTAGATTGGTAGAAGGGTTCTGAATACCTTGCTAACCACAATGGCATCCTCCACTATACCTCTAGCACTTTTGATTTCTCCAACTATCTCATTGATTCTCTAACCATACTATTGAATGTTCTCACCTTCAACCATTCTCATATCATCAAATTTTCCTCTAAGACTCTCTCCCTTGGGTATCTTTACATGCTGATCATCGCCATAGATATCTTCCAGTTTATTCCACACTTCATATGCAATCTCCAATCCATGAACATCAACATATTCTAAATCTGACAAGGTCCTGATGATGGCTTCCAATGCTTGATTGTTCTCCTATTGCTGCTTCTTTTGATCATCTGTTAGAATTCCACTAGGCACGTTATACTTAGTAACAACATGATCCCAATATTGACTTCCCAAGCTCTTGATGTAAATATTCATCCTATCATTCCAAATTCTATAGTTATCTCTATTGAACTTCAGACCCTCTCTCTTCATCATTTTCTCCTGGATCTTTTCCTCAAAGCTATTAGGCTTATACTCAAGAGGACCTGAAATGCTTTGATACCAAGTAATAATATGATGAAACTCTAAAGATCCGTTCAACTACTTAGAGGGGGGGGGGTGAATCAGTAGTTGAAGAGTAAACTAACTTTTCTCCAAACTTATTCTCAACTTAAAATCAACTCACAAAGTTTACCGGTTTAGTCACTTTAACAAATCTGTAGCTGCACTGTTAAACCTTATTGGTTGCTCTAATACTTCAGTGATATAATGCAATAGATCTAAAACTTAAATATCCCTTGACCAAAACCTTAAACCACTTCACTAATACCAATAATAACATATTTCAGATCATTTCCAATCATTTAGATATATCTATGCATACTTACCAATCATTCATATCAACCATACCAAAAACACATCCACAAAATCATTAACCACTGGACACAATGATTTTTCACGTGAAAACCCAAATGGGAAAAACCATGATGGGGATGAATACCCACACGTATTTTTAACTCTTCTGAAGTTTACCCTGTTAGGAGCCAAGCCTTGTTAGAAGCTTATACAAGAATTAACTGTTAGGAACAAATCTGGTTAAGGACCACCTGGTTAAGGGATTGACTACAAATACCTTGTTAAAGGTAACCTCGGTGGAGGATTTCAAATCAAAGCTAATGGATCACCTAGTTAGAAGATTTCAACAACAAGCCTGTTAGAGCTTACCTCGTTAGGGGATTTCAAACTGCTGTAATGGTTAGAGAACAATAGGTTCTTGACCGATCTGGTAATAACACTTCCTTGTTGAATCAGTTCCTTTTACCACACCTATCTCCCTTCACATCATTTTGCAGACACACCTCCTAGTTCAACAACAATCACTTTTACACTTAATCAAATTTGCCAATGACTCATTCAAACAATTCATCGACCTTATAAACAAATACATTAGGCCGGTAACAAAACACAAACCCTAAAATTCTCATAGAGATTACAAACACATCGGCTCAATCTTGCCCGTTAGATTACATGCAATCAACTTTACATTCTTCTAGGCATCTAAAACAACTCCTGCATCATTGCACTTTGAAT
This sequence comes from Cryptomeria japonica, assembly GCF_030272615.1. Classification (NCBI taxonomy): domain Eukaryota; kingdom Viridiplantae; phylum Streptophyta; class Pinopsida; order Cupressales; family Cupressaceae; genus Cryptomeria; species Cryptomeria japonica. Next base: position 551,859,785 of record NC_081415.1, read on the forward strand.
CCAGTAACACATCACGTGTTTGTCACTTCATACTATGCATTTGATCATTCCCAAGATAATCTGTTATCTTTACGCACCAAAACCATTTTGAAACTCATCACGTGCAACATGCTTACATGGAATCTTTATCATCGATCATCACTCGGTCATAGATCATCACAACTGATCTTCAAGCTTTATCGGTTAGGGTTCTTCTTCTCAACTGGATAGGGTTACCAGTTGATCTTCATTGCTTCATTACTGATTACTTTACTACTTCATTACCAGTTGCTATACTGCTTCATTACCGATTGCTATTGACATCAATGACAATACTTCCTAATATCTTCTTCAATGCAATCTTCGTGCAATGCCAACAACCGATGCTGCTGATTGTTGCCATGTAAACCTGTCAGATCAATCTCCTATGTCGGCCTCATATATCGGTTCCTAGTTTGGTAGTTTCCCTTGTCTGCTGGATGACTTGAATGCCGGTTGCTGAATCATGAATACCAGTGAGTACCGGTTAAGTGTCCAAACCAAAATGATGTGTGTTTCCATCAATGACAACACAACTAAACTAGATGAGTGTCAATTGCCAATAGTTTATGCCTTCATGTATGTCTATTGTAGTTATTTTTAATGGGGTTTTAAGGTATATGGTTATGGAGCTAGGTTATATTGTTTTTGAGGTTTCAAGTTATACTATTTATGCCTTCATGCATATAGATGCTATTTAAAGCTACATTGTAATGAGCAATCTTCTTTCTTCTAGTAGTTTATTTTCAAATAATCTGTATAACTTTATGTAAAGATAGGGTTTATTGTATTTCAACATAGGGTGTATATTGCAAATAAAAAATGATTGTTTTGTACGAATGAAAATGTATGAATATTTTCATGTCGATATGCATATAGTTGATATGAATATTACAAATAATTTATTCAAATCATAATAGGAAATTGAAACAAATCTTTAAATGTATATGTAATATTAAATTTTTTTTTTTTTTTTTTTTTTTTTCAGTATTTTTAGTTTTAAATTGTAACTTTAGTCAGAGGGAAGATTCACCCATGTCTATTTCTTTTTGTAACATGGTTTCAAGCATCAAGTCATCTTGATGAACTTTAGGATAGGAAAGAAAAATTATATTCTTCCATACATGAATTTCCAATGATGTCGTTATAGGGCCTTACCGATTTCATTAGAGCTTGTGGATTGCATTAACTCTTCATTTGATTTTGATACTTTCCAATTCCTCTTCCTTTTCTCTTTAATTTAAAAATATTTTTTATTTTTTGGTGTTCACTTTTATTTCTAGCCTACTAAGTTGGTAATTGTGAGTATCATCCTTTTATTTTGAGGTTGCAATATGAAAAGCCCTAAGGCCTATATCTACCTCATCTTGAGTTGTCTATATCTTTAATGGTTCCTCTTATTTTCTAATGCATATTTGATAGTATTTTTTATGTCCATTTAAATATTATTAGTATTCAATTGTAATATTTGTATTCGACAACATATATTTTAAAATCAGAGGAAGCTAGTGCTTACGAACCTTGGAGAAAAGGTCAGAGACTATGCGAGCGAGAGAACTACAAACAAGTGAAACCTTGGATTTAAATTTATCAAATATATTTCACTTGGATTTCAGTTTCTCTAATACATATATAGATGTGTGTGTGTGTGTGTGTGTGTGTGTGTGTGTGTGTGTGTGTGTGTGTGTAGTTATATATATTATCGTTGTTTTCATTTTTTGTGAAAATAGGATAACCCCTACGATTTTTTCTCGAATTCATACTCTTTTCTCTTAAGATGAGTAATGAGGCATTTTTATCATCTCATTTGTCTTTGAATACTTGGTATTTGAGGTTGGAATTCCATCCAATTTGTTAAAATTTCAATAGTTTAACTTTAAAGTTAAGTCCCCTATTTTGGTGTCAAGTTGGGTTTTAAATCCGACTCTACACCATGTTGATCAACTTTGGTGTCAGTTAGACCTATAAGTCTGATTTACACCATTTTTGTCATTAGGTCTGATTTACACCATTATGAAACTCGAGTTTGCATTTATTGATTTATAGAGTTTGTTTTTAATCGGGTTTCTTCACCCATTTATTTATAAATTTATGCCCTAGTATTCATAATCATTTTTGTGGAGATTTAGGAGGAGCTCAATTTATTTCAAGATTGATTTATAGAATTTGTGGTATGTAACATTAGATGAGATTGTCAATGAAGTAGTTAATAACTGTAACTTGAAGCCACTATTTGAGTGGTATGCCAATTTTTATGAATTTGGGAAGAGAAGACTAGAAGAGGCTAGTGTACAATACCTAAATGTGTACAGTAAAGCTCTAATCAAACTAATAACAGTAATACCCAAGAGCTTGTATGAAATTTTGGATGCTAGAAGGTAGATGACAAATAAGGAAGATGAGATACTGAAGGAGTATGTATTAGTCAGCTTATGTTTAGTTATTTCTATAGAAGAGATAGATAGATTTCTCAAATTAACAAAGAATGAATTCAGGAGTAAGCATAGGGTAAATAAAATCATGTTAGGAAAGATAGATGAGGTTCCAAAGGAGAATAAAAATATTTTGACAAAAGTTTTGTTAGATAATCAGTAAGAGGTAAATGAGGCTAAAGGGCAAGAAGAACCTCATCCAGAAGAATAGGAAAAGACATCACAAGTCAATCTGAAAGCCGAGTAGACAGTGGATGATACTTCTATTCCAGAAGTCTAGATTGATGAACAGGTAGAGGTCAGTGTGAAAGAAGTTAGAGAAGAGGATACATGGAAAACAAATGATGGAAATGAAAAGGTTGATAATCCTTTGGTTGTTGATGTGGACCCTCCAATTCCTGAGAAGAATGCAAAAAGAGAAAAAGTGGAGGTCAAGGTTGAAGTCAAGTATGAGGCAGAGATAGTAAAGGGAAAGAAAATCATTGATGGTCTGCAATTCATTCAAGGTATGATTAACCTTGCTTCTTTGTCCCCAATTCAAAAGCTTCAACTTGCATCATTTGCATAATCCAAGGCTAGTGAGGATCTTTTGAAATCTCATACTGAGGATAGTATGTTGCTAACCCTAGCAACCAGTTTTTTTGAAAAGTTGATGCCCTCATTTTAAAAGGATACTTCAGATACTCCATCTGAGCAATTAAGGAGTTTGATTACTTCTGTCAATAAACATTTTGGTTCTTTTGAAAAGTCTGCTGAAGAAAAAGTCCAAAATGAATTTAATGCAAAGAGACTTCGAAATATGAAAAGGATGATTGCCAAAGATAGAGTCACTTTAGATGTTTGTGTGAAGAACATGTAAGTTGCATTGTCCCAAGGTCGAAACTTGTACAAATCATGCTTATCTTAGTCTAAGTTCCCCAGAACATTGAGAAGAAGTCCAAGGCACATGAGGATGAGTTGGAGTGTATATCTCAATCAGTTAATCCCCTATCAGTATCATTGAGTAGTCATGAGAATCAGGTAATATCTCTACTTGAGAAAATTAGAGTCTTGAACCATGACCAAGAGAGAATAATTAGGAGAGTTGGTGAAGTTAAGAGTCTCATTACTCCTAAGATGAACACTATGTTGAGTGCTCTCAAAGATACTCAAGATGATCTAGCTAGCCATGATCTGGAAGATGTAAAGACAATAGAGGCACAAGAAATTTTCTTAGTGGGTTCATAACCATGTTGGAAAATCTGAAAAAAAGCTGGGACAACCAGTTTGACTCATTGAAGAATTCTTATGCTGATATCTTCAAATTTTTGTGAGTTAAGTCAGTGTGTACATATGTAAATAGCATTTTTGGCTTCAAGTTTTGATTTCTAGAATTCTACCTTTGTCATTAATGTCAAAGGGGGAGGATAGATGAGTGAAAAATGTTTATCTTAGGGGGAGATATTTGATTCTTTGATTCTTTGGAGTCTGGTAGTTATATTTTTGGTTGTAGTGTATATATTTTGCTTTTGGTTCGACACTTAGTAATTCTTCACTAAGTATTTCCATCAATGCCAAAGGGGGAGATTGTTGGAAAGAGACACTATATTGATGATAAGATATTGTCATTGATGGCAACTTGTTTCAGATATCCAATCCGCAGTTCATGATTCATTCATAGTGGAAGATTGATTGAGGTTCGGTGAGGTCCAGTGAGAAGAACATGTTATCCGATAGAGTGTACAATGTTTTGGTTGGTAGATTAGTTGTGTTGAGTATTTGGTGTCACAAATCTTAGAGATGCATTATGGTTGTGTAATATGACTTATTTCAGGTTTATGGTCTCCGGTGCTGTGAATTGAGTAAGTTGGAAGATCGGTAGACAATTTTCTGGTAGAATAGTGTTCTCTGGCAGTAACATGTGAAGATTCATTGTGCGGATCATGCAAAGTAATTTTGGCAGTTGTTTGCATGTTCAAGGTTGTTAAGATGACATATGGGAAGTTTGTGGACATCTTGTTTTGGTTTGCTTAGTTGTTTTTGGATTGGTTTGAGCCAACTTGGGTAACACGTTTCATTTGTATACTATGCAGTTTTTGGGCTGACATGGAATTGATCTAATTTGATGTTACAGATATATTAGACTGATTGATTTGATCATTTGGGAGATCTATGGTTATGTGTGAAGTGTTTATTAATGATTGTGCATAGTTTCACATACATGGTCGAAAGATTGGTGCTCTAGTATAATGCAGAATATCAGAATAGAGCACAATAGCAGAGCAGAGTGCGATCATATGTTCTGTGCTTAACCAAAACTATACTTAGGAATTTGTTGATGCTATTAAATATTTCAAACCTTCTTGTAATCATTTGTAAACATTTTTTAAGGTAGCGAGCCTTCCAAGTTGTAGCCCTTACTTGTAACTGAGCAGTGAGCTCTAGGCAGTGTGCCTGAACGCATGTGCATTCCCCTTATGTAATATTTTTATACTTCTAACCCGGAGTATATTAATATTGTGGGTTTTAATTCCACCATCATTTTTCCCTTAACTGAGTTTCCACATAAAAGACTTGGTGTTATGGTGTTGTTGATCTTGGCTTTGTGTTTCTGCACTTTACTTTTCTTCATTTGCATTAAGTGGTTGAAAGATCACTCTCAGTGTTCTCTTGATTCCAAAAATTGGCAACAATGCAAAAAATTGAGGGGGAGGGTGGGGGTGAATTAGTTTGCACAAAAACACACTCAACTGAAACCACAAATCATATCTGATAATTATCAGTTAAAGCATGAAACAACACCACATCAATGAAGTCAAGGTATAGGAAGCAAAATACTCGTTGAGACTTAGAAAATTGATGTAATTGTCTATTAGATTGTGTTTAATTGGTTGATCAATTGATAGTGTGTGTGTGTGATGGATGGTTGTGGTTAATTGTAGTAGCCTTGTTGAGACTAGGTCATTATGATAAATGTCTATTGTAGTCTAGGATTGCCATGATCGATTACCTGTTGAGACTCGAAGATACTTGATCAGAGTATCTGTTGATAGTCTAGGTGTGTGTGAGTTGATGTACCTATGCAGATAGAGTAACTTGCTTGATTTAGAGGATGACTTAGGATGGGAAACATGATCTCTCCTATTTAGAGATGGATGGTGATGAACGTGGCTTGATTGAGTTGATTGGGACATGATGAAGGGATTATGATGATGTTGATGATCAAGATAGGGAGGGTGAGGTGGGGATTCGATGTTAGATAGAAGAAAATGGAGGACCTATTCCTATGGAAGAAGAGCGAAATAGAGTATGCATTGTTATGACTATGTATGCATGATATGTAGCTATTTATGAATGTATGGATGGGTGGAATGCAATATAAACAGATGATATGGAATGATGATCCATAGTGCTTTTATTTTCATCATTGAGCATTGGTAGTATCAATCTTGGATGAGGTAGTAGGAACCAAGGATGGAACATTGTACCTGCAAACAAGCAACATAAATAAAGAATACAGAATATGGACCCTCAATAATGGTTCATGCTCATATGGTCGAGGTATACGATGTAGTCAGCAAGCCATAGTGATCCATGACTGTATTTTGCATATGATCATGTAGCTTTAGTGAACTTCCCATGTAGACACCATTAGTACATGCCCTAGAATTTCATCAGAATAATTCACAGAAGACATACAAACAATGCTTAGGAACCATCCTGGCCACTCTAATCACTTGTGGATATCCCGGAGTAGCGTAGGAACCTGATATAAATGAATAAATAACCTACAAACCAACCAAGTACTTGTTAGCTTTAAACATAATTTTCTTGTCAAAGAAAATGTCATCTTATCTTTGTTTTGGTAAGGAAGGATGCATCCTTGTTTTATTCAGTTTGCATGTTTGACGTTGATTGTTTGGTTGATGTGATAAGTGGTCATCATTTGAGTATTTCACAATGTTTGTTTGGTGTCTGCTTGGATTCGTATGTACAAGGTGTTGCCCTGTTTTTGATTTATTTTTGATGTTTTTTGATGTTTGTGGATTTTGTGAGATAGTTTTCCAATGTTTTTGGTATTTTGATGATTGTTTTGAATGTTTTTGGAGTTTTTGTGAGACAATTTTCTGAATGTTTTTGGATTTTGTGAGATAGTTTTGAATGAAGAACTCAATGAATCATAAAATAATGTAGAATCCACTTCCATCAACTAGATTAAGGGCATTGCCCCCAGTTTAGATATGACTATGAAAAAGTGGGATGCAAGATGCGTGAAGTACTATCCTTGATTGCAGATCAATAACAAGCCATGGTTTTGGATTGATGGATGACTGGATGCAAATGAATGTGATCACAACAAGTCTGAAAGACAATAGAGCCATAGCCTTTACGAATGGTGCTTGTTTGCCAGGTTTTCACCATCGCACTTACCCAAGGTGCCATCGAAGTGGTTGTTCACCGTTTGGATGCATGATTTTTCTTTACTATTTTTTATTTTTTTTGTATTTCTTTGGGACATTTTATCTGAATGTTTTTGGTGTTTTTATGGTATGTATGGGAGACTAATGCTCTGTGCAGCTTATGTATAAAACCTTTTGAGGTGCATGTTGTTGATCGGATCTGCTAGCAGTTCTCCTTCTGAAGTAGCCAACTGATATGCCCCGGACCCAAATACAGCAGTGATAACATATGGACTCAGCCAGTTTAATTCAAACTTTCCTTGATGTTCTATGTTTGGTTGGTTATGAGGATTATCTCAAAGAACAAGATCACCTACCTCAAATGTGCGAGGTTAACTCGATGATTATAGCTTCTGCTCATGCAGTACTGATAGGCTTTGAGGTGATTGTATGCAGCTTGTCTTTTCTTGTCCAGTAGTTCCAAGTCTTGAAGATGTGATACTTTGCATGCTTCACCATCAATGAGATTATGCAGGGAAACCCATAGTGATGGTATCTCAACCTCAATAGGTAAGACAGCTTCTGCACCATAGACCGGTGACTAGGGAGTTGTGCCTGTAGGGGTTTGAATACTAGTTTGGTATGCCCATAGTGCTGGATTTAGTTGAACATGCCAATCACGGTCGACATCATTGACTATTTTCTTGAGGATTTTTAATATGTTCTTGTTTGATGCTTCAACCTAACCATTTCCTTGTGGGTAATAGGGAGTGGAAAAGCAATGTTGGATGTAAAACTTCTCACAAAGCTCACGAACATCCTAATTTTTGAAAGGAAGCTTGTTATCTATGATGATGGACATGGGTACATCATACCGACAGATGATGTAATTGAGGATGAATGAGGTGATCTGCTTGCCGATGACTTGGGTAAGTGGAATAGCTTCGATCCACTTTGTGAAGTATTCGGTGGCGGTAATGATGAACTTGTGGCCGTTGGATGAAGATGGATGAATTTTACCCACAAGGTCAAGTCCCCATTGACAAAAGGGCCATGGTGTTGTGATTGGTTGTAATTCCTGTGCTGGTGCATGTATCAGGTCTCCATGAACTTGGCATTTCTTGCATTTTCTGACAAAGTAGTAGGAGTCTTTTTCCATGGATGGCCAATAGTATCCAGTGCGCATGAGTTTCTTGGCTAGTGACGGACCACTTGCATGAGTTCCACAAATTCCTTCATGTACCTCTTCCAAGGCCTTTGTTATCTCATCATGTTCCAGACATCGAAGGAGAGTACCATCAAGATTGCGTCGGTATAGGGTTTCAGCAATAATGGTATATCAAGCGGTTTGGCGAATGAAGGTTTTATGTTGGTTATTCAATTGGTTAGGAGGAAGTGTATGATTGTGGAGGTAGGTGTAGAACTCACCATACCATGAGGATTCAAAACCAACAAGGCAACATAGCATCTCAGATTTGAGGAGATCATAAGCGGGAATCCAAAGTTGTTCTACCAAGAACTCATAGCGTGTTGAATTCTGTGGAAGATCTAGGAGAGATGCAATGGTAGCCATAGCGTCAGCAGCTTGATTATGATCTCTGGGTATCTGCTCAAAGGTGATAGTAATAAATGATACCTTTAGATTGTCTACCATTTTCTTATACAGCATGAGTTTGTCATCCTTGGTTTGATATTCATTTGTTACTTGTTGGATGACCAATTGGGAGTCGCCATATATCTCTAGTTATTTTAATTTCCATTGGATGGCTAGTCAGAGTCCTATGATCATGGCCTCATACTCAGCTATGTTGTTTGTGCATGGAAATGTGAGCCTGTAAGACTTTGGGATGATGTCACCTTGAGGTGTGATGAATAGAATGTCTACCCCTGAGCCATGCCTAGTGTATGAACCATCAAAGTATAGTTTCCAGTGTTGTGCTGCTATGATCATGAATATCTCTTCATCTGGAAAATTAGAAATAAGAGGATGATCGCCTATGAGTGGTGCATCGACCAACTGATCTGCAATAACTTGCCCCTTGATAGACTTACGGTCCACATACTTGATGTCAAATTCACTAAGAATCATCACCCATTTGGCCAAGCGGCATGCAAATGCTGCTTTGCTGAGTAAGTACTTTAGTGGATCGATTTTGGCAATGATTTGTACTTTGTGTGTTAACAGATAGTGCCTCAGTTTAGTGGCTGCCAAGATTACTGCTAGGCAAGCTCACTTAATAGGTGTGTAATTGAGTTCATAGCCAACCAATTTACAAGAGATGTAGTAAACAACACACTCTTTCCCTTTTGCATTGTGTTGTGCCAATATTACACCCAATGTTGTACTTGTTGCTAAAATATAGAGTAATAGAGATCTACTTGGATCTGGTGGGATCAACAATGGTGTATTCATGAGATAGTCTTTAAGCATCTGGAATACTTGCTGGCATCTGGTATCCCATTGAAAGTGGATATTTTTGTGTAGCAGGTGTGTAAAGGGGTGACACTTATCTGCTAGTTGTGCATTGAATCTTTGGATGGATTGTAGCCGCCCTTGTAATGTCCTTAGCTGACTGATGTTCTTCAGAGGTGGCATGTCCATGATTGCTTTGACCTTTGCTGGATCGACCTCAATGCCTTTGCTTGAGACAATGTATCCTAGAAGCTTCCCTGAGGTTACTCCAAAGACACATTTCTTTGGGTTGAGTCGAACATGATATTGTTCCAGTCTATCAAAGATTTTATCTAATATTTCCCAATGACCTTTTCTTGTTAGTGATTTTGCCAATAAGTCATCGACATAATCTTCCATTATGGTATGCATCATGTCATGGAAGATGGTGGTCATTGCTCGTTGGTAGGTCGCTCTTGCATTCTTTGGACCAAAAGGCATTACATTCCAATAGTATGTGCCCCATGGACATGTGAAGGTTGTCGTATGTTGATCCTCTAGTGTGATCTTTATCTGTTGTATCCTGAAAAGCCATCCACTAGTGAAAGCATGGCATGTCCTGCTGTTAGGTCCACTATTATGTCGATGTTGGGTAGGGAGAATCATCTTTAGGACATGCCTTGTTTAGATCTCTGAAATCAGTGCAGATATGAATGCCCCCATTGGGTTTGCTGACAGACACAATATTAGATATCCAATCTGCATAATCAATTGGTCTAATGAAACCAACATCCAGGAGTTTCTTAAGTTCGGCTTTTACTAGTATCGCAATCTGGGGATGCATCTTGCGAAGTTTTTTCTTGACAGGTTTGGCTCCTTCTGTGATGGTGAGGTGATGCATAAATAAATCCAGATCAAGACCAGACATGTCTACATATGACCATGCAAAGTTAATCTGGTGCTTCTGGAAGAATTCAATAAACTTAGGTTGTTCCTCTGGATTTAAAAGGGATACTAGATGTATGTGGTGAGGATTTTTAGGAGTCCCCACGTTGTATTATTGTGTTTCTTCAATAAGGATTGTTGACCATTCCTGTTGTGTACTAGAAGGGAGAATGTCAAACCTTTCATCCTCAGGCACCTCAAAGAGGTTCTCACCATTGGATACATTCTTTCTTTTTACTTATGTGGGAGCAAACAGTGCCATAGTGTGTTTTTCACTGGAAGATCTATGTTTTATTGTTATATTTTTGCAACTAAAAGGTTTGGCATCAGCCCCGAAGTATGCTACGCTATTGAGTTTAATAGTGAATCTAGCTTTGTGATCCCTACTTGGTATTTTATCCCGTAGTTCCAAACATTCAATGATCACCTCATCATTTTGGAAGTGGTCAAGGCATGGGGGATTAGGTTGGTTCCATTTGATGAGTTCAGGATGGATAATGGGCATTACCTCATCAATTAGGTTAAGTTCATTATATGTGTCAGTGAGGGTTAAGACATTGTGGTGAAGGTCGTTGATGGTACTCTCCTTGTCAGAATTAGGCGTAGGATGTGACGTAGGGTCTATGGAAAATGTGTCCAGTTTAGGAACCCAAGAGGTCTTTATCTATGCTTCTCTGTAAATAGGGATTTCTTTGTGAGGTGGAGGGGGTGATGTGTTTTCCTCATTTGAAGTATTGAGATGTACTGAATCAAATTCCCACTCATGCGAGTCAGTCTCTAAGTCACTTTCTAGTATCTGATTATTATACCATACTGGGATATCCTTTGAGTTAAACACTGCAGGTGTGATCAGTCGATGTACCTTTGTAGATGAAATGAATGGTGTTGCAGGAAGAATTATGGGGATCAATGAATCTGATACAAGGAGTATCGGTAGTGTTGAATCTGCTGCTTTTGTTGGAATTGTCAGTGTTGTCAATACTGTTGGGAATTCTGATATAGTTGCTACTGCTAAGGGTGCTATTGATGTTATTGTTGTTGCAGATAGGGTTGCTGGTTTGATTGGTGGGATGACTGGTGTTGCAGATGGTTTTACTGGGATTTTTAGCCTCAATGGGGTAGTTGCTATGATTTTTGATGTTGCTTTTATAATCAAAGGTGGCCTCTTTGTAGTAGGTTGATATAGAGGTTTGTTGGGTTTCCCTTTGAATCTGAGCTTGGGAAGAATCTCCTTTTGAAAGCCTAATCATGTATTATCCTTAGGTTTTAATTCTGGCTATAGTGGTTCATGTCGTCCTTGCTTACAAGGTCCCAAAGCACTTTGACCATCATATCCCATTCTTTGCATAATGAGAAGGCCTTTTCCATAGTGATCTGTGGGAAGCTTAACTTGTGGGATTTCCGTGGTGATAGGATCTTTATAGATCCATTCTGCTAAGTCCTCATCTCTGGTCTCTTCCTCTTGACTCTTTCCAAGGATGAACGACGTCAAAGTATATGCTGGCTTGATCACTAGTTTTTGAAGTAACCGTTGAGGTTTACCATGAGTTCTAGTAGAAGTAGACATTTGTCCAACACAAAAGAGTTGACTCAAATTGTACTCCCCAGGACCTTCCTCTGCTATTTTCATCTTGATCTTCTCTTGCTTGGGTATAGTGGTGTTTGAACTGGAAAGAGAGGCTGGACTTACGTATGATGTGGATGATATGGCTTCTTTGTTGTTGGGAACATTAATCTCTGGTTGATGATTGATATTGTGACAATATGCAAAGGGGTTTGCATCACCTAGGATTGTGATTTCTACACTATTATGCGGGAACTTGATACACTGATGGTAAGTAGATGGAACGTCTTGCATGGCATGTATCCAAGATCTTCCTAACAATAAATTGTATGGTAGAGGAAGGTCTAGAACTTGATAGATGATGTGTTTCACCACTGGGCCTACTCGGATTGGTAGCAAACTAGCTCCTTTGGATGAACGCTCTGCATCATCATAGGCTTTTATTGTTATCTTCTTACGGGGATCCACTGATTCAATTGCATATCCCAATGTTGTGACCAATTGTAGTGTACAAATATTCATCCTGCTCCGTTGTTGATCAATACTCGCTTGATCCTATGTTCATTGATAATCCCTTCAATGTGGAGTGAGACATTATGAGGTTGATGGAAGGATGTGTTGTCACTTTCAGAGAAAGTGAGACAAGGTGATGACCTTAGATTTCCAACCATGGCTTGGAACTAATCTGTATTTAGGTTTGCAGGGACTAATGCCTCTTGGAGAGCTTGATCTAGGATTGTTTTATGAGGTGGAGATAGGCGCAATAGCTCTAAGATAGATATCAGTGCGAGCATTTAATCTAATTGGTCCACAAGGTTATATTGCTTTGGGCTAGATGTGGTGCCTTGTGAAGCTACTTTTATGGTAATCTTGCCACGACGTGTAACAATATTATAGTTGGAACTGGGATTTTTGATGGTAATAGTTGCAGTTTTTTCACTGGCATCATATAGGTGATTCACAGTGTAATTATATGTGGCTTGCGCATAATCAGTGGTGTCTATGTTTCTCCTTGAAGTGGAAGAACCCCATTGATCTTGTGATGGAAGTAGATTTTTAAACATGAGATGATCATTGTTTGTTGTCTTTGGGTCATGTCCTTCAATTTCGATTTCACCTCGGTCAATAAGATCTTGAATAAGATCTTTCAATTTGTGACAATTGCTTGTCTTATGCCCTTTCCCTTGATGGAAATCGCAATGTTTGGTATCCCTCCACCATGAAGGTTTGACTTGAGGTTCATAATTTGATGTTTTGGGTAAGGTCACCAGATTTTGAGAAACCAACTGACGTAACACCATTTCAATAGGTTCCCCTAAGGGAGTGTATGTTCATTTTGGTTTAAAATTTTGTTGACGATGTTTGGGTTCCTCTTGAGGGACATTGCATCCTTGATTTGGAGGAGCAACTATGTTATTCTTGGGTGGGGGGCTTTGTCCTGCAAATCGGACCACAGGTTGTGCACTTTTGATATTTCTTGCATCCACAACCCCGTTGTTGACAAAATTTTTGTTTTTGTTCCAGAAGTTAGGCTTGTCACTATTGAAGCGTGGGCGAGGGCCATCTTTTGGCTCATTATATATCTTGATAAGCCCTTTTTTTATCAGAGCCAACTCACATTTTAAGCCTTTGGTGATCATGTCATTGAAAGAGTCTATGTCTTTTACATCTAGGTAACTGAAGAGAACATCTGCTAGACATTTGATGCCATCATTGCAGAAAGACTGAAAATAGCTCACCTAGTTTTTGTTTAGTGTTACATAGATCAGCCATTGTGATATCACATTCAATATTGTGTGAGTAGTGTGCCAGGAAATTCTGGACAAGTTCTTCAAATGTCGTAATGCCACCTGGTAATCGGGAAAACCATGATGTGGTTGTTCCTCCCAAGCTTTGGGGAAAAAGTCGCATTAGGTATGTATCCTTGTATGCCACTTTGAGGCAAGTTGAATGGAATTCTCTAACATGATCATGAGGATCTCCTTTTCCTCTATACTTTTTGAACTTGGGTGTTTCAAACCCTCGTGGAAAAGGTGGCATATGTAGATTCCTATCAAAGGGATAGGGACAAATATTATTAAGTGAAAACAGGTTAGTTTTCAAACCACTAGGAAGCTGTTGCGCGAGATCCTTGACTTGTTGCCGCAACATGTCTATGTCATTTGGAGGAGGAGGAGGAGGAGGTGGGGGATTACCTTGATGAAGGTTGCATCTAATGTGATCTCGACCTCTTTCATCATCATTACGACTTTTTCATTCGGATGCTTGCCTTAGTTGTGCAACATCAAAGTCAGAGGGTAGTTTGGCTCCCTCTTGAGCAAGTCTTAAAAAGTGAGCATCAGCATTGCTCCTGATTATTTCATCAAAAATTCTATTAAAGAGAGGGTTGTTTTGTGCCCTTTCTATTGCTACCGAAGTGGGAGTACTTGGATTTTTGTCATTTGCATTTCTTCCAAGGGCTTCTTGGAAGTCATTGATATTTTCCTCCTCTTCTTCCTTAATTTCTTGTTGTCTAGACCATGATCTGGTATGAGCCATTTTGTTTACAAGTTTTTGTTGAAGTTTGATGAAAATGATAATGAGTTGGTGATGGAATGAAAGATTGATGTTTGGTGGAGTGTTTTGCATACGGATCTCTAGCACTAAAGATAGATGTTACCAAAGTTCTTTCTTGAATTGCTTGTTCTGTTTGATTGACAAAGTTTGATATGACAAGGTTTAGAGAGATCTGAGATGTGTTACAGACCCAACTACCTAGTAATGAGAGGATTCACTCATAGACCAGTTTTAACCTGCGTAGAAATGCCTCTTAGGATGAGTTTATCCTAGATGTAGAGACACTCTAAAAGTGATGTGTTTGTGTTTGGTTCAAGCAATATCAAAATAAAACTTAGGACAAGAACCTCTTAATGTTTTGAGAGTTGGAATGGATTGATGATGTGTGAATGTGGGAATGGATGAGATGCTAACTTCAATAAAAACTTTGTGTTACATAGGAGACAAAGTCTTCCTCTTCTCTTTTGGGAGTTGGTGGTTCTTCTCGAGCTACGTTATATGTGATGCAATTGTCTGGAAAGAAGTCATGATTGATTTTGCCTCCTTTGTTCTTGTGATAACTCAAAGCTCTATATTGAGTAAAAGCTCTGCGGTTTAGAGACTCTTGATCAAATTCATTTGATTTTCCTTGAAGATATAAATGCATGTGACGTAAGAAATCTCTATGAGAGACAAAGATTTGTCTATTAAGATAGAATAATTTCCTCCTTTTGATAAAAGCCTTTGAGCTCAATGGTCTTCTTTTCAAGTTGATATGTTGATGAAGATTCTTCTTTCTTAAGATGTGAAGAATGGTCATATAGTTTGATACTTTTGTTATTTGCACTTGTTTTTGATCTCTTGTTTTTTAAAATGTTTGTGTTGGATTAATACTTGTTTTGGAATAGGATTTATGATGTTTCTTTGACAAGAAAACAAAGGAAGCACACAAACACAAGAATGTTGCCTCAAAAGGCACGAGTAAGTATGGGTCTAGATCAACCCAATCTTTTGAACTTTTTATGAACCTTCCCTTCAAATGTATTTTAGGTGTTTCCAAAGCCTGAAGTCGGCTCAATTTGCACTGGTCTTGACTCAAAATGAAAAACACTTCAAACACACTTTATCCCTAAAGTCAAATGGCTAGTTGCGATAATTTCAGCCCACATCTTGATATTTCTTCAACTTTGGTACTACATACCTTATGAATTCCACTGTGGTAGGTAAGGATGTGATATACTAAGTCTTGCACGAGCATAACAAATAGATAATCCCTATGATGGGGGAGTCACCACTTTTATCAGGTTACAAGTAACCTTTCAAAAAGCTATGTTTATACTCAAGGAAATATGTATGGTGAGTATCTTGGGAGAAAAATCTTCTATGCTCTTGCACTGAATTTATCACAAATATCCTCAATCAATAGAATGGGTGGGCTACTACATAAAGGTGTTTAGTAATTTTTGATGTTTTTGGACATAAGTTCATTCTGCAGTGACTCACTTAAGAGCCTTGTAACTTGTGGTGGGGCCCATTTGTCCTTTCAGCAAGTTACACTATAGGAACAACTATACCCAAGGCTACAACTTTCACTCTCACCTGATTTCTATAGCAGCTCAAAGGATTTACCGTGCGAGGTCATTCCCAAGAGTGATCGATCTCTTGGTAGGCCTCTCTAAAAAAGATGAAACTTGAGTGTTACTAACACTTTTCCCTTGCACCTAGGACCATGAAAGCCAAGGGAGAGGATAGTATGTGTTAGAAGTAGGACCACTCGACAAACTCTTTTGCACAAGTTTGCCAAACACAAAATACACTTGTTCTTTTTAACTTGTCATTGCAATGATGATCTATCTATTTGGAGATGTTGCTCCAACAACCATGGTGTTCTTTTTAACTTCAAATGCAATGTGTTGAGTAAACTAGGAAAACAAATGAAATCCTGGTCAACTTAATGAAAAGAATGTTTGCTTAAAATAAATCGTTTTGCAAAATGAGACAAGTTGATTGTTCGTTTTATTTGCCCAAAAATTGAAGTGTTGATTGTGAGTTTTTCCTTAAGTTTGATGCAAGAAATGAGATTTGTTTTGTTTTGTTTTAAGCACCAAATATAAGTGAATCCTAACTTGCAATGAAAGCAAATTTGTTTGTGAGTTTTAGAGCACCAAAATGAAGTGTTTTTTATTTTTAAGCACCAAATAAATTTTTTTCCAGTTGCCTATCTTGCATGAAAAACAAAAATTTGTTTTGTAAGTTTTAAAGCACCAAATGAAAATTTTGATCTTAAGCAACAAAAAGAGTTAGTTTAAAACCTGCACACGAAATGAAAAGTTAGTAAAATACGAATATATGGTGGGCTTCCACAAGCCTAAGAAAAATGATTTTATCGGTTACAAGGGCTTTTTTACAATGTTCTGTTACAATAGCGCTACTTTGTATAAAAATAGAAGTGCTACTTAACACAAATGCGCTAAAATATAGACAAAAGCGCTAAAGAAGGATATTAATGCATAAGGACAAACACGCTAATATAGAAACAAAAGTTCTAATAAAAAGACAAAAGCGCTAGACTATAGACATAAGTGCTAAACTCTGGACAATAGCGCTGTTGTAGAAACAAAAGCGCTAGACCACTAAATGGCAATAGCGCTAAAGTGCGAACAAAAGCGTCGAAGAACGACCTATGTGTCAAGCTAAACAATCAAAAAGTTATTAATTTTTGTTTTGTTATATTCAAACAAAGATAAATGTTAGAGTTAATCAACCAAAAACTAGTCTAAGCAAGCATACCAAAAGAGACACTAAAAACATGATGAAATATTTAACTATGGAAGAAAATACAACAAGGCATCTCCAAATGCCTTCTACCATGCTCTTAGCTCCTTCTCCCTTGTTCCTCTCCTCTCCAAGTTCCAAATTAGTGTAGCTCTCAGCAGCTTTTTGTACTATGGATGCATTATGAAGATTCAATATTGAAATGATGATTAATCTAAAATGTTATGCAAATGTGAACAAGAGCTAAAATAAGAGATTATCTAATTAGCTAGTGTTGATTTTAAAACAAAAGAGTGAATATGATTGATTATCTAATGCTCTCTAAAAATGGCTATAATGTAAATGCATACAAGTTTTCAGGATCTGGATTATGAAGAAATGGACTCTATTTATAAGAAAAATGGAGCAATGGATGGTTGAGATTGAGTAATCTCAACAAGGGTCAGGATTGAATGATATTCAATCCATGTGAGGGCTTTCAACCCAATCCCAGGATGACAAGTGTCAACATGAGATGAGTTGAGAGGAGAGGGAATAAGCATTAAATGCTTGACATGACCTAAGAGTTAACTTGGGAGTTAAGGTCAAGGTTGGGTTGAGTGAATAAATTCATTATCCAAAGAATAATGCTTTTATCCAATGGATAAACTCTTGTGCAAAGGTTAAAGGGATAACCATGGTCAAAGCAATAAATGCTTGAGGAGACACATGGGTCACATGAGGGTTGAGTTATGGGTTAAAGTCTTTAACCATGGGTGCAAGTTGATTTAACCATTAGTGGTCATTTAAGAGCCATAAGTGGTTTGGAAGACTTTAGAGGTTAGCTTGTTGGACACATAATGCATTAAATGCTTTTCAAAGACTTTGGAGTCTTTGAGAAGTGACTTCAAGTTGCTTAGGAATGTGACAATAATTAGGGGATGGGTTAGGTTAATTTAGAAAGGGGTTTAGAAGAATCTAGAAGGGGGTTAGGATTGCAAGTGGGTTTGGTGGGTGAGGGAAAATAGAATTTAAATTAAAATAAAATTTATTTATTTCAACTTGTGGTTACAACTTGCATTTGTAGCAAAATGCAAGTGGGGGTTTAAATGATTTAAATAAATGTTTTTAATTATTTATTTAAAAGAGGAAAGGGGATTAAATTAAATAAATAGGATTTATTTATTTAATTGATCATGAATTTGGTTTAATGAATTAATTGAAATAAATTGAATAATTGATTTAATTAATAGGAGAATATTTGAAGATGAATTAATTAAATGTTCATTTAATTAACTAATGGATAGTGGGTTTTTAATCAAATAAATAGCAAATATTTATTTAATTAAACTGGACAGATTTATGTGACTACAATTGGGATTGGGGGTTTTCCTTCAGGTCAAACCCCAATTTTGGAACTAACCAAATGATGAAAAGTACTTGCAAGTAATGAAAGTAAATGACTGAAATGGAATTCACCTCAAGGGAGGATGTAATTGAAATGTTGATAGAGTTGTTTGAAAGAATATGTAGAATTGATGGTTGAATCCTTGACTTGAAAGGAGACTTGAGATGATCAATGGATGCTTGATTGGACACTTGAATGCATGAATGCTTGATTTTGCTTATGCACTTGATTTTTTCTTCTTGACTTATTGAACTCATTGACTTTTGCAAATGGGAGGGAGAATGTGTCTTATATATTCATCAATTAGGGTTAATTGACTGATTTTTTGTTATAGGTCGACATAGGGAAACCTTTCTTGCTTCCAAAATGAAAATCCCAATGCAGAATTTGAATGGAAGGGGCCCAAAATAGGGCAAGGATAGGGGCGCCACGCCCTTGAGTGTGGGGTGCAAGGAAATGTAAGCTTCGGGCAGTGTGAGTATGTCTTGGGTCTCCAATCAGGCTTAGGGATTCGTTTCACCAATGTGACGCAATTTTATGATGCTACATTTAGCCCCCACTTTAGCGGGAGTATAAGCATACACTAATACTACCGGTAAAGTACAAGGAAATAAGATTGAAAAAATTTCACCACATCAAGGAGGCAAGATACACCAAGCCCACAGTAGACTAAGAAAATTATGACATCGATTGACAAAGTAAAAGGGAACATTAAGAGGGAAGTACCACAACTACATGTAGCAGGGTTTCCCTCACTATGAGTCATGAAAAACAAGGATACCAAAAAATTATAAAGTAAAGCCAAGTTTACTAAGTAACTTTGAGTATCAAAAAGGAAAATATGAGCTGAGTGTATGCCCCCACATTAAAGCAATCGTGCACGCCTTATCAGAAGTGATTGCTTTAAGGTAGAATAAACCCAAGAGAGAAAGAGAGAGAGAGAGAGAGAGAGAGAGAGAGAGAGAGAGAGAGAGAGAGAGAGAGAGAGAGAGAGAGAGAGAGAGAGAGAGAGAGAGAGAGAGAGAGAGAGAGAGAGCACGTTATCACAAGGATTTAATTCAGGAATAAACACAAGGATAATTAACACAAACACAAATTATGAGTTAGTTTCACTTTCCTCGGGGTCAATATGTTGTATGATAACTCATAAATACCATATATATATGCATATAAAAGTCGTCATTCCCTAAAGAAAGGAAACTACCTTGGAAGAAAGGGAATAGAAGGTGTTTTTTTGATGAATAGGCCTTCTCTATTAATTAAAAATATTAAAGTACATATTCACAAAGAAAGGTCGGGGATACAAGATCACCCCATGAGAGTCACACGGTTAGCGAACGGAAACAAAAAAAAAAGCTATTCATCAAAAACTTCCTCAGGCAGCCAAAGCAGTGGTAGCCAAGTTAGGGGGATCGGGATCATCTTTCTTGCCCCACACATCAACGGGGCCAGGAGTTGGGTCCGACACGGACCACCCATCTTCAGGATCTTTATCAATTTCTCCTTCCTCCTACCTGGGAGGTGAGATCACTAGGGCCAAGCAAGGAAACTTAGAAGTGGTGGTAGAGGGCCACCCAGAATCATCACCAGTGGGACAAGCAAAAGTCACAGGAGCAGCAGAGGTCCACCCTGAGGAAGAGCCACGATGTGGAGGAGAAGTTGAGCGGTGTCACCAAGCATCATTTCTCCTACCTGAGGAGCGACAAGGAGGCTGGGACTGCGGGGTCTAAGAGCGGTGAGCAGAGGAGCTGTGACCGTGGTGGAGGCCATGAGGAGAAGTACGGTTGGCAGAGACAAAATCCAATGGCACTTTGGCAAAGTCAACATGAAAGAGACCAAAAGAGATCTCAATTCTTTGCATCATCCTCAAGTAGACATTACTAGGGAACATAGAAGAAAAGGGATACACATAGAGGAATGGTCACAAAAGAGAAAGAAAAGAGAGAGAAATAGAGGATCTATAGTGCTAATGAAGCTAATCTAGCATGTCATCCACCTCCTGATCTTGTTGATCACTATTTTGGCATGGTAGTAAACACACCAAAGGAGCGACATCGAGAATAGAAGATGGAGCTATCACAAGTTCCAAACAAGGACTATTCTCATGGGCTAAGTTACTTTTTTTCTTTCTAGGAGCTAGGATTGAGGCTTTTGAAAACTCTGTAGATAAATGTTTGTCCACATCAACATATTCATAGTCACTATCAGAAAAATTAGGAGTTGTATTGCCATCATGAATAATATTTTCACCTATTTCTTCATCAAGATTTATAGAAAGAGGAGTGTGAACACGAATAGGAGTAAAACCATCACATGTTTTTTGCAACTTATGATTTGGAGATGTAGGTTCAACATCTTGTTTAGGAGAAAAGGGAATCATGTCAACTATTGGTGTTTTGGGAGATTGAATATTTTGAGGTACAACTTCACAAGCTTGAGCACAATGCTTTCGTCAGCAGTCTCTCACACAATGATTTTGTCGAGTCTTAGTGGAAGACTAAGAAGGAGGAATAGTTGTTGAAGGGGAAATATTCTCATCTCTGATAGTTGAAGGTTTAGGTTGAGGTACTTTAGGTTGAACAAGAGGAGAGGCAAATCTCTTCTCTCTATAAGAGCAGGGAGGTGGAACTGCACCATATAAAGGAGGAATGTTTCATGTAGGAAGGAGACTAGGTCCATCATGAGGAGGAGGTACAGGTCTAACCTTAGGAGGAATATTGATATTCTTCTTAGGAGAAGACATAGTTTTATCCATTACAATAGGTTGGGAATCTTCCTTAGGAGGAAGGTTAGTTCTATCCATCAAGAGAAGAACCTCATCTTCAAGATTGATAGGAATGTCAATTATTGGAGTTCTAGGTTCTTTTAAGGATATGATCATGTCTTTCTTCCACTTTTGATAAGATTGAAAGAGAGCATCTCTTCTTTGTGGAAGAGATTGAAACTATTTAGGCCAAAATAAATCTATAGCAATACCTCAGCTTCTTTCGGCTGGTTGAAATAAGCTATGGTTAATAGTTATGATTTCTCCATTATGGGGAAATTTCAAATATTTATGGATTGGAGAAGCAATAGCCTTCATGGAAGATAGCCAAGGATAGCCCAACTTCACATGGAATTGCTCAAAGGAAGGAATGATAACAAAGTTGACATCCATAGATCTAGTGTGAACCTCAATAGGAAGTGTGATAGAACCAATGGTAGGACAAGAGAATCCATCAAATAACTTAACGACCATATTACTGTCATCATAGATTGGTTTATGCAAAAATAAAGTGAAAAGATACTCCTTAGTGATGACATTAACCATGCAAGAGGGGTCGATAAGCACACCATGACAAGGTATTTCTTGAATCTTTGCAACTATGTATAGAGGTCCATCAGGTGCTCTGATGGTCTCACTAGGGTCAAATTTGATACATAGATCCTTAGGTTTTCTTTTTTTCTCTACCATATTCACCAAATTGTGAACCGTGGTAGTCACATTAGAAGGAGAGAGAGAGGTATGTTCAGTCTCAATCGTGTTAGAGGTATGAGAAGGTAAAGGATCAGTAAAAATATTAAGATTTTGATTAGGAGGGGCTACTAATTTATTTCCCTTATCATTCACACCTACCACATATATAGTATTATTATCAATCAAATCTTGAATCCTACTTTATAATGCAAAAAGTGTCATGACCAGGTTGACAATGAAATTGACAAAAAGAATTATTATCAAAGTAAGGTGAGGCTGCCTTAGAAGGGTCAACTAGTTTTATTGGAGGAAGTTTGATAGTATTTCTTTGTAACAACTGAGACATAATGCTATGTTAAGATTCATTCAAAGGAGTAAATTGTCTTTCTCTTTTGAAAAATTTAGAAATAGGAGGCACATCTGTTGTAGCATTCACATTGTTGTTGTTGATGTTGTCATTGAATTTGATGAATACTTTGCTAGGTTTGAACTTCACAAAAGGTTGTTGAGCACTGTCACCCTTATCACTCAAAGCCATAGGATTGGATTGCTCCAGTTGACTCACAACCATTTGATAATTGTGAAGTGTTGTGCACAACTGCGGAAAGGAAGTAAACTCAGACAGGAGAAGTTTTTCTCTAATATCTTTTTGTAAATTAGAAATGAAAATTATTTGAATATAATTATCAGGAACTTGAAAAGAAATTTGAGAACACAAATGCTTATATCTACCAATGAAATCAGTCACTTTTTCTTTAACACCTTGTTTACAATGCATTAAATCAGTCAAAGTGATCTTAGGACCTATGTTGTTTTGAAATTGTTGAATAAAAGCATTTGCTAATTGTTGAAAAGAAGTAATATAATAGGAAGGCAAAGAATAATACCATTGTAAATCCTTATCTCTCAATGTTATAGTAAATAATTTAGCAAGCAATATTTGATCATAAGCAAAGTCGGTACACAATGTTTGGAATGTCTTGACATGTGTTAAAGGATCACCTTTTCCATTATAGAGTTCCAATTGAGGGACTTAAACATGTTTAGGAGGGACAACTCTAACAATATCAAGAGAAAGTGGGCTCGCAATGTCAAATGTGGCCACACTAAACTTGGATTGACTCATGGAAGCGATTTGTTGTTTCAATGATGACATGGTTTGAGAAAGATTACTAAGGTTGCTTCGATTGAAGAATTCATATTAGACATGTTTGATTGAGAAGGTGGTGTGATGTTGTTGAAAGGAGGCATTGATTTAGAATAAGGTGGTGGGACACTATGGTAAGTAGGCATAGGAGATGATTGAGTAGGAAATGGGACACTAAAAGGAGGAATATAATGATTGGATGAATTGCCCCATTGCGTCACATTGATTGGGTGAGAGACAAGAGGAATACTTATTGTAGGCATGGGTAAGGATGAAGGGCTTATTGAAGAAGAGGGATTGCCCCCATGACTAATTATTGTAGGTATGACATGTTGAGTTGATGTAGCCATGATGTTTGAAGTGAAAGTAGGAATACTAGCCATCAGAGTGGTCAAAGGAATAGAATGATTGATTTGTGTAGAAGGTTGTGAATAACCTAAGTGTTACTACTTATCAAATTGCCATTAGTTTTATATCCAAAGTCATTCTATATACTCTAGTAGGTTACTACTACTAAAATATTTAGTTGGTATGCACAGTCTAGTCGGTTACAGAAGAAAGTAGTCACAGAATGCAGTATACACCGAGTTGTCTACCGAGTATCTTTTTATGTCTACCGAGCAGAAAAGATGACACACCGAGTTGATATACACCGAGTGAAATGTGTTACCAGATTCATTGAACTTGGACATGCATATGAAAATGTGTTACAATATCAAGGCACATCTAACATTTATCACATTGGAAGTTGCACTAGAAGATTGTGTATGATTTTGAGGTCATCTAACCAATGAAGTAATTTGCATGTTTATTCATTTGATAAATTGTGTTTATAAGATCGAAGCAATGAATGGATCACTGTCATAAGAGATCTATTTATATAGCATAAGTGTACATGTGTGTGCATGAGTGTAAGAAGACTGTTACAGAGACACAGAGGTCACCGAGAAGGTTTTTAGAGAATAGTTGAAGAACAGAGTAAACATAAGGGTTTACTGAGTTACTATATGGGTTACTGAGGTATGCTATAAGCAAGGTAATCTATTCTGAGCACATAGAATCTGCTATAACATTTCAGATGTAAAGTTGCAGATATTTGTAATGATTTTATTGTAATATTTTGAAGTTGTAAGAGATACCTCTAACAGGGTAAAAGACTCTAATCAATTCTATAAATTGTAAAGCCTCTAAATAGGTGCAGCATTTAGTTTAAGTGTTGTAAAATCCTTTAGCAAGGTAGATCTAATAGATCTTGATACTCCTAACAGGGTAAGCTATCACAAATAGCTAGACATGTAGCTCTAACCGAGCATCTTTATTATTGTAGTAGTGAAGTTGTGGGTGTCATCCCCACCATAGTTTTTCTCTCTAACCAAGAGTTTTTGCGTAACCAAAATATATGTGTTATGGAGTGAATCATGTATGATTGTTATCTATTTGTTTTAGCTTTATTTTATGTTACTGCACTATTCGGTTTATGCATAATAGTAAAGTTATTATTTGAGAAAAGTTTTGAAGTACTGATTCACCCCTCCCCTCTCAGTACATTAGCTTTCCATATTAGGCCTAACAATTGGTATCAGAGCCTGAATCTTGGAAAAGGGTTTAACTACCTAAAGAGAAAGATCTTACCAATGGAAGGCTATAAACAATCTTAGAGGATTGTGTATTTGTAAGAAGAGCGGGATCATGCTAATCAAGTGATTGCAGACATGCAAAGGCAAATGCAAAAATCTCTGAAAGTAA
The DNA here is from genome assembly GCF_030272615.1 of Cryptomeria japonica. Lineage (NCBI taxonomy): Eukaryota > Viridiplantae > Streptophyta > Pinopsida > Cupressales > Cupressaceae > Cryptomeria > Cryptomeria japonica. The sequence continues at coordinate 551,884,562 of NC_081415.1, forward strand.
GAAGAAGATTATCTAATGATTTGCAGGACTCTCAAGAGTTAGTGGAAGAAATTGAGACATCATCTTAGAACAGTATATCTAAAGAGACTGAAGAAATGATTGGAGTATTGAAAGATAAGAACAAAGCACTAGATGATCAACTAAAAGCAATGAAAAGAGAACATGAACATTTCAGCACACAGTTGACTGAAAATCTTGATGCATTAAGGACAACCGAGGATAAAGTAAGAGATCTAGAAAGAGAGAAACAACAACTTGAAGCTTCAATATCTGATAAGAATGATGAAATCATAAGGCTGACTGGGATTCAACAAAATCTGTCTGATCAACTAGGGTATGCACATCATGAAGCAAATCTGAAAGATGATGAGAATCAAGCATTGAAACTTGAAGTATCAAGGTTGACCAATGAACTTGAAACAGAGAAGAAATCTAAAGAAACACTGAAGAAGAGTTATGAAGCATCAAAGATGTTAGATGAGCAACTAAATACAAGATGACCCTACAAAGATGCAGGACTCGGTTACAAAGGAAAAGACTCTACTGAGAAGGGAATCTGTACTACCAAGAGAGGAGAATCATCAAAGCAAGCTGGAATCAAGAAGAACATCAAAGGAAAGAAGCCCATTTGCAACTACTGTGGAAATCAAGGTCACACTGCCAACTTATGCCAAATCAGAAAAGGTAAACAATCGAATGTCACTAAGTCCAATGGTTATTGTTACAATTGCAATAAATGTGGTCACACATCTAATCAATGTAGGACAAAGTCTGTTAACAATTATCAGAAGGCAAAATTCAAAGGGTTTTGTAGAAACTGTAATAGATATGGACATAGTACCGAGAAGTGTTGGTTGAAGCAAAAGAACTACATGTGGTCTGCACACTGAGCAAATACTAGAGGTTATCGAAGTCACACTGATCCTTACCAACAATATTCTGCAGTACCATGGGATTACAATACAAGGATATGGTGTGAATGTTGTGGAAGATATGGACATATAAGTGCCAACTGTTTTATAAGGTTTGGAATGAACAACCGAAGATCATGGAGAAATCCTGGTATGGCATGTTTTCATTGTCACAAAGTTGGACACCTGACTAGAGATTGCAGAGATCAACCTAGAAAATACACTGAAGAAATAAAAGAAAAATTACAGATGATTTGGAGAAAGAAGGAAATTGTGTCAAATAAAGAATGCACCTTACCTACCGAGTTAGGTGCTCCTATTCCAAATTAATCGGTAAAGGTATGAAGGGACTGCATTCTCTGAAGGTTAAAATCATAACAGTTCCTATTCTTTTATGTACTAAATTCAAAATCTGCATAGTTAAGATGTCGTAGTAAGTTTGAAATTCTATCAAAGTCTTTTGAAGCACTTTACAGGAAACCTGTCAAGTCGGTGAATACAGGAAGCCTGTCAAGTCACTAAATGAAGGAAGCTTGGTTACTCGGTTAAAGCAAAAAGGAGAGTAAATCAATTAAAGAGGAACCGAGTGCATTTAATGTTCTAACCTAACCCGCACAGATCCTGATAAGGTATTTTGTATACTTAAAAGCATTTCCGCAGTCATTTTCACTCACCAAGTTTTTGAGAAAGCAGAGTAGAGCGAATCAAGGCAATCAAACCTCCTTCAAAGCAAATTTAAGGTATTTACATCAATCACTACACATTGTTAAGTTGGTTTACCAATCATATCAAATTGTTATTATCTGTTGAGTGTGAAGCATCTACCGTGTGTTAGTTTTCAAACCCTAAGGACTCCTTTGTTAATTTTTTATCTAAAATCTAGAATGGAATCTAAAATCCAAGACCCCATTGTTGTCAAGAAAATTAAAAAGCCCTCACTGAAGTACTCTTTGACTCCTAAAGTTGCATCTGAACCAGATGACAAAACTGCGTTTTCACTCATCCCGGAAAGAGTTCTGTTAGTCGAGGATGTGAGATTCTTCACCAAATGTCGTGTGGAAGAACTTGGTCATGTCGAAATCAAAGATGCATGTGATGAATTATGCACAGATGGTAAAATGGATAGCAAATATGAGCACATCAAGATCAAGGGATTAACTGAAGCCCTAACCTATCCTCGTGTGTTCAGACCCCAGTGGGTCAAGTTTGTACTAAGTAGAGTGCATGATGATTTCATGTGGCTAGAAGAGCAACCATTTAAAATCACTAAGGAAACCATTCATCTGATTACCAGTTATCCTATTTATGATCATGCCCGAGCACAAAAGATGATATCACAGAAGGAAATGATCAGTTTAACCGGAGTGGAATCTGATTACAGAGGATTGAAACTGAACAATTTCACTGATGCAGAGTTAAAGTTTGCTATTAGAGTAATTGGTTACTGTTTCTTCCAATCGGCAAGGGAAAATAGTGTACCCTGTGCAGTAGTAGACTTAGCCTACAAAATTGTTAAGAAAGGCATGAAGATTGACTTATGTGAAGTGTTATTGAAGAACCTGTTTGAAAATTTGAACACAATCAGGAAGCCAAAGAAGAACAACTCAGAAAATACTTTAAAGTTTGGATCACTACTGGTATGCATGTTTTTCTACTTTGAAAAATTCTTTCCAATAGTCGGTAAAGTAGTTTGGGAGCTACACCGACCAATCACCCATTAGATTAATGACTTCGTCAAGAAGTTAGGAGCTAATTTCAATGATACCATGGATGATTACTTCAGTAAATTTCAAGAGAAAATGCATAACAGGTACCGGATCCCACCCCAGCTAGTAGAGAAATACAAAGATGAAATATGTTTTGAAGTTGACATTGATTACTATTATGTGAATTTTGTGGAACCAAGGACTCAATCTTTTCCTCCTATGGGTTACGAGATTGACTTTGATATCACACAAAAGCAAATTGGTGCATTTCTAACATTACCAAGGCATACTACCGAACTAAGGTATGGTGCTTATGAAGAAATGAAGGAGAAAGTTAAAATGAGCATTGTAGTACCCAAAGCTACAAGGAAGGCAACTAAGATGATTAAGGCATTGATAGAGACATTTAGAGAATACTCTACCTCTACTCCTATCAAAGGCACTCTTGCCATCACCGCAGAGGAATCAGAAGCTCAAGAGGCAGCAATAACACTAAGTACTGAATTGCCAAAGGGTAAAGTGTTAAAAAGAAAGAAACAGGACACTTCAAAGGCCCTACCGACTCCTCCAACAAAGAGACCTAACACAAGAGCATCTGCCACATCACCGAGTAAGAAACAAAAGAGTGTTACTGCTCCCAAGGTAACAAAAACATACAAGAAATCTACTCGGAGACTCATTTTGGAAAAAGAGTCTAGTGATACATAATCTGAGGATGCAAACAAATTCCAGATTGTCAAGAGCCAGAAGGTAAATATATATAGTGTTGAAAACTTCTATGGTAATCTAAAATAATATAGTGGATTTAGTTCATTTAGATTTGTTAAGTATGAAACCAGGAACAATGATGAGAAGAGACAAATTGAAGAAGTTGTCATCTGCACACTTCTAAAGTTCCGGTTAGCTCCATTGGAACTAGAAAAGTCACTTCCAAATGAACTTTATTTGCATATTGATAATAGGTGGAAGTATGCAATGGACTCAGAGAAACAAATCAGAGAAAGAATTCTAGTCCATCTCTTTCTTGATATGTTAGTAGCTGAAATAAAGGAACATCTGACAACCTACAATTCAAGGTTTCTCGTTAAACAAAGAGCTTTAAAACTGATGAATGGGCTATACATTGACGTAGAAAATGAGACAAAAGCAAAGTGGCAGGAAATATTCAAAATCAAGGATGCCGGTGAACAATCTATAGTTGAAATCATTGATGTCACCGAGCACGATCTTGATGTCACCGAGCAAGGTCCTGGTGCTACCGAGCAAGACCCTACTGACACTATTCAACTAGGTGAAGATGTCATGGATAGAGAAGCACCAGAGCAGGAAATGATAGAAGGCACTACATATGCAAAACTTGTATCTAGTGAATCCATTTTAGTACAAGTTCAGCCTTATCCACCAGTTAATCAACCTGTCTCTATTGAAGCTCCTCAAGATATAGCACAAGGCACCGAAGGTGACAAGGCTACAACAAGAGAAGAAGCTACTCAAGAACAAACCTCTCAAGCACCTTCTAGCACGGAAAATGTTGCAGCTGAGACACCCAGTACCGAGACACTGAAGGACTCTACAGAGGCTAAAGGAACCGACCAAAGTGTTGCCTCTATTAAGCAACCTACCAAGGGTCAGCAAGCCTCTCAAGCTATTGTAGTGGTTCACCCAATGAAAGGTAAAGAAAAGAAGATGAAAAAGCATAGTTTCATAATAGATTTGTCAAAACCAATAGTGTTGCCCAATGTCGATATCTCAAAATTAAAGGGGCAAGCACTTACTGAATTCAGTGAACTATGCAAAGCAAAGACCGAACAAGAAAAATAGATGGCCATATAGAAGAAGAATAAAGTACTTCAGAAGGTGAAGACACTACTATCGGACATGCTACCTACAACTATAGTGTCAACCGATGCAGCCATCCATATTCAACTAGATGAACTCCTTAATCAAATAGAAACATCCGGAGTTGATGCATCTGAGTATTTGAGCAAGCTGAAAGATAAAGAGCTCACTACTAAAATGATAGAAGAAGTACAAAAATCCATTACTGTTGGCAAGGTAAAACTTGTCCAATTTATTGATGAGTTGTCCCCTCAACTCAAGCACATTCTCTCATTATTTAAGAAACTTTGTACATTTTCTTTATTCATTAAGGATATTAAAAATAAAATAGAAGCCATTGAGAAAGAGATCACCGATCTCTCAAATAAGTTGACCCCAGAGCCTAATTCAATTCGGAATTTTTATACCAAGCTACAACAGCTCATGGCTCAACAATTGGAACTAAGAAATGAAGAACACAAGATCAGGATGGACATAATGACACTTCAGACATTATTCCTTCCTCATCTTTCATCCGTTCAAGAACAACTCAACTGAGCCACATACCTCTCTACTACTCAAGAGGGAAGCACTTTAGATGGCTTAATTTCATTATTGGCTGATATTAACGCATAGAATTCTTTAATGGACAATGTAAAGGATGCCCTCTCTATCGCTCTCACTGAAGCCAAGACAAAGTATAAATCCATTTTTGATCAGTTGCCACCTCCAAATGGTAACTAAATTTTGATGTTTGTCAAAAAGGGGGAGTGTATAGTATTCAAAGAGACAACCAACAGGAGTGTAGTATACAAGGGGAGTACACCGAGCAGAATGAGCAGAGTATGCAGAATATCCAAGAGCAGTGGACCGAGCAGTGAACAGAGAAAAGAACAGTGATTACAGAATATTGATCATTGAGCACACTGATCAGAATTTTGTATAGTATATTGATAAGGGGAGTATATATTTAATATATACTCCCCTTGACTAATGTATATACTGTATGTTTAGTCAAATTTTGTAGAGTATATAGATTTTTTTTGAATAATGACTTTAAAAGTAGTTTTGTCAAACATCTCAACTAATGTCAAAAGGGGAGATTGTTACTACTTATCAAATTGCCATTAGTTTTATATCCAAAGTCATTATATATACTCTAGTCAGTTACTACTACCAAACTATTTAGTTGGTATGCAAAGTCTAGTCGGTTACAGAAGAAAGCAGTCACAAAACACAATATACACCGAGTTGTCTACTGAGTATCTTTTTATGTCTACCAAGCAGCAAAGATGACACGCCGAGTTAATATACAATGAGTGAAACGTGTTACCAGATTCATTGAACCTAGACATGCATATGAAAATGTGTTACAAGATTGAGGCACATCTAACTGTTATCACATTGGAAATTGCACTAGAAGATTGTGTATGATTTTGAGGTCATCTAACCAATGAATTAATTTGCATGTTTATCTATTCGATAAATCATGTTTATAAGATCGAAGCAATGAATGGATCATCGTCATAAGAGATCTATTTATATAGCATAAGTGTACATGTGTGTGCATGAGTGTAAGAATACTGTTATAGAGACACAAAGGTCATAGAGAAGGTTTTCAGAGAACAGTTGAAGAACATAGTAAACAGAAGGGTTTACCGAGTTGCTATATGGGTTACCGAGGTATGTTATAAGCAAGGTAATCTATTCCGAGCACATAGAATCTGCTATAACATTTCAAATGTAAAGTTGCAGATATTTGTAATGATTTTATTGTAATATTTTGAAGTTGTAAGAGATACCTCTAACAGGGTAAAAGACTCTAATCAAGTCTATAAATTGTAAAGCCTCTAACCAGGTGTAGCATTTAGTTTAAGTGTTGTAAAATCCTTTAACAAGGTACATCTAATAGATATTGATACTCCTAACAGGGTAAGCTATTAGAAATAGCTAAACATGTAGCTCTAACCGAGCATCTTTATTATTGCAGTAGTGAAGTTGTGGGTGTCATCCCCACCACAATTTTTCTCTCTAACCAAGAGTTTCTGTGTAACCAAAATATATGTGTTATGGAGTGAATCATGTATGATTGTTATCTATTTGTTTTAGCTTTATTTTATGTTACTACACTATTCGGTTTATGCATAACAGTAAAGTTATTATTTGAGAAAAGTTTTGAAGTGCTGATTCACCCCTCCCTTCTCAGTACATTAGCTTTCCATATTGGGCCTAACACTAAGTTCTCATCACAACTCTTTATAGGTATGATATTAGAATCAACAATATGAGCAATTCCATGCAATATATCAATTCCATTCTTATCACTTTGAATCATGTGTTTTAGATCTTCACTTAATGGAAGAGCTTCACTATTAGGGTATTCTTGGGACATCCATTGTTGAAAGTTGTCAAATTGATTATCCAATTTTGAAATTTTATCCATGGAAACTCTAGTCAAAGATTCTTCTTCACCACTAGAATTATCAATTGGGTAAATAGAGATGTTATTCGGATGGGAAGAATTAGCATTATCCTCATTGAAGAAGTCACCCAGATTAGGCTCCATCTCCTCGGTAATTAAGCCTTGGGAAGCCTTAATTCTAATGCTTCATATAACAGGGATAATAGAGGTAGGACTAATAGTGGTAAAATTCATGCACTAGAGAAAAAAATTGAACTTGGAATTTGAATTTTGAACAAAGTTTGCAAAATTGCAAAATTCAAGAAAATTATGATTACACAATTTCAACTTTGTTGAAAGGAGAAAGACACAATTTCCAAAAAAAAAAAATGATGAAGAAGGAAATTGAAATTTTAAAATTAGGGCCAATGGGATACCACTTAATTTCAAAATTAAATTTGTTAAAATTTGAATTTTTAAACTCACGGAAGATTATAATTAACCACTTAATTTCAAATTTTTCCTTGAAAGTTGTGATATTGAAATTGGGAAGTATTTTTTATTTTAGAGAGAGAAAAATTTGAGAAAATCAACCAATTTTTTATATTTAAGCAATTAAATACAGTCATAACAATCTCCTGAAATTTTGGGAAAAACGCCAGAGACCGTGTTGAAAGTGCACATGGTCCTCCCAACTTTTTCAAAAATTTTCAGGGATGAAAGTTACGATGATTTTAGAGCTAACCCCCCAAAAATGGTTGATTTTATGAAGTTTAGATAGGCAAAATTGAGGTTTGAATGTGAAAATAGGACCCTAATAGGGTTTTGAAAAAGAAAAGACTTGAATTGCAAATTTGAAAAAGGTCTAACCTAATGGATAGAGCCACCTTGAAGAATGTTAAGAAAACTGAAATTGATTGAAATTGATTGTAATTTGCATAAAACCCAATTAATTTTAAAAATTAGTGTTTTAAGACCTAACCACTTTTCTAAAAAATTGAATTTTGAAAAAGGGAGGGAAATTGAAATTTTGAATTTTAGGCAAGAAGACAAATCTGAAAAATATTCCTAAATCTGAAAATTAAATGTAAATTCAAGTTTTGCACAAATTCAAATTGATTTTTAAAAATAAGGGTTTTGACAATTAACCACTTAATTTTGTAAATTTGATTTGCAATTTAAACAAGACAATGATGAAATTGAATTTGACAATCAATACAATTTTCAGATCTAAAGCAATAGATAGCAATTTTTACAAGACACAAGTTCAATTCCAATTTTTGAAAACTACGGTTTTGATTGAATTAACCACCAAGTTTTGTAAATTTGCAATAAAATTAAACTTGTAAATGAAAAATATGGAATGATTTGAAATGTCAAGCATGTAAGATGTCGGGTTCACCAAAATGTAATATGGTGAAAAAGGATGATGGAGAAGTCTAGAGGAAAGTGTTTCTCTCCTCAAGAGGAGGAGTGAAAGTTTCACAAAAGATTCTCTTCAACCTCTGAAACACATTACATTTAAAAGAGGGGGGAGAATTCACTAGATCCAATCTCAAGAGATTGAATGCTAAGTGAATTGGAAATGAATTTGAAAAGTGAAAGTAACCCCTCTTTTAGAATGTAATAGGTTGAATTATGCGATTTAAGACTAAGTGTAAAAGCGACAAAGAAATGATTATAAATTGAGATAGAAATGTGGGATGAAGCTTTGCACCTGGAATTAGTAGTAAAAGGCCGATACGAATCTCCCTTGCAAATTTGGGCAAAAGTTGTTGGGATCGTGTTGAAAGTGCACACGATCCTTCGAAAAATCCATGCATCGAAAAGGGTTTTTTTGCCTTTGAGAATGGAGTATGAATCCACAAATACAGTTGCGCACCTGCAACCTACACACAAAAAAGAGAGGAAATATTATTGGGATTGGGGGTTTGCCTTCGGGTCAAACCCCAATTTTGGAACTAACCAAATGATGAAAAGTACTTGCAAGTAATGAAAGTAAATGACTGAAATGGAATTCACCTCAAGGGAGGATGTGATTGAAATATTGATAGATTTTTTTGAAAGGATATGTAGAATTGATGGTTGAATCCTTGACTTGAATGCAACACCTAGCCTTGAAAGGAGACTTGAGATGCTCAATGGATGCTTGAATGGACACTTGAATGCATGAATGCTTGATTTTTCTTATGCACTTGATTTTCACTTCTTGACTTATTGAACTCATTGAATTTTGCAAATGGGAGGGAGAATGTATCTTATATATTTGTCAATTAGGGTTAATTGACTAATTTTTTGTTATAGGCCAACATAGGGACACTTTTCCCACTTCCAAAATGCAAAGCCCAATGCAAAATTTCAATAGAAGGGGTCCAAAATAGGGCAAGGACAGAGGCATCACACCCCTATCCTACCCTAATTTAGGACATGAAGTAATAGCAGGGAGTGCAGGGTGCAAGGAAATGCAAGCTTCGGGCAATGCGTGCATGTCTCAGGTCTCTAATCAAGCTTAGGGATTCGTTTCGTCAATGTGAAGACCCAAATGTGGTTGAAATTGCAAGGTCACAATTTTATGACACTACAAAGGCATAAAAATAAATCATCAAGCGAACACATGTAGCGGTGGAGTCTCATCATATGACATGCTCAACATAACAAATATAACAACATAAGGCACAAGCTTGATGGACATGTGGAGCCATCTCAACCTATGAGAGATAAAGGGAGATTGACTTGCCATCATAATGGCCTTCTCATGCTTATCCTAAAACATCCTCCCTAGGATCAAGTCATGAGGCTCACATCAATTATTATCTTTATTAATGATTCTAACTACCCAACCCATTAATTATTAGGCTATCACTTATTTACAAATCATGGTAAACTCCCAATGTGCCCCAGAGGTCTAGACCTCATGCATCCTTACAAGGAACCTCATGCAAGTCTATCTCTCGTAACCTCGGTCATCACAAGAAATCCCATGTTGCTATTTACTAAGTTGTAATTAGTTTTATGCCCAAAGTCATCCTATATACTCTAGTCGGTTAATACTACCGAAATGTCGAGTCGGTAATTACTAAGGCTATCGGTGTCGGTTATAGAAGAGAGACTAGTCATCGAGATGAGACACACTGAGCTGTCTACCGAGTAAAGTTCATATGTCTACCGAGCAGTAAAGAAGGTATACCAAGTTAATCTGAACCGAGTGGAAACGTGTTACCAGATTCAATGAACCTAGACACACATGTGAAATGTGTTACAAGATTTGAGAAGATGAAACCGTTATTACATAGGAAATTGCATTTAAATATTTTGTATGATTTTGAGGAAGAATATCCAATTAAATAATTTCTATGTTTATTCATTCAATAAAACATGTTTGTATGATCGAAGCATGAACAGATCATCATCTCAGAGATCTATATAAATAGAATGATTTGAGTATCTAAAAAGAGGATATGAGATGAAATGGAAAATCATGAGAGAAGACACGATGTGATGATATAGTTAAGAAAGAAGATTGACAGAGATATTCAGAGGTTACCGAGAAGGTTTTAGAGAACAGTTTAAGGGACAGAGTATACAGAAGTGGTTATCGAGTTGATTTATCAAATACTGAGGAATGCTATGAGCAAGGTAATTTCATATTGAGCACATAGAGTTTGCTATAACATTTCAGATGTGAAGTTGCAGATGTTGGCATTTTTGATGTTTATGTTGTGATTGTCATTGATTGACACACACTTGCATTGAGATCCACTTTATTTGTATGAGCTAGAGCTCAACTGGTATCTATTCCAACCGGTATGTTGTATTCTATTCTTTAGACTATTGGTGATTTTGCAGAATGTGTTTCCCGATCTAAAGTGGCATGTCGACCCCAAATGGTTCGGAGATCTCAAGCAGTATGAGGGAGAAAAGACGCATAACACATTCCTACCAATCTCCATTTGTCAAACCGGCAACCGGTATTTTGTATGAACCGGTAATACTCTGTGATGAGTTACCAACCGACATTTTGTGATGAGTTACCAATCCACAGATTGTTTGACAATGCCGACACACTGACAGTGCTTTTTGTGTTGTGTTACTGAGTATGTCTAGATTCATTGAACCTAGGAAATTGTAATGTAATCCTATTGGATCGACACGAAATCAGATTCCTTTAAAAGGACATCATGTCTAGGGTTTTAAGTTGTTGCTGAAAGGGTTTACATTGTGCTAGGGTTTATGGTGGTTGATGAGTTGTTGTAGAAGCAATCTTATCTGAGAAGATCAAGTTGTAACTGAGTGAGAGATAGAGAAGACTGAATTAATGCTGGAATGCATTAGCAGTGAGTAATACTGGATCTAACCAAGTAGTTTTTGCTATTAGATAGATCAAACACTTGTTGATTACTCACATCTTTGACAAGTCTGTAGCCCTTAACTGGGTAGGCCCAAAAGCCTTTGTAAAATCCTCTAACCAAGTGGTTCACCTCTGTGAATCTAAAATCCTCTAGCAAGGTAGTCTTTAATCGGACTTATCTCCTAACAGAGATTGAGATTCCTAATAGGATCTGTTCTAGTGAAGAACATTGTAAGACCTTAACCGGTCTGGTTTCTATTCTGCAGATAGTGACTTGTGAGTTCCATCTCACCATGGTTTTTCCCATTTGGGTTTCCATGTCAAATATCTTGTGTTATGGTTGTATTGCTTTTGTGGGTGAATGCTTTGTTTGCATTTTGGTTTGCATGTGTGATAACCGGTCTGTCTGTTAAACTATTTTATCGGTTTATCTTCAGGCCATTTAAGTGTTTAAGTACAGAGATTTTTGGTATACTAATTCACCCGCCCCCTCTTATTATTTATCAACAGATATTTTATAAAGATTTTGATTGAATTATTTAAGTTGTGTTAGAAACCTTTAACAGGGTAAAAGACTCTAATAAAGTCTATAAATTGTAAAGCCTTTAACCAGGTACAACATTTTGTAAAAGTGTTTGTAAAATCCTTTAGCAAAGTAGATCTAAAGAACTTTATACTCCTAACATGGTAAGCTATCAGAAATAGCTAAACATGTAGCTCTAACCAAGCAATCTTGATTATTGTAGTAGTGAAGTTGTGGGTGCCATCCCCACCACAGTTTTTCTCTCTAACCAAGAGTTTCTATGTGACCAAAAATCTTTGAGTTATGGAGTGAAATTTTGATGTATGTTATTTCTATGATTGTGTTTCAGTTTTATATATTTATGAGATCAACAATACTTAGTTTGTGTTTATTAGTAAAATTGTTTTTCAAGAAAAGTGTTGAAGTACTGATTTACCCCTCCCCTCTCAGTACATTAGCTTTCCAAGCCGGACCTAACATCCCACTCCCCCTAACATGGATCCAAACAATAATAATCACAAGAGGCTCCAAAAACCATATGCAAATCTGAAAACCATAATCAACAATATGCAGCCAATAACTTTCTTTCATGAACAAGAACATGCAATTGGCTATAGGAGGACAAAGCCAAAAGAAAAACCAAAGAGTCTCTTGGAAAAATATATACATCAAGGTCCAACCAAAAATGGCCATCAAAACTATCATTAGAAAAAGATATAGTCACACCAAGGGCTTTCACTTGTTGGCTCAAGAATCTCAATTCCAACACTCTTCTTTCACAACGCATCAACATGAAAGAGAGCCTATCTATACAACAATCATAAAATGATAACAACACATAAATAAATCCATAAGAACATATAAAAAATAATCATCTAACACTATAAAACATCAATCAAGCCCTCAGAATGCCTCTAGTACAAACCTCAACTGAGAAATCATCAAATAAACTCATTAACCTGACAAACCCTAAAACATTACAGATTGGTGCATATGTTGAGTGAAATAGTATGCGTATGTTCAATGAAATGGTGAATTTACACCATGAAGTGGTGCATATGTTTATTCTTGTGTTGCATTTGTTAAATCTTATGGCACATATGCTCAATTTTGTGGCACATTTCTCACAAAGAGCAAAAATTGCAGAAAATTGCAAAGTACGGAATCCAAAATACAAAATGCACAAATAAGGTAAAATAATGAAACAAATCACACTAGAAATGCATTGAAAATACCTTCAAAGGATGAAAATGAATACAAACAATAAAAAATCAAGGCTCTAGATCTTTGCCAAAAACATATCACTGACTTATGCAAAAAAAAATTCCAGAATGCACAAAGACTATCAAAACTCAAAAAATTTGTATAAAACTTTCACCAAAGCCTACAACCTCATAAAAAAACTTGAGGATTCATTCAAAACATAGAATAATCATTTTAATACATCACAAAAGGCATTCAAAAGGGAAGGAAAGAGTTTATGCGAGTCTCCCTCATGACAATACAAGTCTGGGAGCTCACAGGAAGCTCCAACCTCACCCAAAATTTCAATACACAAAGGAACTCACAACAAGGAGATTTAATCTCCAAGGCCATAATAAAAAATCCAGGAAATGCACAGAAAAATAAATAGATCAAAGGAAAGAATACAGATACACAAGTTGTGCATTCACAGCAATGCTCACAAAACCATATTTTTTCCCAAAACCAATACAAGCAATATAACCAAACACCCATTGATTTCTCTTAAACTACAACAAAACCAAATAAAAGAGAGATATAAATATAATTCCTAGCTCCCCAAATAATGCTGACATGGAGCATACAATCTAGAAATCTAAAAACTAAAACAAGGCAAAAAGGCTCCAACCCACACCTGTGTGATGGAAAGAAGTTGATGAACATGCCACACAAAACTCTAGCAAGCTCCAGAAAATCCAAATCCATAAATCTGAAGGCCAAGAATCAAATTTGTAGAGAAAACCAAGAGAAAGTAACTCGTGAACACTCACAGGCTTGCAAATAAAAACCATGAAAACCCAAAAACCCTAGCCTCCTCATTAGCCAATCAAAATATTCCAATTTGGAATATATTTCACCTACCTGCTATAGTTATAATATTTTATTTTCCACTTCAAATTCCACCAATGGGAATAAAGGGTATGTAGGAAATAATATAAAGTAAATGCATTATTATAAGTGGGTGTAATAAGAAATATGATAAAATACTTTTCCACCCCAAATAGTAAACTATACAATTAAGCATAGGCTAAAATAAATCAAATGGGTAATTAAAAGCAAAAGCTCAAAAATAAATATATTAAAGGGCTAAATAAATATTAAATATCAAATGAACTATTAAACCATAGGCAAATAAATAAACATTTAAATAATTAAATACCAATAAAGGTTAAACCACCAATATTAAATAATTATTGAACAACAATAAAGGTTAAACAATAAATGCCAAATAAATATTAATCCCTCTTAAAATATATAAATATTAAACAAATAAATAACTAATTAAACAATAAATCCCAAATGAACAATAAATAAATAAGTAAATAAAATCACACATAATTAAATGCTCAAATACTATATTGAATCAACCATTAAATCAATCAAGGACTATATAAAATCACGCACCAAATTAATTAAATAAATCAATTAACATGTGCATACTCACAACACCACAACTTACTAAAGACATGGTGAATTACGCTAAAGACATGGTGAATTACGCTAAGAAGCTGATGACACATGGTGGACAACTTAGACCTAGAGTATGTGTAGGGAACTCATGTCATCTCCAGACCACATAAGCCATTGAAATTAAAGACACACTCAGACCTGTGAAGCCAAGTGAAGTCGATGTTTGGTACCTGCAAACCCCACAACCACAAAACAACGATACAACATGTGCATATATCTCATAACAAAAAAGTGATAGGGAATCGCGACGACACATCCCGTTTGCAATGAGTGATGTGGCATCGTCCTTCTCACGAAGATAGTCATACAGTATCAAATACATCTCATAGACATCTCATCAAATGTAATCATGAAATAGGGTTAGTGAAATCATAATCAACATCAATTCCATGATCAAACTAATCTATCGATAATCCATTGGATAGTGAGCATGTAGAATCTATAAAGCATATATATATATTACACATATATCCATCGAATCACATGATCAATAATCATAGAGTCATCATCATATAAATCATTCAAATAGCATATGTCCAATAATGTCTAATCATCATAATAAGTGACTGAAAGACATGAGTAATGATCATCCAAATCTTCAAATATAGTCTATAAGTTTATCAAGTATGAAATAAAAGTCAACTCTAGTCAAAATAGGTCAAGTCATGGGTGGACACTACACAGGCCTTGTAGATGGAATTGATGGAATATCTTCCTATGAAAATAGAAAACTTGAGACATGTCTTGTGAGCTCTAGATTGACGCTTATGGATTGATATCATTTGGTGAGCCATCTCCATAAGGATGATCTTGTCTGACAGATACCTTGGGAGCATGAAGGTTTCTCCATCAAAGCATCCAATATTGATATATGTAAATGTGGGGAATTGCAAGAAAATACAACCATATTCACTCACCACCTTCCAAGCTTCATTTGACACTCTTTTGTTCTGAAAATATTTTTTAAATAAGCACATATAATGAGCAAAGAAGGCATCATTGACCCTCCTGAAATTGTGTAAACTCTCCTTGAGATTCAACTGAGTGAAGTACTTGTAAACAAGAAATTGGCTCCTATCACCAGTGGTAGATAAGCCTAGAAAATGCCTCATCAAAGTGGCTGCATAGACAAGGTAGGAAGTCGTATAGAACTTTAAGGTGGTGGGCACCTTGGTCAACTACTCACATAAAGCATCAGCAATCTACTTACCTCAGTAGATCTTCTTCTTATTCTGCCTAATAATTTGAATGTACTGATACATCCACTTGTAGTAAGTCTTGGAATTTGGAAGGCCTTTTGCTCTACTAGGAAGAGTAATAAGATCATTGACCTCCTCAATGAAATCACTATGAGGAAGAGTCTTGAGCCATCATGAAATTGTAGGCCTGTATGTTTTTAGCCAATTATCATAAATGTTTCTTCTGCACTTATCTAATTTTTTATCAAAATAAGTCATTGTTGATTGCATGTCAATATCACCATATTTACCTATGGGGTGAACATTTGAACAATGTATAAAAGAAATCCTCATCAATCTTGATAAGTGTCTTCTTTCCACCTGCATCCTTCATTGATCTGGTGGTAGGATCATACATGTTGGCCAGGGCCTACATGAATTCTGTATTTTGTGCAGACATAGGAAAGGTCACCACTAAATGTATTTCACTATTGATAGTGGGCTCCATTTTATAAGATATTGGTGGTGTTATGTCCGACTAGGAAAGCTAATGTACTGAGAGGGGAGGGGTGAATCAGTACTTCAAAACTTTTCTTGAAAAACAATTTTACTGATAAACACAAACTGAGTATTGCTGATCTCATAATATATAATGCTGAAACATAATCATAGAAATAACATCCATACAAATTTCACTCCATAACACAAAGATTTTTGGTCACGCAAAAAATCTTGGTTAGAGAGAAAAACTGTGGTGGGGATGGTACCCACAACTTCACTACTGCAATAATCAAGATTTCTCGGTTAGAGCTACATGTTTAGCTATTTCTAATAGCTTACCTGTTAGGAGTATAAAGATCTTTAGATCTACCTTGCTAAAGGATTTTATAAACACTTTTACAAAATATTGTACCTAGTTAAAGGCTTTACAATTTATAGACTTTATTAGAGTTGTTTACCCTGTTAAAGGTTTCTAACACAACTTAATAATTCAATCAAAATCTTTACAAAATATCTACAACTTCACATCTGAAATGTTATAACAGACTCTATGTGCTCAATATGAAATTATCTTGCTCATAGCATTCCTTGGTAATTGATAAATCAACTCGGTAACCTCTTCTGTATTCTCTATCCCTTAAGCTATTCTCTGAAAACCTTTTCGGTAACCTCTGAATATCTCTATCAATCTTCTTTCTTAACTATATCATCACATCTTATCTTCTCTCATGATTTTCCATTTTTAACTGATCATTTGAAATACTCAAATCATTTTGTATATATAGATCCCTGAGATGGTGATCTGTTCATGCTTCGATCATACAAACATGTTTTATTGAATGAATAAACATAGAAATTATTTCATTGGATATTCTTTCTCAAAATCATACAAAATCTTTAAATGCAATTTCCTATGTAATAATGGTTTCATCTTCTCGATTCTTGTAACACGTTTCACATGTGTGTCCCAGTTCATTGAATCTGGTAACATGTTTTCACTCGGTTTAGATTAACTCGGTATACCTTCTTGTTGCTCGGTAGATATATGAACTTTACTCAGTAGACAGCTCAGTGTGTCTCATCTCGATGACTAGTCTCTCTTCTATAACTGACACCGATAACCTTAGTATATACCGACTGGACATTTTGGTAGCATTAACCGACTAGAGTATATAGGATGACTTTGGGCATAAAACTAATGACAACTTAGTAAATAGCAATAGGTGGCTCTTCTACACTTTTCAAGAATTCATTGAGATCCACATGGTCAATCTTCATATCTCTGATATTGTCAATATTGGATGATATGAACGAAGGAGGAAAAATTGGATGTACTTCTTGCTTCTTGAACTTAATTGATTTCTTGCTAGGTTAAGGTTTCGTCATTTGCAATAAATGTGCTCTGACATGGAAAAAGCATCATTTGAGACAATTAGCCTCCATAAGAATCTTCATTTGATAGGATAAAACCATCGATCAATCACAAATTGGTCAAAAATCCCCAATTTATAAGTGTGTGTATTAGGTGCAAATCGGACTTTTAACTCCGATTTACACTTAATAAAAGTGTAAAATCAACATCAAGTGTATATCGGACTCATATGTCCAATTTACACTTCATACAAAGCAAAAACCAAAATAGGGGTATATCGGGCTTATAAGCCCAATCTACACTTGGACATGAAAAATATGAAAATTATGTAAATCGGGGGTATACCTCCGATTTACACTTGGAAGGAAAATTTTGTTGGCAACAATGTAGCGAACTAGGGGAGAGGGGGTAAATCAGTTTGCACAAAAACTCATTGCAACTTACACCACAAATTTGATCTGATAATTAACAATTTAAGCATGAAACAACACCACATCAATATCACACATAACACCAATATTTTTGATGTGGAAAACCCAGTTAAGGGAAAAACCATGGTGGGAACCTACCCACAATGACATAATACCTTGTTAGGAGTAAATGAAATATTACAATGGGGAATGCACATGCATTCAGGCACACTGCCTAGAGCTCACTGCTCAGATAAGAAACCCAAAAAGGATACAACCTTTAGGGAAGGCTCACTGCCTTACAGGAAGTCTCACTAACTTGGAAAAATATACAGACAACAATCCATATTATATGAACTGTGAAAATAGCATCTCCATATGCCTGAGTACAGTTTCAGTTAAGTACATAGTCTTCTCTGCAACAATTCTCTTCTCTCCTTCACACTTTTGAAAGATCAAATCGCGTGTTCTCACATTACAACTCGATCATACACACTCTCAAATATCACAAACACATAATCTATTTACACAAGTCATCAACCTATATTTCAAGGTCGGTTAAACCCTCAACACAAATAACAAAATAATAACCTCATACACTACGATAATTCATGTGGACCAAAACAATGCCGGC
Source organism: Cryptomeria japonica (assembly GCF_030272615.1). Taxonomy (NCBI): domain Eukaryota; kingdom Viridiplantae; phylum Streptophyta; class Pinopsida; order Cupressales; family Cupressaceae; genus Cryptomeria; species Cryptomeria japonica. The sequence continues at coordinate 551,903,076 of NC_081415.1, forward strand.
TAAGACATAGTCTAGACCCAAATCAATACCGCAAACATGCAACACCTCCAACAATTATGCCTCAATCATCCGCTACACACTACAACATCAAGAATGTCGTAGAACACGAAGAACATCATCGAACAAAGAAAATATTCAATAATGCACACAATAATCAAGGTGGACCACCAATATGCATAGAACACGATCTAGAGATATTCATAAGCAATGTGAATTGCACCACAACAACCACAATAACTTGGATTACTAGAATCATCATTATCTTTCTATTGGAGCTCAAGAACACCATCATAACTGATTGTCAACCTGAAAGATTCACTTGTAAATTTTTAAATCATGAACCAATCAAATTGAGGATACGCATCAACATTCAGAACACATTCCATGCATCTGCAACAAAAGATATTATAATTCCAAAGCAATACAAAGCACAAACCAGAATACCGAATAACTCAAACAAATGAATAATATCTTCAATACCAGATCTCACAACTTGATCAAAACAACATGCGGACCTCTACAAATGGAATGAACCATCTAGAGACAACATACCAGAAACCCTTAAATCTACATCAGCTCATCTGCAACACACAAGCTAAACCAACTCATTCAACCAAACTACAACACTGGAATACACAAAAGAATATGTTGACATCAATGACAATACATCATTCCAACAAAATTCTCAGCAACATCCAACAATATCCCCCTTTGGCATTTATGGCAAGATACGAATACAAAAAACAATCAATGCAAAGAAATAAATTATCTCTCTCAAAATCATAATTATCAGCTCCCCCTTAGACAAACAACTCAAATCACAAATCTCAAAATGTGCTACTCTCCCAGAGATTTTTTCACGTGCTTCTCTCCCCCTTTGACATCAATGAAAAAGGCTCAAGGATCAGGATTCTCTCCCTACAAATCCATACATCTAAACCAACACTGACTACTCCCCCTGAGTAGCAGCCTCACTCATCAATCCAGATCAAATGGTTGTTGGCATTATAACAGACAAGTGAGACCATTGGCATTCCAATTACAATGAGAGATTGTTGGCATTTTAATAAGGATATTGAGAAGGTTGTTGATGACTATGGATATAACTGATTAAGGATATTTACTGTCTTAATATTATTATTTTGTCATTGATGTCAAGAAATTGATTTTCTGACTTAGTATGATGTTGCCATATCTTAAGAAGTATGAATTGATGAGTATAAAGATGTCGGCGAAAGACACAAAAAGAATATGATGAATAAGGGGAGAATAAGTTATTCAATGGGAAACTATTACTGAGTTAGACAATGATGAGATCATGATGTTTAGATTGTTTTGATATCCTACATATGCTATTATTTGAAAGGTTAATACTATACTATGTTACCGAGCAAAGAACCTAGTTGGTAAACCCCAAAGAACCTAGTCGGTAAACCCTAAGGTTATCGCTATCAGTTAATGAAGGCAGAATGTCTACTGAGTGAAGTTTAGTATTTACCGAGTTGCAACCGAGTAATAACAGAATGCATTGAATGAATAAAAGCATTATTTAATGAAGGAAGTTGATGAGCTGGAGGTGATTAAATGATTGGTAAGCCATGTATGAAGATTGTTAAAGAATCTATGGCAATGAAAGATCAACAGGAAGATCTACAGCTCAGATTGAACCACAATACCCTAGCACAAGTTCCAAGGAGAAAATGCAAGTTCCAAGGTGAGGTAAAACATTTTTAGAATGAAGGATACATTGAACATGGATAAGACTAAAGATCTGATGGCTATGATTGATCATGGGAAATGTGATCAAGGATATTAAGCGGTTAGAAGATTGTTTATAAATAAGGAACTGTTGATAAACAATGTATGCGGGCAAGTGTATGCACAGGGATGCTACATAGTGATTACCGAGCACAGAAGCTTGAATACATGTTTTGATAACAGAGTGTAGAGCCCAACAGAAGGACAAGATAAGTCCTATGAATAGATTGTATTGAGAAAATAAGAATATGCTTCAACATTTTTAGATGTGAAGTTGCAGACATATTTTTATTACTGTTATTTTTGTGAAGTAGCAAAAAATCTCTTAACCGAATGGACTTAATAGTCTTAATTGTAAAACCCTCTAGCAAGGTGACATTCTTATTGAGTGTTTGAAATCCTTTAACAAGGTCACTTCTAACAAGGTGAAGATCCTAACATATATGAGGGAAATCCCTTAACCGGGTCACATCTAGCAATGTGTTTGTAATCTTTAACAGGATTTACTTTTAACCGAGCATACTCTAGAAGAGTATATTTCTTAGTGGCTCCGAAATCCCACAGTGGTTTTTCCCTATTTGGGTTTCCACGTTAAATCTGGTGTTATATGTTTTGTGATCTTATTTGTTTATGGTCTGCATGCTTTACTATTTTTCTAATAAGGTTACCGAGGTTGAATCTGTTGTTTTTATTGAAGATTAAGGTTGAATGATTCACCCCCCCTCTCATATTGTTAGCTTGGCATCTGTACTAATCATACTTGCTTTAGAACTATCAATTGGTATCAGAGCATTGGACTCCGGAAGAAAAGTTTAAAGTTACTCGAGTTAAAGATCCAAAGATGTATACGAGGGATGCACCAAAGTTGAGCAAGTCAAGTTTCTCTACATGGAAGAAAAGGATGAAGCTGCACTTATCAGGAATTGGAGAATATGTTGTCTATTATATGGAGAATGATTTCATCACACCGAGCACCTATCCATTGGCAATGGAAGAGATAAAGGCAAAGCAAGAACATATCCAAGCAATGATTGAAATAACATATGCATTGACCGACTTAGAGTTTAATGATCTAGAAGGCTGTATTGATGCAAAGGCAATGTGGAACAAGCTCATATCTATGTATGGTGGAGATGAACATGTTCAAAGAGCAAAAGTGGATAGTCTAAGAGGACAACTTGAATCCATGAGGATGAATGAAGGTGAAAACATAACCCAGTATAGTACAAGACTAAAGGAGATTGCCAATCAAATCAAAGGAGCAGGAGGAACTATTGAAGAAAAGGATGTAACAAGTAAGTTGCTGAGAACCCTTCTACCTACCTATGCAATCTGAGTCTCTGCAATCAATGAATTGAGGTCTGTACCCAATATGCTAGTTTCTTTAGATGCTACTATTGGTAAGCTACATGCATTTGAGTTAAGTAACTTTGATAATAGTGGGTCATCGGTAAATAAAGTTGAATCTGCATTCAATTCTTTTCATATTGATGAATTTGATGATTACAATGATAGAAAGTATAAGTACTCTGAAGGGAATCATAGTGGAGCAAGTGAAAGATTTCGCAAAAACATGGAGGAGGTACACAAACTGTATGAGGAAATCAGAAAGCAAGAAGAGTTTGAAGCACTATTGGCCAAGAGGTTACCGAGAGGAAAAGGTAAGTACAAAGCAAAGCTACCTTTGAAATGTTTTAACTGTGATAGAATTGGACATATGGCTTCTAACTGTCCTGACAAAGAATCTAGTGAAAAGAGAGATTACCGAGATGACAGACAGAAAGATAATCATTACAGAGGACACCGAGTCTTCAGGAGAAGAGATAAAAAGACATGCCTAATAGCTTATGAGGAATCTAATGATGATAAATCAGATGAAATTGATACAGAGGAATTTGTTTATGTGGCTATTAAAGATGGATCAGATGAAGAAAGGTATGAAGAAAAATATTTAATATCTCATATAAATACTAATGATTCTTGGATCATAGATAGTGGATGCTCACATCACATGATAGGTGATAAACACAAGTTTGTTAAACTAGATGATTATGATGGAGGCTATGTAAGATTTGGTAATGATGCACCATGTCTGATAAGAGGTAAAGGATCCATAACACTTCTTGACAATGCAAAATGTAATGATGTTTATTGGGTTGAAGGTTTGAAATACAATTTGTTGAGTGTAGCATAGCTAAACAACACAGGTTACCGAATAGAGTTTGAAAAAGGAATTGTCAAAGTTCATGACAAGCATGGAAAGTTAGCTGCTACTGGGACACAAACAAGAGGTAATACATTTCATCTTGACTCAACTTGCAATAAGTGTCTATATGCAAAGATAGATGATACCTAGTTATGGCATAAAAGGTTTTGTCATGTTAATTTTGATAATCTGATTAAAATAAGTAAGAAGCACCGAGTAAGAGGTCTACCGAGTCTTGAAAAACCTGAGAATGCTATGTGATGAGGATGCCAGATGGGAAAGATGACAAGATCAAGCTTTACAAGTAAGTCCTATACTTCTAAGGGAATTTTAGATCTTGTGCATACTGATCTTTGTGGTCCTATGAAAGTTTAGAGTTATTATGGTGATAGATATTTCATATTATTTGTGGATGATTATTCAAGGATGATGTCAGTAATGTTTTTAAAAGAAAAATAAAAAGCTTTTCAAATGTTTAAATGGTACAAGCCAAGAGTTGAAAATGAAATAGGAAGACAACTGAAATGTCTTAGATCAGATAGAGGAGGAGAGTTTACCTCTGATGAGTTCAACTTATTCTGCAATGGTCATGGTATAAAAAGACAAGTCTCTGCATCGAGAACTCCACAACAAAATGGAATAGCTGAGAGGAGGAACAAATCTATTGTGGATTGTGCAAGAACCCTGATGATTGAAAAGAAGGTTCCACAAACATTTTGGAGAGAAGCAATAAGCACAACAATTTACACCCTGAACCGTGTACAACTGAAGAAAGGAACTTTGAAGACACCTTATGAAATCTAGTATGACAAGAAACCTAATGTAAGTTATTTTAAAATATTTGGGAGTAGATGCTATGTTCACAAAGATGATAGAAATGGTAAGTTTGATTAGAAAAGTGAAGAAGAAACATTTCTAGGTTATTCTTCTAGAAGCAAAGCATTTAAATGTCTGATCAAATCATCTAACAAAGTAGTAGAAAGTGCAAATGTGAAAATTGTTGAATTTGCAGAAAGAAATGATGAAGGAAACTCCAAAGAACCAGAAGATTATGAAGCATTTGTCTATGTTCAACCGAGAAGTCCTACCGAGAAGACTGCTAAAGGAAATGAAGAGAATATCCAGTTACCGAGTGATGAAGAAGATCATACAGAGCCTATCGAGCCTGTATTAGCAAAGTATGTCAGAAGGAATCATGCACCAAGTCAGATTATAGGAGATAAGAATGATCCAATGATGCCAAGGAACAAACTGAGACAGAACACATGTCTGATATTTGAATTTGAACCGAGGATAGTGAAAGAGGCATTTAATAGTGAAGATTGGATAAATGCTATGACAGAAGAGATTGATCAAATCAGGAAGAATGACACATGGACACTGGTCCCAAGACCGAAGGACAAAAATGTAATCGGTACAAAGTGGATTTTCAGAAACAAGCTAAATGAAAAAGGAGAGGTCATTCAGAATAAAGCAAGACTAGTTTGCAAAGGTTATGCCCAAGAAGAAGGAATTGATTATGGTGAGACTTTTGCACCTATGGCTAGACTTGAAGGAGTAAGAACATTGTTGGCATATGCTGCTTACAAAAATTTCAAGGTATATCAAATGGATGTCAAATTTGCATTTCTGAATGGTATATTAGAAGAAGAAGTTTTCATTGAACAACCTGAAGGATTTTTTGAAGGAGAAAATAATGATCAGGTATGGAAATTGAACAAAGCTTTATATGGTTTGAAACAAGCACCTAGAGCATGGTATGAGAGATTGCACTCATATTTGATCAAAATTGGTTTTATAAGAACAAGTGAAAACAACAATATGTACATGAAGAATGATGAAAATGGAATACTGATCTCAACCATATTTGTTGATGATATTATCTTTTGTGGAAATGACTCTCTATGCAAGAACTTTGGAAATGAAATAAGCAAAGAATTTGAGATGTCACTGATCGGTGAGATGAAGTATTTTATAGGTTTACAGATACTGCAAATGAAAGATGAGATTTTAATTACCCAATCCAAGTACATAAAGGAAATCTTAAAGAAATTTGGAATGGAGGATTCAAAACCAGTAAGCACTCCTATGACTACCAATTGTAAACTATCAAAGAATGATGAATCTGCATCTGTTGATGAGACACTTTACCGATCTATGATTGGAAAGTTGCAATATGTTGTTCACAGTAGGCCAGATATAGCACATGTAGTCGGTATAGTTGCAAGATTTTCTGCAGATCCCAAGGAAACACACATGATAGCAATCAAAAGAATTTTCAGATACCTAAAAGGCACTGAAGATTATGGCTTAGTATATCAGAAAGGAAATGTCTTTGATTTAAAAGTTTATACTGATGCTGATTGGTAGGCAACATTGATGATAGGAAAAGCACAAGTGGAGGAGCTTTCTTTTTAGGTGAAAGACTAGTGAGTTGGCTTAGCAAGAAACAAGGATGTGTTTCACAGTCAACAACAGAAGCTGAATATGTTGTTGCAGCACTAAATTGCACCAATATAGCATGGATCAAACAATTGTTGGAAGGCATAAATGAGCAAGTTACCAAGCTAGTAACTATATTATGTGATAATACTAGTGCCATTAACATTTCAAAGAATCCTGTTATGCACTCTAAGACAAATCACATCTCTATCAAATATCATTATCTTAGAGAAGAAGTTCAAGAGAAGAAAGTGGTTTTGGAGTATGTTAGCACAAAGCAACAAATTGCAGACATCTTCACCAAGCCACTACCAAGGGACACTTTTGAGTATCTCAAAAGTCAGTTAGGGGTCCTACCCCTATCTTCCATTCACTGACCGAGTTCGGTGAAAGCATCAATTTGATTACTCTAAAGAATATCTTTTAGGAGTTGATGCTGATTTACACACTTTAGGAGGTTTTCTAAAGGTATGCAGGAAACAATAACAAGGAACAGGAATTGAAGACAAAATGCTCTGACCAAGACTAAATTGATACATAACAGCATGGAATTCACTTCTCAGTGGAAGAAATTATGTTTAAAGTTCTTTTCATTTTTGGCATTGTTGTCAAAGGGGGAGAAGACCAATGTATGGGGGAGAAGTCTAAAGGAGAAGACTACATTTTAGAACTGAGAAGAAGACTAATGACAGAGGAAGAGCATTTCAGAATTTCAGTATCTCATAGCAATCTGAATCAGAATCAATAAATTCAAATCAATTGGTTTTGCCATCAATGCCAAATGGGGAGATTGTTGCCATTATAACAGACAAGTGAGACCATTGACATTCCAATTACAATGAGAGATTGTTGGCATTTCAATAAGGATATTGAGAAGGTTGTTGATGACTATGGATATAACTGATTAAGGATATTTACTGTCTTAATATTATTATTTTGTCATTGATGTCAAGAAATTGATTTTCTGACTTAGTATGATGTTGGCATATCTTAAGAAGTATGATTTGATGAGCATAAAGATGTCGGTGAAAGACACAGAAAGAATATGATGAATAAGGGGAGAAATAAGTTATTCAATGGGCAACTATTACTGAGTTAGACAATGATGAGATCATGATGTTTAGATTGTTTTCATTTCCTACATATGCTATTATTTGAAAGGTTAATACTATAATATGTTACCGAGCAAAGAACCTAGTTGGTAAACCTCAAAGAACCTAGTTGGTAAACCCTAAGGTTATCTCTATCGGTTAATGAAGGCAGAATGTCTACCGAGTGAAATTTAGTATTTATCGAGTTGCAATCGAGTAATAACAGAATGCATTGAATGAATAAAAGCATTATTTAATGAAGGAAGTTGATGAGCTGGAGGTGATTAAATGATTGGTAAGCCATGTATGAATATTGTTAAAGAATCTATGGCAATGAAAGATCAGCAAGAAGATCTACAGTTCAGATTGAACTGCAATACCCTAGCACAAGTTCCAAGGAGAAAATGCAAGTTCCAAGGTGAGGTAAAATGTTTTCAGAATGAAGGATACATTGAACTTGGACAAGACTGAAGATCTGATGGCTATGATTGATCATGGGAAATGTGATCAAGGAGATTAGGCGGTTAGAAGATTGTTTATAAATAAGGAACTGTTGATAAACAATGTATGCGGGCAAGTGTATGCATAGGGATGCTACATAGTGATTACGAAGCATAGAAGTTTGAATACCTATTTTAATAACAGAGTATAGAGCCCAGCAGAAGGACAAGATAAGTCCTATGAATAGATTGTATTGAGCAAATAAGAATCTGCTTCAACATTTTTAGATGTGAAGTTGCAGACATATTTTTATTACTGTTATTTTGTGAAGTAGCAGAAAATCTCTTAATTGAGTGGACTTAACAGTCTTAATTGTAAAACCCTCTAGCAAGGTGACATTCTTATTGAGTGTTTGAAATCCTTTAACAAGGTCACTTCTAACAAGGTGAAGATCCTAATAGATCTGTTGGAAATCCCTTAACCAGGTCGCATCTAGCAATGTGTTTGTAATCTTTAACAGGATTTGCTTTTAACCGAGCATACTCTAGAAGAGTATATTTCTTAGTGGGTCCGAAATCCCACAATGGTTTTTCCCTATTTAGGTTTCCACATTAAATCTGGTGCTATATGTTTTGTGATCTTATATGTTTATGGGTCTACATGCTTTACTATTTGTCTGATAAGGTTACCGAGGTTGAATCTGTTGTTTTTATTGAAGATTAAGGTTGAATGATTCACCCCCCCACCCCCCCCCCCCCCTCTCATATTGTTAGCTTGGCATCTGTACTAATTATACTTGCTTCAAAACTATCAATGGCATCTATCTGGTATGCATTATCCATGTTGGATTGGTGTGGTGATGCTACTACTCTGGAGGAGTAGTTAGCCTTGTGATTTAGTGGTTTATGATTTTGCTTTGATATTTTTGTCAGATTTCTGGCATTGATGCCAAAGGGGGAGAGATATTCATGTGAAAAAATATAAGGAGTTATATACATTAAAGGGGAGAGATACTTATGTGTAGCATAGAGCTTAACAAAGATATCAGTCAAAGGGGGAGAAGTTATTGGCACTAAGAGGAGGAACATAATTTGAGATTGGTTGAATCCCATTGGGGGAGTTTGGTTTAGGCATATGGATGGTTAATTGGTATAAATATATTTGGTTCAGAACTTATCTTTTATTATTGCTACATTTCTTGTAAGAATGGTGAATTAATTCATGTGGTTAGTTTCCTTGTATCATTTTATTCCACATGATATGTGTGTTCACATTATTTAGTAAGTGTGACATGTTCTTAAATCTTAGTTTATTGTGTATTAAGTTCTAGTATATAGAATTATCTAGTTATGAATTTGATGGTTTGTGTCCTAACCAAAGATAAACAACAATAAAAAAATGTTATCTATTAATTTAAGCTTTTTTATTCTTAAAGTTTAATGGTTTTTGGTTGGGAAGGGGGAAGGGTATATATATATTAGTTAGTGAACATTAGATGGTTTTTGGTTGTTAAAAAAAAATAGTATAATAATGCCTGCTTATTGACTAGAAAGGCTAGGGTTTGTGTCCTAACCAAAGACAAACAACAATTAGCGGGCATTATTAATTCTCCACCATGATCTGATCTCAAACATTTAATCTTCAATCTTGTCTGATGCAAATCCATGCATCTTAGTTCTCATCAGGAGGGGTAATCACCCCTAACTTCTCTCTGATATGCTCAAAAGTATCTTTAGGCAAAGGCTTCACAAAGATATCTACAATCTATTCTTTTGTAGATACATAGTCCAGTCTGACTTCTTTCTCATTCACCTTCTCTCTCAAGAAATGAAACTTGATCAATATATATGCTTTGTTTTGGAATGCAACACCAATTTTTTTGAAATATTGATAGCACTTGAATTATCATAGTATATAGTGATAGGCTCATCATAAATAATTCTTATATCCTTCAACATCTGCTTCATCCAAATTACCTGAGTACAATTTCTAGTTGTAGCAATGTATTCAACCTCTATAGTAGATAAAGAAATAGCATTTTGCTTCTTACTTGCCCAAGAGACCAACTTCTTATCCAAAAAGAATGCACCACCAGTAGTACTCTTTCGGTCATCAATATCACCTACCTAATTAGCATCTGTAAAAGCACTCAAAGTAAAGTCATCATTCTTAGAATACCACAAACCAAAATCAACTGTCCCTTTCAAATATTTGAATATCATTTTTATAGCAATAACATGAAATTCCTTAGGATCATCTTGAATTCTAGCAACATGACACACAACATTCATTATATCAGGTCTAGTCTGAGTCAAATACAACAAACCACCAATCATAGATCTATATATGGTTTGATTAGCTTTCAAAGAATTATCATCCTTGATCAGCTTACATTCGGTCACCATAGGTGTACCAATTGGTTTAGAGTCTTCAAAACCAAATTTCTTCAGCAGTTCCTTCACATACTTAGACTGAGATATGAAAATACCTTTATCCAATTGAGTAATTTGCAATCCCATAAATATTCTCATCTCACCAATCATAGACATCTCAAATTCATTTTGCATCTCATCAGCCAATTTCTTACATAGGCAATCACTTCCTCCAAAGATAATGTCATCAACAAAAACTTCAACAATCAAAATGTTATTCTTATCAATCTTGAAATAAAAATTATTGTCAATAGTACCTTTATTGAATCCAAGCTCCATCAAATACTTATCCAATCTGGCATATCAAGCTCTAGGGGCTTGCTTCAATCAATACAATGCTTTCTTCAACTGGCAAGTCATGTCCTTTTCATCTATCAGCTGAAATCCATCTAGTTTCTCAATGTAGACTTCTTCTTCCAACTCACCATTAAGAAAGGTTGATTTGACATCCATCTGATAATCCATGAAATCTTTGTGAGTAGCATATGCAATAAATAATCTAATAGCTTCTACCAAAGCAAAATTCTCTTCATAATCAATTCCTTTCATTTGTGAATAACCCTTACACACAAGTCTAGCTTTATTTTGAACAACTTCACCCTATTCATTCAACTTATTCCAGAATACCCATTTAGTTCCAATTACATTTTTATTCTTAAGTCTAGGAACAAGAATCCATGTATTATTTTTCTCAATCTGATTCAATTCTTCTTCCATAGCTTTAATCCAATTTTCATCTTTACATGTTTCATCAACATTCTTAGGTTCAATCTTAGAAATCAAACAAATTTCTACAGCAAGTCTTCTCCTAGTCATCACACCTTTATTCTTATCACCAATAATCTGATTTTTAGAATGATTTAACCTCACATACCTGGGAGTTTTGGGATTTTATTGAATTTTAGGCTCTTGAACTCTTTCTTCTACACTCACATATGCACCTTCATTCTAAGGCTTTTCTGGAGAAATTTGAAATTGACTTTGGGTCTGCACTTGCTTTCCTTTATCTGAACTGGCATCCTTGTCATCAGAATCATATCCACAAGATTTAATTTGTCTCACATTATCTTCAACAACCTTCACATTAGCACTTTCAACTATCTTTATCATTCTTTTATTATAACACCGATAGGCCTTACTTTTAGTAAAATAACCAAGAAAGATTCCTTCATCACTTCTAGCATCAAACTTTCCAAGATCTTCATCTCTTTTGATATATCATTTACTACCAAAAATTTTGAAATATCTAACAGTAGGGGCATGACCAAACCATAACTCATAAGGAGTCTTACCAGTATCACCTTTGATATTTACCTAGTTAAGAGTGTATACTGCAGTCTTCATAGCTTCTCTCCAATACACATGCAAAACATTTCCTTCAATCATCATGGTTCTAGCAGCTTCTTGAATTGTTCTATTCTTTCTCTCCATAACACCATTCTGTTGTGGTGTCCTACGAGAAGATAACTGTCTCTTAACTCCATGCTCTTCACAATATACATTAAACTCACTGAAAGTGAATTCTCCACCTCTATTGGATCTCAGACACTTTAGCTTCAATCCAATATCATTTTCAACTCTAGCCTTGAAAATATTGAACTTCTCCAATGCTTCAGACTTCTCCCTTAAGAAAGTAACCCACGTCATTCTTGAATAATCAACAATCAGCAACATGAAATACCTGTCACCCTGCAAGCTTCTTACACTAGAGGGACCACAAAGATCAGTATGCTCAAGATCCAACAATCCATTAGAATTATATTTTTTTCTCTTATGAGTAACTCTTGTATGCTTCCCTAATTGGTATTCCTTACATAAATGATTAGAAGGATTTATTAACATCGGTAGATCTCTTACTACTTGAGTAGAACTTATCTTCACCATGCAATCAAAATTTACATGACACATCCTTTTATGCCATAACCAACTTTCATCAATCTAAGCAATCAAACAACTTTTACCACCAACATTCAAGTGAAATATGTTACCTTTAGTCCGTGTACCTTATGCAATCTCAGTTTCGGAGCTACTTGAGATCTCACATTTGTCATTCTTGAATTGCAAGTTATATCCCTTATCAACCATATGACAATGACTAAAAATATTATGCTTTAAACCTTCAACATACAATACATCATCAGTATTGTGCTTACCATCAACATAAATAGAACCTCTACCATGGATTACACAAGCTTTATTATCACCAAACAACACAAATCACAAATCTCAAAATGCTCTACTCTCCTAGAGAGTTTTTCACATGCTTCTCTCCCCCTTTTCCATCAATGCCAAAGGGGGAGATTGTTGGACATTGGTTGATATGTTTTTATTGATGTTAGCGTATGGGGAGATTGTTGGGAATTTTGCTAGTATAATGTCAATATATTCTTCTATGTATTCCAATGTTGCGGTTTGGTTGAATGAGTTGGTTTAGCCTGTGTGTTGCAGATGAGATGATACAGATTTAAGGGTTTCCGGTATGTTGTCTATAGATGTTTCATTCCCATTTATAGAGGTCTGCATGTTGTTTTGATTGAGTTATGAGATCCGATATTGAGGATGTTATTCAGTTGTTCATTTTATTCGGTATTCTGGTTTATGCTCCATATTGCTCTAGAATTGTAATATCTTTTGTTGTGGATGTGTGGGATGTGTCATGGATGTTGATGTGTGTCCTCAATTTTTTTGGTTCATGATTTGTAAATCTACAAGCGAATCTTTCAGGTTGACAGTTAGTTATGATGGTGTTCTTGAGCTCCGATAGAAAGATAATGTTGATTCTGGTACTCCAAGTCATTGTGGTTGTTGTGGTGCAATTCACATTGTTTGTGAATATCTTTAGATTGTGTTCTATGTGTATTTTTGGTCCGCATTGATTATTTTGTGTGTTATTGAAGATTTTCTTTGTATGGTGATGTTCTTCATGTTATGCGACATTCTTGATGTTGTAACATGTTGTGGATGATCAAAGTGTAATTGTTGTAGGTGTTGTGTGTTTGTGGTATTGACTTGGGTCCATACTATGTCTTAGCCGACATTGTTTTGGTATGCGTGCATTATTGTAGCATGTGAGGTTATTATTTTGTTATTTGTGTTGAGGGTTTAGCTGACCTTGAAATATAGGTTGATGACTTGTATAAATAAATGTAATAATCATGTAATATGTGTGTCTGTGATCTTTGAGAGTGTGTATGATCGAGTTTTAATTTGATCTTTTGGAAGTATGAAGGAGAGAAGAGAAGTGTTGCAGAACAGACAGTGTGCTTAACTGGAACTATACTCAGGCATATGGAGATATTATTTTCACAGTTCATGTAATCCATATTATTGTTCAAATTTTTTTGTAAGTCAATGAGACTTCATGTAAGGCAGTGATCTTTCTCTAAAGGTTGTAGCCTTTATGGGTTTATTATTTGAGCAGTGAGCTCTAGGAAATGTGCTTAAATACATGTGCATTCCCTATTGTAATATTTCATTTACTCCTAATAGGGTATTATCTCATTGTGGGTAGGTTCCTACCGTGGTTTTTCCCTTAACTGGGTTTTCCACATCAAAATTTTTGGTGTTATGTGTGTTATATTACATCAATTGTCTAAGTCACATCAGGTCACTTTGATTCACTTACTTAGACTTTATCTTGTCCAAGTGACCAACTGATATCAACTGTCAAACTTTGACTCGACCGGGGCAATTAAACCAATTGCACCAGATTGTTCAACCAATTTTAATCAATTGTATAGAATCAATCAAAAGCACACACCACATTTGCACCATATATTTTGCCTAACCTAAAGGTACTCACTGACTTGTTTCTTCATTTTATCTCCGATTTATTCTATTTTTTCACTAGTATTGCTAAATTCTTCTCTTCTATCACCCGGCCAATTTTCATTCTTTTTCAAGAGATCGCCCGATTTTTTGAAATTTTTGGCCCATCTCTCGAGGGGGCATACCAACCATTAAATTAACATTTATGGGGCATATTTCTTCACACCTATTTTTCTTTCTTTGAAACGATGCGATAAACCACACCGTCTCAAAGAGGGGCAAATGTATTCACATAAATCTGTCCAGTTTAATTAAATAAATATTCACTATTTATTTGATTAAAAATCCACTATTCATCAGTTAATTAAATTAACATTTGATTAATTTATCTTCAAATATTCTACTATTAATTAAATCAATTATTCAATTTATTTCAATTAATTCATTAAACCAAATTCACAATCAATTAAATAAATAAATCCTATTTATTTAATTTAATCCCCTTTCTTCTTTTAAATAAATAATTAAAAACATTTATTTAAATCATTTAACCCCCCACTTGCATTTTCCTACAAATGCAAGTTGCAACCACAAGTTGAAATAAATTAATTTTATTTTAATTTAAATTCTATTTTTCCTCACCCACCAAACCCACTTGCAATCCTAACCCCCTTCTAGATTCTTCTAAACCCCTTTCTAAATTAGCCTAACCCATCCCCTAATTATTGTCACATTCCTAAGAAACTTGAAGTCACTTCTCAAAGACTCCAAAGTCTTGGAAAAACATTTAATGCTTTATGTGTCCAACAAACTAACCTCTAAAGTCTCCCAAACCACTTATGGCTCTTACATGACCATTAATGGTTAAATCAACTTGCACCCATGGTTAAAGACTTTAACCCATAACTCAACCCTCATGTGACCCATGTGTCTCCTCAAGCATTTATTGTTTTGACCATGGTTATCCCTTTAACCTTTGCACAAGAGTTTATCCATTGGATAAAAGCATTATTCTTTGGATAATGAATTTATTCACTGCACCCAACCTTGACCTTAACTCCCAAGTTAACTCTCAGGTCATGTCAAGCATTTAATGCTTATTCCCTCTCCTCTCAACTCATCTCATGTTGACACTTGTCATGCTAGGATTGGGTTGAAAACCCTCATATGGATTGAATATCATTCAATCCTGACCCTTGTTGAGATTACTCAATCTCAACCATCCATTGCTTAATTTTTCCTATAAATAGAGTCAATTTCTTCATAATCCAGATCCTGAAAACTTGTATGCATTTACATTATAGCCATTTTTAGAGAGCATTAGATAATCAATCATATTCACTCTTTGGTTTTAAAATCAACACTAGCTAATTAGATAATCTCTTATTTTAGCTCTTGTTCACATTTGCATAACATTTTAGATTAATCATCATTTCAATATTGAATCTTCATAAGGCATCCATAGTGCAAAAAACTGCTGAGAGCTACACTAATTTGGAACTTGGAGATGAGAGGAACAAGGGAGAAGGAGCTAAGAGCATGGTAGAAGGCATTTGGAGATGCCTTGTTGTATTTTCTTCCATAGTTAAATATTTCATCATGTTTTTAGTGTCTCTTTTGGTATGCCTGCTTAGGCTAGTTTTTTGGTTGATTAACACTAACTTTTATCTTTGTTTCTTGTGTTTTTGTGTGTTATATGACCACAGGCTTTAGTCTAACATTGTCCATTTTACAGAGCATCACCAATATTTCCTCTTTTTTTTGTGTGTAGATTGCAAGTGATCAGCTATATTTGTAGATTCAGACTCCATTCTCAAAGGCGAAAAAACCTTTTTTGACGTGTAGATTTTTCGGAGGACTATGTGCACTTTCTATACGGTCCTATCAAATTTTGCCAAAATTTTCAGGGGAGCTTCATCTCAGCCTTTTATTGCTAATTCCAGGAGCATAGCTTCATCCCGCATTTCTATCTCAACTTATAATCATTTCTTTGTCACTTTTACACTTATCCTTAAATCACATAATTCAACCTATTGCATTCTAAAAGAGGGGTTACTTTCACTTTCCAAATTCATTGTCTATTCACTTAGCATTCAATCTCTTGAGATTGGATCTAGTGAATTCTCCCCCCTCTTTTAAATGTAATGTGTGTGAGATGTTGAAGACAATCTTTTATGAAACTTTCACTCCTCTTGAGGAGAGAAAAACTTTCCTCTTGACTTCTCCATCACCCTTTTGCACCACATTACAACCTTATTGGTTACATTTTATATCTTGTGAGTTGTACACCTTCGGGAGTTTATTCTTTTTGTACTTTTATTGCATGAGAGCCCTTTTGTGTTTGTCTCTTTGGTTATTAGTGTCAGCTTAGGTTTAGAGTATGTGTTGGGACCTTGTGTCATCTCTTAGCACAAGGGGTGGTTCCTTTGGTTCCACATGGTTGGGTGGTTGGTGATTTTTAGCCATTGGGATGTTCTCTTGGATTCTTCTTGCGTGGATGTGGATTATGGATTTACCTTCTAGCAAATTTATGTAATGAATATGAGGGAATCATGTAATTTAATATTCTTGTATGCAATAGTTGAAACATTGTATTAGGAAGAGCTTTGCTCATGATGTATTTGATTTAATTGTGAAGGTAGTAGATGAAATTAGGGATTATGTCATGGATTGAAATGAGACTATATGATGTATCTTAATGTACCTATAAAATAAAAGGAAATGAATTTATGTACCTTGGAGTTGTAATGGATTCATAAAGGAAAAGGAGTAAATTTGTAATATGATTTAGATGTCTTAGTTGAAAAAGGTATTCTTTTGGTATGATTAATATGTAAATTAATATGTGAAGGAACCTTAATGAATGGGTTAGTATTAATAAGAACATTAGATAATATGAATATAAGAATGATTCATGTAGATGCATTGGTAGAAAGGAAATTATGCATTGTGTGTAAGGGATTGTTAAGTAAGAAGATTGAATTAAGATTATTTCATTATGAATTGGAATTAATAATTAAGGAAATGATCATGTTAGGAATTTAGATGAATTTGAAGAATGGTTAAATGGATAAGTAAATATGGAATTTATCTATGCATTAGAATTGCATTATCATGAAAATGAATAAGAGCATGCAGTTAGGAAAGGATAGATTAAATCACATTTGGATTTCATGTATAAAATGAATGTAGGATAAGGGGTTGTCTTGCATTTAAAAGGAAGAGTTTATCTTGCTAGTTGAAAGATAGAATAGTATGCATTTAATATTGGATAAATAATATAGTAGGTTGCATATCTTTGATAACTTAATAATGAACAACTAGTACCAAACCGGTACTGAGAGGGGGGGGTGAATCAATACAGACAAAAATACAGTCCTAAACTAGTTTGACAACAGATACTTCAAATGACTGATAAACAGTGACTCCGGTTTGAAACAGAGTGCAATCGGTAAAACCCAGAACAACCAAAACAATCATAAACTGGTTAATCACTTAGCTTCCCTCTTAGCTCAATACTATACTACCATTTCATCCTCATGCATGAAAAAATAATCTATCATCAGATCTTCATATTGCTACAAGATCAACATGCATCACCGCTTAACAGAAAACAAACATAATCATCACATGAAGAAAACATCACACTTGACACACATATTTTTCACGTGGAAACCCAACTGGGAAAAACCGCAGTGGGGATGAATACCCACAAGCTACTTTTTGAACTCTTTAGAAGTCTGCTCCATTAGGAACCTTGTCCAGTTAAAGATAGATACAATAGGTTCTGTTAGGAATCGATCCTATTAGGGATCACCCAGTTAAGGGATGGCTACAATACCCGGTTAAGGGTTGAACCCTGTTAAAGGTTACCTTGTTAGAGGATTTCAAGAACTCAATAGCTAAAGGATATCAATGACTCAGTAGCCTCAAGTTACCCTGTTAAAGGATTTTCAACAAGCCGGTTAAGGCTACCCTGTTAGGGGATTTCACAACTGTTGAGGTGGTTAAAGATCAACAGGTATATCAATGACCTGATAATAGCACTCAATGCCAAAGTAGATCCACTTAAGCTCCTCTTCACCTTCTACACTTACACTCTGCAGATATGACTTCTCTCCTTTGGTTTGGCAAGAATCACGTATCTCTTCTCTTGGATACACACACACAACTTTTGCCAACAACCTCTGGAAGAATCACAACGTCGACCTTATAGAACAATAAATAGGTCGGTAGCATAAACCTTAAACCCTAAACCTGTTAGGTTAAGGAATTCAAATGGTTCAATCCTAACCATTGAGCATACAACATTAAATGCAATAGTCTTGATCCAATCTCAAGACATTCTCCATCATTTGTTTTCCACCGATTTCATGGCGGCTGATAACCCATCACACATTATCATCGTTTTATAGACTTCACCCATTCTTGAGGTAGATAGGAACAATCTCCCTCATGCAAGATCGTTCATGTGCACAAAGCTTACGTGGCAACACAATCTGTTCATTCTTACCATGCTAACTCATCACACAAAGTCACTGGTTGAGCCACACAGGCTTGAAGCACTCAAATCGGAAACCCTGAAGTTGAGACCACCAACCGGTAGTCATACACTGCTTTTGTGTGCTGGTTCCCATAACCTTATACCAGTTCATCTTTAAACAAATATGCTGCTTCACTTTGGCACAAATGCCAGTTCACAGTGAATGCTGGTTCACAGTGAGTGCCGGTTCACAATGTTATACTGGTTCTTCTTCTCTTCATCACATTGACATCAATGACAACATACAATGTCATTATGTCCACATAATGCCAACAATCTCCCCCTTTGGCATTGATGACAATATACAAAGATATCCCTCTGCTTCACATCTTCTCCCCCAATTGCTGTAGATATCTTCTCCACTTCACATCTTCTCCCCCTTTGACAACAATGCCAAAGTGGAGGCACAAGCTTCCCTAGTCCATTATGCTGCTCCCCCAAAGAAGTAGCATCTTGCAGCACATCATTCCAAAAGGAAATGACTATTGTAATACCTGATTGATGTGGAGCAAATTCTTTTAGTTCACCTCCTGAAGGGGCAAAACCCCTAATTCGCCTCTTAAATACATAAATGTAGTCTTTGGGAGAGGCTTGGTGAATATGTCTGCTAACTGCTCCTTACTGGAAACATGTTCTAGTGCAATCTCTTTGTTCTGAACCTTTTCCCTCAAGAAATGATATTTAAGCTCAAAGTACTTAGTTCTAGAATGTAAAACCGGATTTTTTGAAATATTGATAGCACTTGTGTTATCATAGAATATGCTTACCGGTTCAGATACAAGAACTTTGAAGCCATTTAATACACGCTTCATCCAGATTGTCTGAGTGCAGTTCATGAAAGCTACAACATACTCCACTTTCGATATAGACTGAGAGATACAACTCTACTTCTTACTCATCCATGAGACCAGTCTGCCACCAAGAAAGAATGCACCACCGGTTGTGCTCTTCCGATCATCCACATTACCTGCCCAATCAGCATCTGTAAACACTTTCATGTTGAAATCATTGCTATATGGGTACCACAATCCATAGTCAACTGTTCCCTTTAGATACCTAAGAATCCGCTTGACTGCAACCAAGTGGGATTCTCTTGGACTCTTCTGGAACCTTGTAGTAATGCCAATTGCGTGTGCAATATCCGGTCTACTATGCACTACATAATGCAACTTACCAATCATTGATCGGTATTCCTTTTCATCAACCAATGCTGAGTCATCCTCTTTGGATAGTTTACAATCGGTCACCATCGGTGTACCAACCGGTTTACTATCCTCCATGCTAAATGTTTTCAACACCTCTTTGACATACTTCGACTGAGTGATAAAGATTCCATCTTTCATCTACTGAATCTGTAGTCCAATAAAGAACTTAATCACCCCTATGAGTGACATCTCAAACTCCTTCTTCATCTCATCTACAAACTCATGACTCATCTTTTCATCTCCACCAAAGATAATGTCATCAACAAATACTTCACAGATCAGAATCTAATCTCCTTCAATTTTCAAGTAGATATTACTATCTTCACTTGTTCTCTCAAATCCAATTTGCACAAGATGAGAGTGCAGACGTTCATACGATGCTCTAGGTGCCTGCTTTAGACCATATAGGGCTTTATGTAGCCTACACAACATGTCATTGTCTTCTGATAGGGAAAACCCATTTGGTTGCTTTATATACACCTCCTCTTCAAGTACACCATTTAGGAATGCAGATTTTACATCCATTTGATATACTTTAAATCCTTCAAAGGTTGCATATGCAAGAAGCATAAAAATTCTTTCCAATCTGGCTATAGGTGCAAAAGTTTCTCCATAGTCTTCTCCTTATTTTTGGGTATATCCTTTACACACTAGTTTGGCTTTGTTTCTAATCACCATGCCATCTTCATTCAACTTGTTTCTAAAAACCCATTTGGTACCAATGACATTTTTATGCTCCGGTCTGGGTACCAAGGACCATGTACCATTTTTCTCTATCTGGTCAAGTTCCTCTTCCATTGCCTTGATCCAATATTCATCTTTATGTGCCTCTTTGAATGACTTAGGCTCAAATTCAGAGATCAAACATGAGCTCTCTTTGACTCTTCTTCTTGTAAGAATTCCAACATCCTTATCTCCTATGATCTGCTTAGGATCATGATTCAGCTTGACATACCAAGGAATGGTCTTAACAGATTCCTCTTGCTTTTCTTCTTCATCCTCATCTTCGTTAGTATCAGCATCTGCATCTACCAGTGTAGGAACACTGTTGCTGGTACTTGGTTGACTGACAACTGGTTCCCAGAAGGTTACAACCGGTTCATTTACTACTTGCTCACTACCAGTTTCCTCAGTTTTCTCAGAGGTTTCATCAACTCTTACATTGATACTTTCCATAATTCTCTGAGTCCTATTATTAAAACACTTGAGAGCTTTACTCTTGATAGAATATCCTAGGAATATTCCCTCATCACATTTTGCATCAAATTTACTCTAGTGTTCACTCCTCTTGATGTAACATTTGCTATCAAACACTCTAAAGTAGCTAACAATAGGTGTCTTACCGGTCCAATACTCAAAAGGCATTTTATCCTGACCTTTCTTGATGAGTACTTGGTTCATTGTATAGACTGCAGTGCTCACTGCTTCTCTCCAAAAGGTGTGAGCTACCTTTCCTTGAATCAACATGGTTCTAGCTACTTCAACCATAGTCCAGTTATTCCTCTCTACTAGGCCATTTTGCTGTGGAGTTTGGGGAGAAAATAGTTGCCTCTTGATGCCATGTTCTTCACAATACTTGTTGAATTCACCGGAAGTGAATTCCCCTCCTTGATTAGTTCTTAGGCACTTGATCCTTTTGCCACTTTCCTTGTCCACTAATGCTCTGAAGGCTTTGAACTTCCCAAAAGCTTCAGACTTATCTTTCAAGAATGTGACCCACATCATTCTTGAGCAGTCATCAATGAGAATCATGAAGTACCTATCACCCTGCACACTTCTAGTTTTCATAGGACCACACAAGTCAGTATGCACAAGATCAAGCGAATTGTCAGCAGTGAAAGGTTTACCTTTAAAGGTTGAGGAAGACATTTTCCCCAATTGACATTCTCTACACAAGGTATTATCCGATTTGCTTAGCACCGACAACCCTCTAACTGCCTTGATCTTACTAGCCTTCACAATGTTGTCAAAGTTTACATGACAAAGTCTCCTATGCCATTTCCAGCTAGCATCAAATTTAGCCATAAGACATGTACTTATATTTGCATTCAGCTGAAATAAGTTACCTTTGGTTTGCATGCCGATGGCCACCAGTTCACCATTCTTTCCTTTGATTCTGCACATTCCATTCCTGAATTCCTGAGTTAGACCACTATCATTCAGCTGGACAACACTTAGAAGGTTGTGTCTAAGACCATTAACCAAATATACATTGTCAACACTACTCTTTCCATTCAGAGAGATGGACCCTCTGCCTTTGACCATGCATGGTGCATCATTTCCAAAGCGAACCACACCACCATCATATTCTTCCAAGGAAAGAAACTTGCTCCAGTCACTAGTCATATGGTGAGAACAACCATTGTCAATGATCCACTCATTGAAATTATCAAACTAGGAGACAAGAGCCTTCTTGTCTGACAGATCTTCCTTGACAACAACAAACACAATGTCTTCATTTTCTTCATCCTCTAACTCCTCATCTATGACACCTTCATCAACTGCCACAAAATAGTTTCTCCGGTTTCCTCCTTTGAATTTCTTGAACCTTTCCAGTTTGTCCTTGTTATCACCATTAGGACAGTTCATAGCAATGTGTCCTATCCGGTTGCAAGAAAAACATTTCAAAGGAAGCTTACCTCTGTATTTACTTTTTCCTTTAGGAAGTTTCCTTGCAAGAAGAGCTTTGAACTCCATTAGAAATTCCTCATCATCCATTACTCTGCCTTGTCTAGTTTCAGCACTGGTACTTGCTTCTTTTCCTTTTTTGGATGGTGCAACAAAAACTTTAAAAGCTGATCCAGTCTTTTGAACACTACCATTAAAACTATTTAGCTCATAAGCTATTAACTTTGCAATGATGGAGTCTAGGGATACTTTAGTCTTGTCTATTGATCTCAGCTCTTGAATAGTAGCAACCCTTATTTCATAGACCAGCAATAGGGATCTCAGGACTTTGCTTACCATAGTGGAATCTTCCATTTTACCACCTGCACTCTTGATATCTCCTACAACGGTTTTGATTCTTATACCATATTGTTGAATGGTCTCACCTTCAACCATTCACATGTCTTCAAAATTCCCTCTAAGGCTTTCTTCCTTAGCTTGTTTTACATGCTCATCATCGCCATAGATATTTTCAAGAGTATCCCATACCTCTTTGGGATTTACCTTATCTTGGACATCAATGAACTCAATGTCGGATAAACTACTAATTAGGGCTTCCATGACTTGCCCATTCTCCTGTATTTCTCTCTTTTGATCATCGGTGAGAGTACCAGTAGGGACAACATAGGCATTCTCAATATAGCTCCAGTGTTGAACACCCATGCTTCTGATGAATATCTTCATTCTGTCTTTCCATATACTAAAGTTTTCTTTGTTAAACTTTGGACCTTCCCTCTTCATCATTAGTCTGGGATCTTTACCTCAAGCACTTAAGCTTATAACATAGAGGACCTGGAGGATGCTCTGATACCAATTGATAACTTAATAATGAACAACTAGTACCAAACCGGTACTGAGAGGGGGGGGGTGAATTAGTACAGACAAAAATACAGTCCTAAATTGGTTTGACAACAAATACTTCAAATGACTGATAAACAATGACTCCGGTTTGAAACAAAGTGCAACCGGTAAAACCCAGAACAACCAAAACAATCATAAACCAGTTAATCACTTAGCTTCCCTCTTAGCTCAATACTATACTACCATTTCATCCTCATGCATGAAAAAATAATCTATCATCAGATCTTCATATTGCTGCAAGATCAACATGCATCATCACTTAACAGAAAACAAACATAATCATCACATGAAGAAAACATCACACTTGACACACATATTTTTCACGTGGAAACCCAACTGGGAAAAACCACGATGGGGATGAATACCCACAAGCTACTTTTTGAACTCTTTAGAAGTCCGCTCTGTTAGGAGCTTTGTTTGGTTAAAGATAGATATAATAGGTTCTGTTAGGAACCGATCCTGTTAGGGATCACCGAGTTAAGGGATGGCTACAATACCCGGTTAAGGGTTAAACCCTGTTAAAGGTTACCTTGTTAGAGGATTTCAAGAACTCAATAGCTAAAGGATATCAATGACTCAGTAGCCTCGAGTTACCCTATTAAAGGATTTTCAACAAGCTGGTTGAGGCTACCCTATTAGGAGATTTCACAACTGTTGAGGTGGTTAAAGATCAACAGGTATATCAATGACCTGATAATAGCACTCAATACCAATGCAGATCCGCTTAAGCTCCTCTTCACCTTCTGCACTTACACTTTGTAGTTATGACTTCTCTCCTTTGGTTTGGCAAGAATCACATATCTCTTCTCTTGGATACACACACACAACTTTTGCTAACAACCTCTGGAAGAATCACAACATCGACCTTATAGAACAATAAACAGGTTGGTAGCATAAACCCTAAACCCTAAACCTGTTAGGTTAAGGAATTCAAACGATTCAATCCTGATCGTTGAGCATACAACATTAAATGCAATAGTCTTGATCCAATCTCAAGACATTCTCCATCATTTGTTTTCCACCGATTTCATGGTGACTGATAACCCATCACACGTTATCACTATTTTACAGACTTTGCACATTCCCTAGGTAGATTGGAACAATCTCCCTCATGCAAGATCCTTCATGCACATAATCTGTTCATTGTTACCATGCTAACTCATCACACAAAGTCACCGGTTGAGCCACACAGGCTTGAAGCACTCAAACTAGAAACCTTGAAGTTGAGACCACCAACCGGTAGTCATACACTACTTCCATGTGTCGGTTCCCATAACCTTATGCCAGTTCATCTTTAAACAAATATGCCACTTCACTTTGGCACAAATGCCAGTTCATAGTGAGTGCCGATTCACAATGTTATACTGGTTCTTCTTCTCTTCATCATATTGACATCAATGACAACATACAATGTCATTATGTCCACATACCAGTTCTCATACCGGTTCAGATAATGGTTCACATAATGCCAACAATCTCATGGTTAGAAATTGAATAAAATGCATTAAGCTTAAGTGGGATGTGATTATCTTGTGAGTAGGATGTAATTATGGTAGTTGAATAAGTAATGGCGTTGAAGTACCCTAGGGAAAGATTAATATTGTTTATGTTTATTTCGCTTACGTAAATTAATGTGATGCACAATGATGCATGCTTGTTATGGTTAATTTGCTAATGAGTGTAATTAAACAATGGAGTTATACGTTTTATTAGTTGATCATAGATGTTAACCAAAAATTTTCTCTCCATTAATGTGTTAGTAGTTTAATTTATCTAGGGTATATTGGTGGGAATTACATCTCATATCAGAGCCCATGTTCATACACTCGGTAGTCTTGTTTCATATGAGCCCATTGTGCAGGTTAGCATTTATCACAGGGTAGCCCAACAATTATATCCCTTCTATTTAAATTCTTGTTATGGTTTCCTATTTTGTTATCTTATAGTTTTCTAAGGAGTCACACCATGAGGAGCAACAATAGGATCAACCTAGAGATGATGCGATTCCACAATTGGTGAACGTGCTTCAGGAGATTCTTGGTTGCCTAGGACCGATGCAGGAGGAGAAATAGCATGATGGATCTCATCATTCAGAGCATCAGGAGACAGAGCATTCACGTTCTCCTAGGAGGAGAGTTGAGGTGGACTAGGAGGCACTTTCAGCTAGTCACATGAGAGATCTGATGAGGACTCACCCGCTTACTTTTGATGGCTTGGGAAGTGGCATGGAGGCAAAGAATTGGTTGTTGTATTTAGGCAAGTGTTTTTCTATGCACTCGTGTAGCGGTAATACCAAGGTGAGATGTGTGAACATGCATCTTCACAGTTTTGCACTGACATGGTGGAACATGGAGGAAATTGAAGCTGCATTTGGACATAGTGAAAATTTCTTGGGAGTTATTCTTGTAGCACTTTCATGCTAGATTTGGAGGCAGAGGAAGGACGATGAGTTCCACGATTTGAGACTATAGAGGAAGACTGTGGAGTAGCATGAGTGCAGGTTCTTTGAGCTTAGATAGTATGCTAGGATTGCAGATGATGAGCCGACACTAATTTAACACTTTGTGAGAGGTCTCAATGATCGTATTAGTGGAGAGGTTCAGATGCATGAACCTAAGACTTTGGAGGTAGCTGTGGAGAAGGAGAGGTTAGGAGAGGAGAATCTTGCCTTAGATTCAGGAGGTGTGACATGAGGACATACAACTAGTGCACCAGTTATAGGATCTGTTGCGAGAGGTTCTCATTCGCAGACTCTAGGTTTTGCTAGGATCCATCCTTCTTCTTTCCACAGTGATCAGTGGTTTAAGAAGAAGCATTCTTTGGGTCAGAACTTTGTGTCAGGTGCCAAATTTCAAGTTGACAAGAGTCATAGTCTTCAATGTGATAGGAGACCTACTCCTTCACAGCTAGACCAGAGTTTGCAACCAACTTCTAGTAGAGGCAGTGTTCAACAGTCAAGTACTACACCAGAGAGTAGAGTGTTTTGAATGTGGACAACTAGGACACATTGTCGTTCATTATCCTCAACATACTTCTCAGATGTCAAGGAAGCAAAAGACAACTACTTCTGAGCCTACAGTTGGAGATGCAGTGTCATGCCCAAACTTTTGGGGAAAAACCCAAACAACAAAAAATCTTTTTTGAAACACTTAATTATATGCAACCTATGCTTAATTTGATGTGACAACTTAACAGGTTGTTCCAAGTGGAATATTTAATTATAATAAAACATTTTTCTAACGTAAGTGAAGAATAGAACAAATTTATCTAGAAGCCTTAGGTTTCTATAAAACTCCTAGACGACAAAGTTAGGATATTCCTAACATAACAAATTACGATAACTCCTATAATCAAACAGAACAAAATGATTTTTATAAGGACAATAATAAATTCACATCGAATGTCCCTTTTATTACAGTTGCAAATTATAATTCTTAATTAGATCGACTTCTACTAAATAGGCATTAATATAATTACTTGATTCAATAATAATTATTTATCTCCTAACAAGTTTCCTCCATCTGTGATAATACATCCTTCCTTTATAACTTGATTAAATCTTACATGTATAAATTAATTATTAATATGATTTTAACGTAATAATATTAATTAATCGAGCAATTAAAAATTGAAGTGTCAAATGTTAAAATGTTAAAATGTTAATTGCTTTATTTAGTATAAGATTTCATTTAGGCTAAATGAGTTCGCAAGATCAAGGTATTGGACTTATTTTTGAATATATATAATTCCACCACGATATCCTCTTCCAAAGAAATTATTATTATCTCACCATTTAATAAATAAATAAATTCATTTAAGCAAAAAACTCTAATTAAATTGACAAGATATATTATCAGTCTCAATTAATCTTTTAATCGTTGTAGGAATTCATTAAATTACCTCTAGCACTTAGATTTTTAAAACACCTATATTTCAATTTTACAATAATTAAAATGTGATTAAACTATTTCGACTAAAGGGTCAATTAAATCCATAATGTAAATTTCCCTATAAAATTTTAGTCTGGAATAGCCTAAATCTAGGTGATCCAAAAGAATAATCCCCTATGGCCAAAATAACTTACAAAGTCATTATAAATTTCCTAAAAGATTAAACTCCAAAATAATATAAAATTTAAAACATCATTTTTAAATATACCCATATGTTTATTAAAAAACATATATAAGATATGAACACCTAATAAAATAGCTAATCTACAATTTGTCCTATACATTCATATTTTAACTATATATATATATATATATATAATATATATATATATATATAGATATATATATATATATATATACATATGTATATATATATATATACATATGTATATATATATATATACATATGTATATATATATATACATATGTATATATATATATATACATATGTATATATATATATATACATATGTATATATATATATATACATATGTATATATATATATACATATGTATATATATATATGTATATATACATATGTATATATATTTCATTAAACACATATATATGAAGATATTTATTTTCTAAATAAACATTATTATATAATATCCCATATAACTTAACTAAAATATTAAATAACAAAGATAACCTAATTTCTTTTTTTGTTATAAACTTAATTGCTTCTATGCTAACCCTAACACGAAATTGGGTTAGGGTTGCATGTATTTGTTTTTTAAACTAACCTAATCTATCCTTTTATTTCCTTAGTTTTCTTTTGGTAGTGCTGTGTGTGTGTTTTTTTGTGCAGGGACGGACGAGAGGGAAGGCGGGTGGAGGTTTTCATGGGCCCCCGCAACAACGGCCATCGCCGTGCCTGTGGGTCCTGGTCCACAGTGGCGGCCTTGGTCATCGCTATGGGTCACGACTCGCAGCACGGCTGCCGCCACTATTGTGGGCGCCGCCCACAGGGGGGGCTGAAGCCTTCCCAATAGTGGGTTGCGACCCATAGTGGCGGCTGCAGCCATCGCTGGTGGTCGCTGCCCACTGCTTGGGGGGCCGAGTTTTCCCCCCCTTTTGCTTATATTTTTTTTTATAAATAAAATTAAATCTTCCTTTTTCTTTGATTTAAAATATGAAAATATATTTATTTATATATATATATATTTATATATATATATATATATTCTTTATATATATATAATCTATTCATGTTTAAATCATGGATAGGTTTAATGTGGATTTTCACAGATGAATAATGCTATATATATATATTTTTTTAAAATAACTTGTAGGAAATCAATAAAATAAATGACAGTACAACATTAGTCCAATTTTTTTATTTTTTCTTTTTAGATCTAGTCTTAAACCTATAGTGCAATTATTAAATTTTGATTCTGCAATTAATAAAGGAGAGAATGACATAATTAATTAAATTTAAGCAGCAACTATACTAATCTAGAAAATCATATAAATTATCTTAGAGATAGACATGTTAAATCTGTTTAACCATAATTTGTAAAAGGAAATAAAAATGCTTACTTTTTCTCCTACTAACATGCAAGCTTACTATTTCACCCATTTCCATTATTTCATTATGCATAAGGAGTTAAAATGAACTTTTATTTTCAAAGTAACATGCAACCATGAACAATACAAAGCTTAAGTCCAACATAAATATTTCATTTATGCACTAATAACTTAACATAAATAATGCATATATTTAAGGCATTTTTAGAATACAATATAGTCAACATTACGAAATGGGTGAGATACCCATCTAGTCTCTCATTTCTATTAAATGAGGACTTTAAACAGCATGAATACATTTCTTTTTCAAATGAATACAACATATAGTTTTCTTTTCTCATTACTGCAACTAAAATATAGCATCCCATTTCTTAATCTTTTTCTGCAAATCAAGTACAAAATCCAGCAACTCCTAGCTTGTCTTTTTCTTTTCTTTCCAAGCAACCCTGCAAATAAATCATAAGGCTTTGACCATGGAGTGCTCACCTCCTAGCCTAGGCTTACTAGAAGCCACCCCCAAGCTTGGAGAACCAAGCCCTAGACAGGTTACACACATGCAAACACAACAAGCAAGGGAAAAACACATAACAAACACTTTCCCAACCAAGGCTACACTTCACCACAAAATGTGATGATTTTACAAGGGTGGAAGTGGACCAAATACCTTGAGGAGACTGCATGCATGGTAGATCACAAAGCCACCTCATGGCAAATAAAGATATATCATAAGTTCATTAACCCCCACATCCTTATGCCCCCCAAGGCATTCATGCCATACTTTCCCTCCTTATGACCCCCAAATGCATAAACAAGGCTATGCAGCAAGGGTCACATACACAAACCCTTGCGATCACTCTCATAATGAGAGCCTCTCACTCTAAGGCTGTCAAACTTCTTCCACCCCCAAGACCATCCTCTC
Organism: Cryptomeria japonica; assembly: GCF_030272615.1. Classification (NCBI taxonomy): domain Eukaryota; kingdom Viridiplantae; phylum Streptophyta; class Pinopsida; order Cupressales; family Cupressaceae; genus Cryptomeria; species Cryptomeria japonica. Next base: position 551,932,889 of record NC_081415.1, read on the forward strand.
TCCCAAGAGTAGGAGGCCTTGGTTACTCCCAAAACATAGAAAATGCATACAAGAAATAAAAGATAGGTCACAAAGTAATTTTCACAAAAGAAAATACAAGAAACAATTTTTACATACAAACTATCTTTCCAACATAAACATGCAACGTAATGAGAAACAAAATGAGAAGATGAACCAACCTTCAATCTACCCAAAGGTTTGCTAGAACTAGTTTGAGGATGAACAACCCAATTCCACAATTCTTCCTTCTACACTTAGCCAAAATTCTATCCCAAAACCAATCTTTTCAAAAATGCATGATCTCCAAAAATGGAGAGTGGGTGATTACCGACTAAGTCCCTAATTTTTGCTTAAGAAGGCCTTAGTGAGAGTTCTCACAGGTTACTAAAATTGAAAAGGAAAAGTAAGAGAAAGTGGGAAAGGGATCTCACATCAAAAGGGAAGGTTACCTAACCTAGATGACGCCTTCTAAATTCAATTTTCTCTCACCTTAGGAAACCCACTTTTTGAGGTGACTAAACAACCACATGGGAGTAGGCACATGCCTAAAAATACTCCTAACCCATAGGTAAACCTTATGGACTTTAGGAAACACCTTTAAACTACCCCTAGGAGTCCATTTGACCCCTTATAAACCCATCTGAAGTTAACTTTCGGGTCAAAACTAAGTTGACCACCCCAAGGACTCTCTACCCAAGGAAAATTTAGAACCACATTCAAATATTTGAAAAAGCTATGGTTGAAATCACTCCCTCCAAGAGACAAGTCAAAAATCAAGACATAAATCAACACGTGTCAAGTGACACAATAAAATAATTTTACAAAATTACACATGAAATTTGTCTCTTGTTGGAATTACACAAATTAATAATTTGATTTAACACACATGCAACATTTACTTTCACAAATAAAATATGATACATACGGGGTGTTGTCTCTCCAAATAGACAAACCCTAGTTTTACGAACGTACATAGGTCTAGGTTTGGTTCTCCATAATATTTCCATGGTCACATGGATAATTTTCCTGCGCATCTCAATTACACATTAGTACTTCCAAATAACCTCATAAAATATTAAACACATGAATAAGAATACACATCAAACACTCTGCATACAATTGACATTAACAAATCAATATCTCATATATCCCAATTTATCCACATAAGCCATTATCGTAATCCTCATAATTTTGATCCATACACAAGACATGCATCCTATTTCTATCATCATAGTAAAGTCCCGCAAATCCAATAATGACATACATCATCTCAAAGTTATCCTATTCTAGAATCATATAAAGTTATGTATCCATAACACATCAAAATGTACACCTCAAGGTGAAATGATTCCATAACTTGGTTCAATTACTTTTCTCACCAATCTATCCATCTAACATAGCCCATCCTATTGAATTATAGCATTTATTAGTAAGGTCAACCATGGTCAACTGCGTTAGCCAAAGCTTGATCGGGGAGGGGCTCTACATGCAGGCAGATCACATCGTGTTTTTGCAGTGGTTGATAATTATCAAGTGATAGTTCTGATACTAATATGATTAGTATAGATGCCAAGCTAACAAGATGAGAGGGGGGGGTGAATCATACAAACTTAATCATCCATAAAAACATCAGATTCAACCTCGGTAATCATATCAGAAAAACTGTAAAGCATGCAGACCCATAAACAGATAAGATCACAAAACATATAACACCAGATTTAACGTGGAAACCCAAATAGGGAAAAACTACTGTGGGATTTCGGACCCACTAAGAAATATACTATTCTAGAGTATGCTCGGTTAAAAGAAAATCTTGTTAAAGATTACAAACACATTGCTAGATGTGACCCGGTTAAGGGATTTCCCTCAGATCTATTAGGATCTTCACCTTGTTAGAGGTGACCTTGTTAAAGTATTTCAAACACTCAATCTGAATGTCACCTTGCTAGAGGGTTTTACAAATAAGACTGTAAGTCCACTCAGTTAAGAGATTTTCTGTGACTTTCACAAAATAACAGTAATAAAAATCTATCTGCAACTTCACATCTAAAAATACTAAAGCAGATTCCTATTTGTTCAATACAATCTAGACATAGAACTAATCTTGTCTATCTGCTGGGCTCTATACTCTGTTATTCAAATAGGTCTTCAAGCTTTTGTGCTTGGTAATCACTATGTAGCATTCGTGTGCTTACATTTGTCTGCATACATTGTTTATCAATAGTTTCCTATTTATAAACAATCAGGTAACCGCATAATCTCCTTGATCACATTTCCCATGATCAATCATAGCCATCAGATCTTCAAACTCAACTAGGTTCAATGTATCGTTCGATCTGAAAATGTTTTACCTCACCTTGGAACTTGCATACATTCCTTGGAACTTGTGATAAGGTATTGCGGTTCAATCTGAGCTGTAGATCTTCCTGCCAATCTTCCATTGCCTTAGATTCATTAACAAACTTCATGCACAACTTACCAATCATTTAATCAACTCTAGCTCATCAGCTCCCTTCAGTAAATAATGCTTCTATATATTTAATGCATTCTGTTACGGCTTGGTTACAACTCGGTGAATACTAAACTTTACTCGGTAGACACTGCACCTTCATTAATCGATAGCGATAACCTTAGGGTTTACCGACTAGGTTCTTTGCTTGGTAACATAGTATAGTATTAACATTACAGTTTACAACATATGTATGGTGTCAAAACAATATAAACATCATGATCTGATCATTGTCTGACTCGGTAATAGTTGCCCATTGAATACCTTATTCATCCCGTTATTCATCATAACTTTCTGTCTCTTTTACCAACATCTTTATACTCTTCAAATCATACTGCTTAAGATATGGCAACATCATATTGAGTCAGAAAATCAATTTCTTGACATCAATGATAAAATAATAATGTTAAGATAGTGAACATCCTTAATCAGTTATATCCATAGTTATCAACAACCTTCTCAATATCCTTATTGAAATGCCAACAATCTCCTTGTCTGTTATAATGCCAACAATCTCCTTGTCTATTATAATGCCAACAATCTCCCCTTTGGCATTGATGGCAAAACCAATTGATTTGACTTTATTGATTCTGATTTAGATTGCTGAAATGCTGAAATGCTCTTCCACTGTCATTAGTCTTCTCCCTGGTTCTAAAATGTAGTCTTCTCCTTCAGACTTCTCCTGTAGTCTTCTCCCCCATTTAGTAGTCTTCTCCCCTATCATTATTCTTCTCCCCCATTGACAACAATTCTAAAAAGTAAAGAACTAAAACATAATTTCTTCCACTGACAAGTGATTTCCATGCTGTTATGTATCAACGAAGTTTCAGTCAGAGCATTATGTCTTCAATTCCTGTTCCCTGTAATTGTTTCCTGCACACCTTTAGAAAACTTCCTAAAGTGTGTAAATCAACATCAACTCTCTTAAAAGATATTCGGTAGAGTCATCGAATTGATGCTTTCACCGAACTCGGTCAGTGAATGGAAGATAGGGGTAGGATCCCTATCTGACTTCTGAGATATTCAAAAGTGTCCCTTGGTAGTGGTTTGGTGAAGATATCTGTAATTTGCTCCTTTGTGCTAACATACTCCAACACCACTTTCTTCTCTTGAACTTCTTCTCTAAGATAATGATATTTGATAGAGATGAGATTTGTCCTAGAGTGCATAACAGGATTCTTTGAAATGTTTATGGCACTAGTATTATCACATAATATAGTTACTGGCTCGATAACTTGCTCATTTATGCCTTCCAGCAGTTGTTTGATCCATGCTATATTGGTACAATTCAATGCTGCAGCAACATATTCAACTTCTACTGTTGACTGTGAAACACATCCTTGTTTCTTGCTAAGCCAACTCACTAGTCTTTCTCCTAAAAAGAAAGCTCCTCCACTTGTGCTTTTTCTGTCATCAATGTTGCTTGCCCAATCAGCATCAGTATAAACTTTTAAATCAAAGACATTTCCTCTCCGATATACTAAGCCATAATCTTCAGTCCCTTTCAAGTATCTGAAAATTCTTTTGATTGGTATCATGTGTGTTTCCTTGGGATCTGCAGAGAATCTTGCAACTATTCTTACTGCATGTGCTATATCAGGCCTGCTGTGAACAACATATTGCAACTTTCCAATCATAGATCGGTAAAGTGTCTCATCAATAGATGCAGATTCATCATTCTTTGATAGTTTATAGTTGGTAGTCATAGGAGTACTTACTGGTTTTGAATCCTCCATACCAAATTTCTTTAAGATTTCCTTTATGTACTTGGATTGGGTAATGAAAATCTCATCTTTCATTTGCAGTATCTGTAAACCTATAAAATACTTTATCTCATCGATTAATGACATCTCAAATTCTTTGCTCATTTCATTTCCAAAGTTATTGTATAGAGAGTCATTTCCACAAAAGATAATATCATCAACAAATATGGCTGAGATCAGTATTCCATCCTCATCATTCTTCATGTACATATTGCTGTTTTCACTTGTTCTTATAAAACCAATTTTGATCAAATATGAATGCAATATTTCATACCATGCTCTTGGTGCTTGTTTCAAGCCATACAAAGCTTTATTCAATTTACATACCTGATCATTATTTTCTCCTTCTACAAATCCTTCAGGTTGTTCAATGAAAACTTCTTCTTCTAATATACCATTCAGAAATGCGGATTTGACATCCATTTGATATGTCTTGAAATTTTTGAATGCAGCATATGCCAACAATGTTCTTACTCCTTCAAGTCTTGCCATAGGTGCAAAAGTTTCACCATAATCAATTCCTTCTTCTTGAGCATAACCTTTCCAAACTAATCTTGCTTTATTCCGAATAACCTCACCTTTTTCATTTAGCTTGTTTCTAAAAATCCACTTTGTACCAATTACATTTTTGTCCTTCGGTCTTGGGACTAGTGTCCATGTGTCATTCTTATTGATTTGATCAATCTCTTCTGTCATAGCATTTATCCAATCTTCACTGTTAAATGCCTCTTTCACTATCCTCGGTTCAAATTCAAAAATCAGAACTGTGTTTTGTCTCATTTTGTTCCTTGTCATCACTGGATCATCCTTATCTCCTATAATCTGATTTGATGCATGATTCCTTCTGACATACTTGGCTAATATAGGCTCGGTAGACTCTGTATGTTCTTCTTCATCACTCGGTAACTGGACATTCTCTTCATTTCCTTCAACAGTCTTCTCGGTAGGACTTCTCGGTTGAACATAGACAAATCCTTCATAATCTTCTAGTTCTTTGAAGTTTCCTTCGTCATTTCTGTCTGTAAATTCATCAATTTTCACATTTGCACTTTCTACTATTTTGTTAGATGATTTGATCAGACATTTATATGCTTTGCTTCTAGAAGAGTAACCTAGAAATATACCTTCACTTTCTGATCAAACTTGCCATTTCTATCATCTTTGTGTACATAGCATCTACTTCCAAAGATTTTAAAATAACTTACATTGGGTTTCTTGTCATACCAGATTTCATAAGGTGTCTTCAGAGTCCCTTTCTTCAGTTGTACTCGGTTCAGGGTGTAAACTGCTATGCTTATTGCTTCTCTCCAAAATGTTTGTGACACTTTCTTTTCAATCATTAGGGTTTTGGCACAATCCACAATAGATCTGTTTCTCCTTTTAGCTATTCCATTTTGCTGAGGGGTTCTTGGTGCAGAGACTTGCCTTTTAATACCATGATCATTGCAGAACAAGTTGAACTCATCAGATGTGAACTCTCCTCCTCTGTCTGATCTAAGACATTTCAGTTGTCTACCTGTCTCATTTTCAACTCTTTCCTTGTACCACTTAAACATTTGAAAAGCTTCTGATTTTTCTTTTAAAAACATTACTGACATCATCCTTGAGTAGTCATCCACAAACAATATGAAATACTTATCACCATAATAACTCTAAACTTTCATAGGACCACAAAGATCAGTATGCACAAGATCTAAAATTCCCTTAGAAGTGTAGGAATTACTTGTAAAGCTTGATCTTGTCATCTTTCCCATCTGGCTTCCTCGACACATAGCATTCACAAGTTTTTCAAGACTTGGTAGCCCTCTTACTCGATGCTTCTTGCTTATTTTGATCAGATTATCAAAATTTACATGATAAAACTTTTTATGCCATAACTAGGTATCATCTATCTTTGCATATAAACACTTATTCCAAGTTGAGTCAAGGTGAAATGTGTTACCTTTTGTTTGTGTCCTGGTAGCAGCTAACTTTCCATGCTTGTCATAAACATTGACAATTCCTTTTTGAAACTCTATTCAGTAACCCATGTTGTTTAACTATGCTACAATCAACAAATTGTATTTCAAAACTTCAACCCAATAAACATCATTACATTTTGCATTGTCAAGAAGTGTTATGGATCCTTTACCTCTTACTGGACATGGTGCATCATTTCCAAATGTGACATAGCCTTCATCATAATCTTCTAATATAACAAACTTGTGTTTATCTCCTGTCATGTGATGTGAGCATCCACTATCTATGATCGAAGAATCATTAGTATTTATGTGAGATATTAAAGGCTTTTCTTCATACCTTTCTTCATCTAATCCATCATTAATAGCCACATAAACAACTTCCTCTGTATCAGTTTCATTTGATTTGTCATCATTAGATTCCTCATCAACTATTAAGCATGTCTTTTTATCTCTTATCCTAAAGTCTCAATGTCCTCTGTAATGATTATCTTTCTGTTTGTCATCTTGGTGATCTCTCTTTTCACTAGATTCTTTTTCAGGATAGTTAGAAGCCATATGTCCAATCTTATCACAATTGAAACATTTCAAAGGTAGTTTTCCTTTATATTTACCTTTGCCTCTCGGTAACCTTCTGGCTAATAGTGCTTCAAACTCTTCTTGCTTTCTAATTTCCTCATACAGTTTGTGTACCTCCTCCATGTTTATGCGAAATCTTTCACTTGCTCCACTATGATTCCCTTCAGAATACTTATACTTTCTATCATTGTAATCATCAGATTCATCAAGATGGAAAGAACTAAATGTAGATTCAACTTTATTTACCGATGACCCACTGTTATCAAAGTTACTTAACTCAAATGCATGTAACTTACCAATAGTAGCATCTAGAGAAAGTGGCATATTAGGTACATACCTCATTTCATTGATTGCAGAGACTCGGATTGCATAAGCTGGTAGAAGGGTTCTTAACAACTTACTTGTTATATCTTTTTTTTCAATAGTTCCACCTGCTCCTTTGATTTGATTGACAATCTCCTTTAGCCTTGTACTGTACTGGGTTATGTTCTCACCTTCATTCATCCTCATAGATTCAAGTTGTCCTCTTAGACTATCCACTTTTGCTCTTTGAACATGTTCATCTCCACCATACATAGATATAAGCTTATTCCACATTGCCTTTGCATCATTGCAGCCTTCTAGGTCATTAAACTCTGAGTTGGTCAATGCAGATGTTATTTCAATCATTGCTTGGATATGTTCTTGCTTTGCCTTTATCTCTTCCATTGTCAATGGAGAGGTGCTAGGTGCGATGTAGTCATTCTCCAGATAATATATAGCATATTCTCCTACTCCTAATAGGTGCAGCTTCATCCTTTTCTGCCATGTAGAGAAACTAGACTTGTTAGGCTTCGGTGCATCCCTCTTATACATCTTTGGATCTTTGCCTCAAGTACTTTTAAACTTTTTCTCCTTGAGTCCAAAGCTCTGATACCAATTGATAGTTCTGATACTAATATGATTAGTACAAATGCGAAGCTAACAAGATGAGAGGGGGGGTGAATCATACAAACTTAATCATCCATAAAAACATCAGATTCAACCTCGGTAATCATATCAAAAAAACTGTAAAGATTACAAACACATTGCTAGATGTGACCCGGTTAAGGGATTTCCCTCCAATCTGTTAGGATCTTCACCTTGTTAGAGCTGACCTTGTTAAAGGATTTCAAACACTCAATCTGAATGTCACCTTGCTAGAGGGTTTTGCAAATAAGATTGTTAAGTCCACTTGGTTAAGAGATTTTCTATCACTTTCACAAAATAACGGTAATAAAAATCTATCTGCAACTTCACATCTAAAAATTCTAAAGCAGATTCCTATTTGTTCAATACAATCTAGACATAGAACTAATCTTGTCTATCTGTTGGGCTCTATACTATGTTATTCAAACAGGTCTTCAAGATTCTGTGCTCGGTAATCACTATGTAGCATTCCTATGCTTACATTTGCCCGCATACATTGTTTATCAATAGTTTCCTATTTATAAACAATCAGGTAACCGCTTAATCTCCTTGATCACATTTCCCATGATCAATCATAGCCATCAGATCTTCAAACTCAACTAGGTTCAATGTATCCTTTGATCTGAAAATGTTTTACCTTGCCTTGGAACTTGCATACATTCCTTAGAACTTGTGCTAAGGTATTGCGGTTCAATCTGAGCTGTAGATCTTCCTGCCGATCTTCCATTGCCTTAGATTCATTAACAAACTTCATGCATGGCTTACCAATCATTTAATCAACTCTAGCTCATTAGCTTCCTTCATTAAATAATGCTTCTGTACATTTAATGCATTCTATTACAACTTGGTTACAACTCGGTGAATACTAAACTTTACTTGGTAGACGTTCCACCTTCATTAACCAATAGCGATAACCTTAGGGTTTACCGACTAGTTTCCTTAGGGTTTACCGACTAGGTTCTTTGCTTGGTAACATAGTATAGTGTTAACCTTACAATTTACAAAATATGTATGATGTCAAAACAATCTAAACATCATGATCTGATCATTGTCTGACTTGGTAATAGTTGCCCATTGAATACCTTATTCATCCCCTTATTCATCGTAACTTTCTGTGTCTTTTACCGACATCTTTATATTCTTCAAATCATACTGCTTAAGATATGGCAACATCATACTGAGTCAGAAAATCAATTTCTTGACATCAATGACAAAATAATAATGTTAAGATAGTGAACATCCTTAATCAGTTATATCTATAGTTATCAACAACCTTCTCAATATCCTTATTGAAATGCCAACAATCTCCTTGTTTGTTATAATGCGAACATCAAGTTGATCATCATGCTACCGTTGTGGAGACATTAGGTGTGATAGGTGGTATCTCTTATTCAATGTTATTTGATTTAGGAGCATGAGATTATTTTATTTGTGTTTTTCTAGTAGAGCGATGCGGGCTTGCTACAACAAAGAAAGATGATAGGTGGCAGGTAGAGTTAGCTGTGGGGTTCAAGGTGGTGATGCTATGATGAAAGAATAAGGATCCGGTCAACTACTGAGGGGGGGGGGGGGTGAATCACTGGATAGAAAACTATATAGACTTTCACCAATCTCAAAATCAACCTCTCAAAGCAAACTCAAAACTGATTGTTTTAAACACCGAACTTCAAATGCAATATTATTGACAAGTAAAATTAGTTGATTGTTATAACTGAAATCAATAACACAACTCTAAAACTCTTAAAACATTTTAACTAAAACATCCAAATACTTTACTGACAAAAGTAAAAGCATATTTCAGATTGCTGCCAGTTAACATAACATATCAAAGTGGATTTAGTAGTTAAGCAATTAAACCATAGTAAACATAACCACAAAAGAATTCACCACTTGACACAATATTTTTGACGTGGAAACCCAAATGGGAAAAACCACGATGGGGATGATTACCCATAAGTATTCTGAACTCTTCTAAAGTTTGTCTTGTTAGGAGCCAAGCCTTATAAAGCTTTACAATTAGTCCTGTTAAGAACAGATCCTGTTAGGGACCACCCAGTTAAGAGATTGACTATAATGCCCTATTAGAAGCAATACCTTGTTAGGAGTAACCTCAGTAGAGGATTTGAAATCCAAGATAATGGATCACCTAGTTAGAGGATTTGAATAACACTAAGCTTGTTAGAGCTTACCTGGTTAAGGGATTTGATTGCTATAATTGTTAGAAAACAACAGGGGCTTGCTGATCTGTTTGAATAGCACTACACTTGCCTGTTCAAATCCTTTTCCTGCTCCTATATGCCTTTACACATACTGTGGATACATCTCTTGGTTCAGTAACCACACTCTCTTACTCAACCACAAATTGCCAACATTTCAACAAAATAACTCATCAACCTTATAAACAAAATAATAGGTCAGTAACACAACACAAACCTAATCATCACATAGAGATTACAAAAATAATCGGTTCAAGTATGACCATTGGATTACATAGAAAATTACATAGAAATCAATGCACATCATTCAAGACAACCTTGACCACTCCTTGATCACCACTTCATCGAACACTGTAACTCATCACGTGGTTTCCATTACATACAATGAACTTGCTCATTCCCATGACAAAAACCATTATCTCTATGCGCCAAAAACCTTTTGAAACTCTTCTCATACAACATGCATACATGTAATATTCATTACCGCTCATCACTTGATCATAAAACAATACAACCGATTCACCAAACTTCATTGGTTAGGGTTTAGCATATATAAAGGTAGGGTTTACTAGTTGATCTCTCCATTTCATAGCAATACCGGTTTCCTAAAAAAGTTCACCTACTGGTTGAAGTTCCCTTTACTAGCTCTTCCTACCGGTTACACAACAATATTATTACAACATCATTACTGGTTATAATTGACATCAATGACAACATAAAATTTCATTAATACAATCTTCATGCAAATGCCAACAATATCTCCCTTTGGCATTGATGGAAATACAAGTATCGATACCCTTGATTGTTATGATTGTATATAGGAATCTTGGTTTACATTTTACCATGTACTCTCCTTCAACTAAGTCTCCATGTCTTTAGCTGGTAACTAGCTATAGATCTTCTCTCCAATCATATAGATCTTCTCCCCCTTTGACAATAATGCCAAAGTGAAAGTAAAACATGCAATGTCAAACTTCACTGTTAAGCATCATCAACCTGCAACTTGATGCTCCCCCTATGGAATAACTCCACTCTACACCAATCCTGTTGTAAAATTTTGCAATTAGCTCTGGGACTGATGTATTCTACATCATGCTCAATTGACCTCATGTAGGGGTACAACCCCTAGTTTACTTCTAAGATAATCAAAAGTAGTCTTAGGAAGAGGTTTAGTAAAGATATCTACAAGCTAATCCTTGGTAGAAACATGCTCCAATAACACATCTTTACTTTGCACTTTTTCTCTCAAGAAATGATACTTCAATTCAATATGCTTGGTTTGTGCATGCAAAATAGGGTTCATTGATCTATTTATGGTACTGGTATTGTCACATAAGATCTTTACCAGTTCTGTAAAATTCATCTTGAATCCTTCCAAAATGTGTTTCATCCAGATAGCCTAGGTACAATTCATATATGCTGCAACATACTCAACTTCAATAGTGGACTGTGATGTACAACTATGCTTCTTGCTGCTCCATGAAACAAGTCTTCCACCAAGAAAGAATTCTCCACCGATTGTGCTTTTCCTATCATCCACATTACCTTCCCAGACTACATCTGTATATACCTTCAAATCAAAGTTACTTACAGATGGATACCATAAACCATAGTCAATAGTACCTTTCAAATATCTGAATATTCTCGTAGTTTCTATCAAATGTGTTTCCTTTGGATTCTTCTGAAATCTGGCAACTAGACCAACTGCATGAGCTATATCCGGTTTGCTTTGAACAACATAGTGAAATTTCCCTATCATTGACCTGTACTCCTTTTCATCAACAGATGTAGCTTCATCCTCCTTAGACAATTTACAACCTATAACCATTGGTGTCTCAACTGGTTTACAATCACTCATTCCAAATGTCTTCAATACCTCTTTCACATATTTAGACTGTGTAATGAAAATACTGCTCTTCATCTACTGAATTTGCAAGCCTATGAATTATTTTATCTCTCCCACTAGAGACATTTCAAACTCACTTTTAGTTTCATTTGCAAAGTCATTTCTCATGTCATCATTGCCTCCAAATATGATATCATCCACAAACACATCACTAACCAGTATTTTATCTCCTTCAGATTTGAGATATATGTTGCTGTCTTTAGTGGTTCTCTAAAAACCTATCTTCATTAGGTGTGAATGCAACCTCTCATACCATGCTCTCGATGCTTGCTTCAAACCATATAATGCCTTGTGCAATTTGCATACCATATCTTTTTCATCAGTCAAAGCATAACCATCTGGCTACTCAATCTATACTTCTTCTTCCAGTATTCCATTTAGAAATGATGACTTCACATCCATCTAATATACTTTGAATCCCTTATGTTCTGGAAATGCAAGTAAAGTCCTGACACCTTCCAGTCTAGTAACTGGTGCAAAAGTATTACCATAGTCTTCTCCTTCTTCATGTGCATAACCTTTGCATACCAATCTAGCTTTGTTTTGGACTACTACTCCATCTTCATTTAGCTTGTTCCTGAATACCCACTTAGTACCTATCACATTTTTATTCACCGGTCTGGGTACTAGGGTCCATGTGGTGTTCTTCTCAATTTGATCAAGCTCCTCCTCCATATCTTTAATCCAATGATCATCTCCGAATGCTTCCTTAGCAGTTCTAGGATCAATAGTGGAGATCATGCAACAATTCTCTCTATTTCTCCTTTTGGTTAACACTCTAGCATCCTTATCTCCAATAATTTGGTCAGGATTATGATTAAGTCTGACATACCTTGAAATTATATATCATTATCTTCAGGTTCTTCTTCTTCATTATCATCATCTTCTTCTGACTCTACTTGTTTTGGTTGAATTGATACAACAATATTCTCTTTACCAGCTTCTGGCTTCACTTTCTCTGGTTCCAAAAATAGAATGCAAGGATCTTCATCCTTTTTCTCCACACTAGTTTCCCCTGAGACTTCAAGATACTCATCCACTCGATCATCAACACTTTCAATGATTCTCTGTGTTTAGTTGTTATAACACTTGTAGGCCTTACTCTTTGTGGAGTAACCAAGAAATATGCCTTCATCAGTTTTAGCCTCAAACTTGCTAACATAGTCACCTCTCTTAATAAAACATTTACCACCAAATATCTTAAAATAGCTAACATTAGGTGACCTACCATACTAGTATTCACACGGAGTTTTATCCTTACCTATCTTTACCAGTATCCGATTCATAGTGTAGACAACTGTGCTAACAACTTCTCTCCATAAATTCTTTGCTACTCCTCCTTGTATCGACATCGTTCTAGCAGCTTCAACAACTGACTAATTGTTCCTCTCTAGAATACCATTCTGCTGTGGTGTCCTTAGTGCAAAAAGATGCCTTTTGTTACTATTTTCTTCACAATATCTAGTGAATTCCTCTGAAGTATATCCACCACCTTGATCAGTCCTCAGACACTTTATCTTCTTGTGACTTTCCTTTTCAACTAAGGCCCTAAATGCCTTGAACTTACTAAAAGCTTCTGACTTATCCTTCAATAATGTGACCCACATCATTCTTGAACAATCATCAGTGAAGATCATAAAATATCTATCACCTTGAATACTTTTGGTCCTTATTGGTCCACAAAGTTCTGTATGAACAAAATCTAACAGATGTTCTGCTGAAAAAGATTTTCTCTTAAAATTTGAGGATGTCATCTTTCCCAACTGACATTCCTTACACAGAGCATTAACTGGTTTGTCCAACTGAGGCAAACCTCTCACTGTCTTGGACTGACTAACTTTGACAATGTTATCAAAGTTTATGTGATAAAATATCCTATGCCAAAGCCAACTATCATCTATTTTAGCAATAAAATATTTGTTGACTTTAGGATTCAGGTGAAACAGGTTACCTTTAGTCTGCTTGCCGATTGCAATCAGTTCACCTTTGCTCCCATAGATTTTGCATATTCTATTCTTAAAATCCAAAGGATATCCTCTGTCATTGAGTTGTGCAACACTCAAAATATTATGCTTTAATCCTTCAATCTAGTAGATATCATCTGCACTGCTCTTACAAGATGAATTGGATTCTACATAGGAATTCATTCTTATCCTATAGGAGAGGCTGTCATCTGTTCAAGCTAGGAGGAAGGAACTTTTGCAAAATCAAGACAATGAAGAGAAGGATGCGCTTAATGAGAGATGTTAGAAGTTGAGTAAGGAGAACATGGTCATGAGGAATGAAATGCAAGCTATAACTATGAGGATGTCAAAGGAGATTGAAGACCAGAAGAAAAAGGAAGAAAATCTAGCTGTATCTCTGAAAGACAAATTTGAAGAATGCACTCGGTTGGTTCATGAAAATGAGATGTTGAGAACTGATTTAATGCAATCCCAGAGTAATGAACAATAACTTGAGAGACAAATGATAATTATGAGAGATGATCTGACTATTGCAAGTGAGTACAAGGACAAATTCAAGATTAGTTCAACATTGCTTGATGAATTATTGCAAAGACAAAGACAATGAAGATTCCAGTGGACTTGGATTTGAACAGGTTCAATGCTCTAGTACTGCTAAGATCAAAACCAAAAGGCATCGATAAGGTAGCTTAATGCTTACAAATGTAATGGTAGATGCTTTATTTGTAATAAATTTGGTCACATGGCTATGCAATGTAGAAATAGAGCAAATCAGAATTATAATTCTACTCCCAGTCAATGTTCTACATGCAATAAGTATGGTCATAAGACAAAAGATTGTAGAATGAATGTTAAATGTTATGCATGTGGAAAATTTAGACATATGGCTAATAAGTGCAGGTCAAGCAATTATACCAGTTTTAGGAAAGCAATTAAAAAGAACAATGTTACATGATATGCATGCAATGAGGTTAGACACATAGCTAAGTTCTGTAGAAGCATAAATCCACCAGTTAACTATGAAGGATCAAATGATAAAGGAAAAGAGAAGGTTAATGAAATCTGGCAAGATCATACCAAAATATGGGTCAGGAAGTCAGATGAGCAATAAAAGAAGGGAATGCTCCGGTTACTCAACCGACAGAGGAGGTTGCTCCTGCACCAGTAGGAAGCTCATCCAGTAACTGAGGCAAATGCCTTAGGGTTAGGAAAAATTAATGAAAATACTGCTTATGCCCCAGGAAGAGGTTTTGGAAGACATTCTAGACATTGGAGATGATTATCCCGCATGGAGATGTTTGATCGAGATTCGGTATCTTTTTGATCGAGATTCGGTATCTTTTAGCAGAAGTCATTCATGTCAATGTTAGATTAGGGTTTTTCTTGGAGATTAAAAGGTTGAATACACTTCATTTCTGATCACTTTGTATTTAGAGTGATTTAGAGTGAGTCTAAGGAAATTCAGTGTGATCGATATCTTCTTGATAGATTTCACCAGCGATCAGAAGAGTTCTTTAGGGTTTTCATTGACAACTATTCACTGATATTTATCTTTCATCATGGAAGTAGAATCATCCTCTGCATCTATGTTTATTACAAATCCTATTATTGTTGAGGTCAAGGACTGTCGTAGGATGACTTTCAAATGATGCCCGCATATAGCCACCTTGGATGATTCGATTGGCACCTTTTCCCGTGTCTCGGAAGGAGTCATATATGTTGAAGAAGTCAGAGATTACATTCACTATCATATTGAGGATTTTGGAACCAATGATATTAAGAGCATGTACATGAGCGAGCTAATGGGAGATTCTAGAAAGATTAAGCTCAAGTACAAACATATTAAGGATCTAGGGTTTACTATCATTCTGGATATTCCATAATTTGAGGATGAGATTGTTAGATATGTATTAAGAAGAGTGCATGGAGAATTTATCTGGTTGGACAAACCATATAAGATCTTGAAGGAGGCCATTAGGGAAATCACCATTTTTCCACAGATTGGGAAACGTCCAGAAAATAAGGTTTCTAATGATCAAGTCAACAAGATCATTGGTGCAACATCAGACAAGAGATCAATGAGGGTTAGCACTATCACCAACAGAAATATCAGATTCAGAAGCATGATTATCAGTTACAAGGTAACTCAATCAAACCGACTAAATTATGTTTCTAGCTTCTACATTTATGCAGCTCATAATATGATGAGGGAAAATGAGAAGTTAGATCTTTGTGGTTGGATGTTGGATGAATTGTTGATTAACCTAGGAAAGATCAAAGGAGAGAAGAAAAGAACATTTTGGTATGGAAACCTAATTGTCTTTTTAATGCTATTTTTCATCAATAAAACTCCCAGTTTTGGGAAAATACAATGGGCATTTGATATCCTAGTAGGGAGGCAACTAAAACAATCCATTGCTACATTAGATAGTCAACGAGATGACAAAGTATGGGGTTACTTTAAGGCATTCTAGAAGGCTATGAAATCTAGGGAAAGGGTTCCAAATCACATTGTTGAGAAATACTCAATTGAGATATGCTTCATGGTCAAGAAAGATGAAACTTTGATGGAAGTTGTAAAACCCCGAAAGATATGGATTGAAGAGATGGGTTATGAAGTTGATGCATAGATTATAGATGCTTATGCACAAATACTAATTGATGCACCTATTGATGAGGCAGAAAAATCCTTCAGTACTGCAAAGCAGAAAAAGCAAGAGGTTGAAATTGAGTTTAACTGGAAGAAGAGGGAGAAGCAGGAGGGTAAGGAAAGTAAATTTGTTGAAAAGGTTTCACATGACATCAAAGTATTAATTGATGTTGTTCAGGAGAAAGGTAAGAAGAGGAAAGAACCAAAAATATTCATTGAGTCTGTTGCATCAGAATCTGGATCTGATGATGACACACCCTTAGCATTCAAGAGGGTCTTAAGGAAGAAAGGAGAAGAGCCTAAGGTAGAAGAAAAGAAGCAACTGGTTAGGAAGGTTACTATCAAGGTACCGACATAGAATTGAGCTCCAAATGAAATACCTTCAGCCCCATCTGGTACTGGAAGAAGAAAGAAGATGGATGACATTGATCTGGCACTTGTCACCGATAATGTAACTATTATTCCACCTAAGACTTGAGCAAAATTAGTTAATGAAATAAATAAAGATGGTATGCTGAAGAATTTGCAATTTTATTATGAGCATTTGGATGATACTGAACAGAGAGAAGTTGAGGAATCAATTTTGTTGTATTTGGATATTTATAAGAAAGCCCTGTTAGAAATTGAAAACCAAATACTGACATAGTTATATAACATTTTAGATGCTAGAATATTATTAGCAATGGAAGAGGACATGCATATAAGGATTGAAGAGTTGTTAAATACTTGTGCATCCATTACTCCATAGGAGTTGGACAGGACTCTTGAGGTTGCAGATAGGAAAATCTTTCACAATAAGCACAGAATAATCAGTCTTATGCTAGTAGGGTTAATGAGATAGTCACTGAGATACAGAAGGCATGGGCTCATTTTTTGGCTACAAACCCTAGTTTTTATACTTCACTGAAACCTAAGACAGATACTATAGACATCTCGATTGAAGGGAAAGGAAAAGGTATTGTGGGTACTTCACCCTCAATTTTGAAAAATATTAAGATATTGGATATAGAGCCCCTGGTAGAAACTAATGTACAGACAAATGTTGAGATACTGACAAAATTAGAGTGTAAAGATTGGAAATTTATAGGTTACTAATGTTTAGGACAATAGTCCTCCGGATCAAAATGTACAAGTTGAGGTCACATTTCATAAGGAGGAACGAACAGTAATCAATACTGCACCAAGTGGCGAAGCCACTAGTGCAAGTGAGGAAACTATAAAAGTTAAACCATCAGAGGAGAAGAAAGGGGAATCCAGCAAGGAACTGGTAGTGAGTCCATCGTTGTTTTCAATTGACACCTCATAGGTTGAATTTAAAATCATTACCGAGATGAGTTCTACTGAACTCATGATGATGGCTACACAAAAAATGATGAAGGAAGGATCTATGGACAAAGGGGTTATTGAACAGTCTATCACTATTTTGCATAGACTTGTCCCAAAGTGAAAATTTGACAAAGAAGCGAGCCCATCTGACAAGATTAAAATTATCACAGAGCACATTTCAAAGGATTTTTAGTCTTTACAATAGATATCAAACTAGAAGGCATTGGAGAGGTTTACACGGGTAAAGAAAGCAACATTTGATCAGATGATTGAGTCAAAGAAGAAGGAGATTCATGGTAAGCTAAAGTTGATAGATAATTCTTTGAGACAATGTACTAATATATTATAGAGTATGTTGTAACACAAGTTTACTTACAACTGATTTAGATAAAAGGATTAAGGATATCCAGGAGAAGATTGTAGGTATAGTCAATTCTTTTGATGGTTCACATTCTTTGACTACATTTATTGATGGTCAGATTTTTGTTTTGAAAGCTCAAGTCTCTTCTCTTAAGATGGATACAGATAAAATTATAAGGAGAGCCAAAGGTCTTAGAGGATTGGTGAGTCCCCGGTTGGATTCATTAAGTGTACATAAGAAGGAGTGTATTGATCTGGTTGATAAGCCCACACCGACAAAACTTAAAGATAAGGAGGCATATGCACATATGCTTAATGGACTTGTATCTATTTTTGGCACACTCAAATCAGGTTGGGATACCTATCTAGAGATTTTGGAGAAAGCCTATCCAAAAATTTTCAAATATATTCAGCTCCGGTAAGGTATTATGGGACATTCTTTGTATAGTCTTTCATTCTTCATCATGGTTTTTGTGATTTTTGATGGAATTGATGTCAAAGGGGGAGTATAAGTGAAAAATATATTCTTGGCATCGAGAGATGTGGAGTATTTTTTATCATGATCATAGATGGATATTCAGCTCAGGGGGAGCAGTCTCAGGGTGAAACCGATAGATGGAAACCATTTTCATTTTTCACATGAGTGTTTCCATCAATGCCAAAAAGGGGAGATTATTGGCAATTGACACTCAATTGGTTGGTTTCAATATGTTGTCATTGATGGAAACTTGGAAACATGTTCCGGCTTTCATATTTTGGTTTGGTTTATTACCAGGAGACACTTCACTGACACCGATAGGTATCTTCACTGGTTGGAAGGATTTCTTTGGGTACTAGCATTTCAGGCCGACATGACTTCATCAGGTTATTGGTATTGGAGGCCAACATCATTTTGGGAGATCCGACATCAACAATTGATTTTTGATATTTATGTATATATGTTATTGAGCTGACTTGTATATTCATTTTGTAATTATCTTTGTAAGACGACATAAGGCATGATGGATTGTGAGGGTATATAAGTTAGTTGATTAGATCATTTTGATATAGGAGATGTATTGTATGGAATATAATGCGAGATATATGTGAGAGATCATGTATGTGAGGATATTTATGTAAGAAGTCATTCCAGTAAGGGTTTAGGGTTTAAGGCTAGAACAGACATAGCTTAACTGAAACTGTATTCAGGCATAAAAGATGCTATCTTTGCAGTTCACTCATTTCTCCAGATTGTAGTTTGGATTTGTATTTAGTCAGTGAGGCTCCTTTTGTGATTGAGCAGTGTGCTCTAGGATATAAGTGTTCCTGCATGTGCATACCCCTTTATTTTGTAATATCTTTTCATATGGCCAATGGATTGATATTGTGGTATTCATTTGTGTGATTGGCTTATTAGTTTCTTTACTTCTTTCAATCTAATATGTACTGGTATACCGGTTGGTGAATGCATGTTTTAATAAGGTTAAATTTAATTATTTTGGTAGAACATTGATTCACCCCCCCTCTTAGTGTTCTTGGATTCCAACACCTCGTTCCCTCTTTCATTATCTTCATCCTTTCATCACCTACTCTTCTAATCCATTTCGCGAGCACACTCGTGTTCTTCAAACCCACATGTCCTCTTGAGGGGGCATACAACTACTTCCTCTTAATCCTTTCTCCTCATCATTATTCCTCATTTCATGACTAGGGCATCATGCTACTAGTCCTTATCCATTTCTTCCACTATGTTTTATTCTTCTTTGATATAACATCATTTCACGACGCTATATCAAAGAGGGGCAAAATGTAGACACCTAAAATTAATATTTAATTAATTTAAGCTTGTCAACATAATTAATTGATTTAATTGTGTTATCCTTATTCCTCCTAGTGTTAATTAACTCTAATTTAATTAATCCTATCTCTATTGTCTATTAATTGATTTATCAAAAAAATTAATTATTCCCCCATTCTCCTTAAGTCCCCTCCTATAATTATTTCTTCTAAACCCATTTAGTTAATTAATTTTAATTAATTAACCTAGTCATGTGATTCCTACAAATCACTTTTTCCTAATCCCACTTAACTATTAGCATTTTCACAAAGGGAGATTGTTGGCATTTCAGCAAGTTTGTTGGTATGAGGATATTGAGAAGGTTGTTGGAGATATTTGATATAATTGTGAAAGGATGATTACTGTCTTAATAATATTATTTTGTCATTGATGTCAAGCAATTGATTTTCTGATTCAGTATGATGTTGCCATATCTTAATGAGTATGTATAAAGATGTCGGTAAGTGACACTGAATGAATGTAACAATGAAGGGGAGTAATAAGTTATTCAATGGGCAACTATTACCAAGTTAGACAGTGATGAGGTCTTATTGTTTTGATTGTTTTGATATCCTATATATGAGTATTCGAAGACTGAACAAGAAGGAGAAAAGATTTCAAGCCATAGAAATAGTTAAGGCTTGATACTATTCTATGTTACCGAGCAAGATGCTAGTCGGTAAACCCTAAGGTTATCGCTATCGGTCAAAGAAGGTAGAATATCTACGGAGTGAGTTTCAGTATTTACCGAGTAACAACCGAGTAAAAACAAAAATGCATTGGATGGTTAAATACATTATTAAATGTAGAATGCCAATAAGCTAGAGTTGAATAGATGATTGGTATGTCATGCAAGAAGTTTGTTGAGGATCTACGACAACGAAAACACAGGAGATAGATCTACAACGCAGATTGAATGGTCATAACTTGGCACAAGTTCCAAGGAAGGAATACAAGTTCCAAGGCATGATAAAACATTTTCAAATCAAAGGATACAATGAACCTAGTCACATTTGAAGATCTGATGGCTAAGATTGATCATGGGAAATGTGATCAAGGAGATTAAGCGGTTAGGAACTGTTTATAAATAAGAAATTGTTGATGAACAATGTATGCAGGCTAAAAGAAGAATAGTGATACTACAATAGTGATCACCGAGCACTAAAGATTGAAGAATAGATTAAGAAGCCCAACAAGAAGCAAGATAAGTCTTATGACAAGATTATTTTGAGCACATAGAATATGCTTTAGCATTTCAGATGCAAAGTTGCAGATATATTTTATACTATTATTTATTTTGTAAGTGACAGGAAATCTCTTAACCGAGTGGACCTAACAGTCTTATTTGTAAATCCTCTAGCAAGGTAACATTCTGAATGAGCGTTTGAAATTCTTTGACAAGGTCACTTCTAACAAAGGGCAAGACTCTAACAAGTCTGAGGGAAACCCCTTTACCGGGTCACATCTAGCAATGTGTTTATGTAATCTGTAACTGGATTGGCTTTTAATTGAGCATACTCTAGAAGGGTATATTTCTTAGTGGGTCCAAAATCCCACAGTGGTTTTTCCCTATTTCGATTTCCACGTTAAATCTGGTGTTAAATGTGTTATGATGTCTTAAGTGTATCTGTGTATGAGTTTGAATGATTTACAGTCATAGTTGCATATCAGTTAAGGCTACCGAGGTTGAATCTGATAAATATATTGCATTGTGAGTTTTTATGATTCACCCCCCCCTCTCATCTTAACTAACAATTGGTATCAGAGCTTTGGACTCCGGAAGAAAAGTTTAAAGGTACTTGAGGCAAAGATCCGAAGATGTATAAAAGGGATGCACCAAAGCTAAACAAGTCAAGTTTCTCCACATGGCAAAAAAGGATGAAGCTACACTTATCAAGAATTGGAGAATATGCAACATATTATCTAGAGAATGATTACATTGCACCTAGAACCTACCCGATGACAATGGAAGAGATAAAGGCAAAGCAAGAACATATTCAAGCAATGATTGAAATAACATCAGCATTAACCGACTTCGAGTTTAATGATCTAGAAGGTTGCAATGATGCCAAAGCAATGTGGAGCAAGCTTATATCTGTGTATGGTGGTGATGAACATGTTCAGAGAGCAAAAGTAGATAGTCTAAGAGGTCAAATTGAATCCATGAGAATGAATGAAGGTGAGAAAATAACCCAATACAGTACAAGGTTAAAGGAAACTGTCAATGAAATCAAAGGAGCAGGAAGAACTATTGAAAAAAAGGATGTAACAAGTGAGTTGCTTAGAACACTTCTACCTGCTTATGCCATTTGAGTCTCTGCAATCAATGAATTAAGGTCTATACCAAACATGCTAGTCTCTTTGGATGCTACTATCGGTAAGCTACATGCATTTGAGTTAAGTAATTTTGATAACAATGGGTCTTTGGTAAATAAAGTTGATTCTGCATTCAGTTCTTTTCATATTAGTGAATCTAATGATTACAATGATAGAATGTATAAGTATACTGAAGGAAATAATAGTGGAGCAATTGAAAGATTTCAAAAAAACATGGAAGAGGTACACAAACTATATGAGGAAATCAGAAAGCAAGAAGAGTTTGAAGCATTATTAGCCAAAAGGTTACCGAGAGGCAAAGGTAAGTATAAAGGAAAGTTACCTTTAAAATGTTTTAATTATGATAGAATAGGATAGATGGCTTCTAACTGTCCTGACAAGGAATCTAGTGAAAAGAGAGAATATCGAGATGAGAGACAGAAAGACAACCAACACAAAGGACATTGAGACTTCAGAAGGAAAGATAGAAAGACATGCCTTGTAGTTGATGAGGAATCCAATGATGATAAATCTGATGGGACTGAGACAAAGGAAGTTGTTTATGTGGCTATCAAAGATGGATTAGATGAAGAAAGGTATGAGGAAAAAGCCTTAATATCTCACATAAATAAAAATGATTCTTGGATCATAGATAGTGGATGCTTGTTAGGATTCCCACATATACTGAGAGGGGGGGTGAATCAGTATCTAACCGGTTAATGGAATTTCTTATCTTAAAACATGTAGAACATAATATAATAGTGTACCTGTATGCAAGAAATAATGCAATTAACAAAATTAAGAACATCCACATGAAAAGCACACCATAACACAATGATTTAACAAGGAAACCCGGTGTGGGAAAAAACTCAGTGGGATTTGTGACCCACAATATTTTCTTACTGGCCAATAAGAGAATATTACTTACAATAGGGGGCCTACACATGCAGGAAGGCCACTTGCCTAGAGCTCACTGCTCAATGGGAAGTCTCACTGACTTACAATGTGGATTATACAAATCCAATATCATGTACTGCTTTACAATAGCATCTTCAATGCCAGATTCAGTACCGGTTTCTGCTCTGTTCTTTACATATACCCCTTAACCTATATTTCACATAATAGGTTTGCCTAATTTTGCCTTATCATATTTTCCTACATCTTACAAAATGTCCTACAATGACTTCTTATATATACAAGTCATTTTAAAATGATATTGAGCTGGATTACAAAGTTTATTAAATAATAAACAAAATATATTATAACAAAATCCTGTCGGCCTTTGTGCCGGTATACTTGCTTTCTCTGTGCTGATGCCGGTGTCCTGAGTGCCGGTGCAAAGTGTGTTTTGCTGATGCCAGTGAGTTGCCTTGCTGGTACCATAGGATTGTAAGGTTGCCATAAATGACAAAACCTTCAATCATCTTCAATGTCTCATTGGAGTGTGCATATGCCAACAATCTCCCCCTTTGCAATTGATGGCAACACTCATGAGAAATTTCAAAAAAGTGTTCTCCAAAAAAAATGTGTGTCCAAAAATGTTACCAAAAATGTTTGCTCCCCGTGAGCATATGATTCCTGTAGTGTTCCTATAGTGTTTTTGAATTTTCTCATTCCTCTACTCCCCCTTTGACATCAATGACAAAGGTTGTCAGGATGTTGGTAGAGTTTGTAGTTTCAACCTTGTAACTGGGAAGTTACAATTTGAAAAAGATCTCCCAAGATCAAGTTTATACTGTCCACAAACTTTTTGCTATCCTTTATTGCTGTCTCTATTCTCTTCATTGTACCAGAGAGATACTGTAGATGCTCTGTCGGTGTTTTGTTTCCCTATATTAGTACCTCAGATACTTCCTTTCGTAGAGATGCTAGATAGTCCAATCTTGGACTTAGTTTTGATCTCAAATGTTTTGCCTTATTCACTATTCTTTCTTTCTCTCTTTCCAATTTGAGTAGTTCTTCCTCAAAATTTGATATCTTCTCTTCAAAAACTGATAGTGTATCAGGTGAGTTGACAAAACTATTTGCAAGTTTATTGATCTCATCTTGTACCTTTCTCATTTTCTTGTCTATATCTACAGTCAAAAAGTTTGTTTTACAGACATCTTTGTATAGATTTTTGTACTCTTTCAACAAATTACATAATTCCGGTAGAAGTGTGTCAAAATTTCCATTACACTTCTTTATTTGCTCATCAAAGAATTTCTGTTTTTCAATTTCTACCTTATCCTTTACTAACTCTTCCTTTATTTTCTCAATGTTTTTAGAGATATATTTACACAGTGTATCTAGTTGTCCTAAAGAATCTTTGTTATCTATGTTATAGTTGGGAGCAATTACCTTCAAAATTGGTATGGTATCATCAATTGCCTTGTAAGCTTGTGAGCTGTAGTCGGTTATTTTCTTGATAGAATCTAGTAATACCTCAGTCACATTTGTTGATTTGTATCCTGATGATGATCCAATAATCTGAGTACCAGTGGAAGTAACCAAGCTTGTATTGACCTCTGTTAGGTCTGTTTGTGTCTGCATTTCTTTAAGCACTGGTTTTCCTAGTTCACTAGTTGCCGGTGGCACTGTTTCGTTATGTACCTGTTCCTGTTGCTGTTGTTGTTCCAGAGCCTTTAGCTCTATTTGTTTCTCTGTATGTTGCATTTCCTCAGTCTATGACTCAGTCTCTATCTTTTGTTCTTTATCTTTTGCTGGTTTATTAGTTTCTTCTGCTACCAGAGGCTCACTAGCCATATCTGTCTTACTTGTTGTATCTTTATCTACCACTGTGTTGATCTTTTGAGTATCAACATCCACAGTATATAAAACTTCAGGATTAGGATTATTATCCTCTATATCCATACTTTCAACTTCCGGTTGATCTTCTGTAGCTATAGCTGTTGTTGTTATTACTGATGGAGTAATCAAAGGAGGTGGGGGTAAGTTGTCTTTGACTTTGATGCAAGGTGGTCCACCAACTATACCTTTACCCTTGTCTTTTGCCTTCTGATATACCTTTATTGGCTTGGGGCTCATGTATTCTTCCTGTTTTTCTTTTTCCACTAGGAATATGTCCCATGCATTCTCTGTCTCTTCAGTCACCTCTTTGACTCTTCCTACCATTAAAGCAATGTGCCGGTGTGCAGTAGAAAATACTGATCGGTTGACTTTAGCAATTAGATCATCAATTTCCTTGGGTGAGTTTACTAGGTATACAGCAAGTAGTTTTTCTACCTTAATTTTCTTGTCAAGTTCTACTACTGCTAGTCTCCTTGCTTCTATCCTTTTAAATAGCTCAACTGGAATTTCATTTGCTACTTCCATAAAAAATTTCTTATAAATGTCCATATGCAATATAACACTGTTTTCAACTTGTTCTTTTTCATCAACTATCAGAGTGTCATATATTTTATCTATGTTCTTCAATTTTTCTTCCTCTATAATTTCATTTAACAATACATCAAGAGGGGCCAAGTCTTTGTTTGTCTTCTTCTTCTTTTTGGGTGTCAGTTTCTTCTTTGGTGTAGCCTTTCTTATCGGAGATCTCACTACTTGTTGTTTTTGTCTTGTCCTCCTAGGTGAGGGAGTGGTTTCCGATGAGGGATCTCTTTTCCTTACAACTCTCTTGAAAGTTGTAGGCATGTCATTTTCCGAAGAAGTACCTACCGGTGATAAGTGAGTTTCAGGTTGTACAGCTGCTAACTCATCCTCTGTTATGCCGGTTTGTTTTAGCACATCTTCTTTAATGGCCTTTGCTTGTCTGGAACCTCTTCTTACTGTTGCCTCAACCTTTTTTACTCTTTTCTTAGATTGTATTTGGCTTTCTATGGTCTCAACATTACCAAATACTTCTTCCTTGGGTTCTTTGGGGGCTTAAAGGAGTGCTTTGGCATATATTTCAATGATCAAATCATCTGTTTCATAGCCCATCTCTATTACCCAAACAGTCCTAGGGATGACTGCTTCCATCCAGATTTCATCCTTTTTGATCACAAAGCAGATTTCCTTCTTGTATTTGTCAATCATCTTTTGTGATAGTCTAATTCTCTTCTTCATTTTGTCCTTAAATGCTTGAAAGAAGTCATTTATATTCTATTCCTTGTCTTCTCCCATATTATTGAATAGTTCTGTTAACTGTTTACCTACCGGTATATCATAGCCAAGTTCTTTGTAGCCTATACCAGGAACCTATTTGGATATGTGTAGCATTAGGCATACTAACAGATTTCCAAACTTAAAAGTTCCTTTCTTGTCTTTCTTGATCTTTCCAAGATTGTCAATTAATTCATCCTTTAACCATTCACATACATCAATCTTTGCATTATCTGTGACCATAACATAAGCACTCTTAATGCATAAACTTGATACTGAATTAAGTCTATTTGCATGAGTGGCCTTATACCCTAATATCATGCTGATAAATCTCACATTAATGTCTTTTACATCATTTACTCTTAGAGATCTTTTATCAGATGTGGCACCAGTTAAATCCATAACTAGGTCATTGGATACCTTCTTAGTTTTATCTGGTCTTTTACCGGTGGTCGGTAATCCTGTGCTAGCTTTCATAGCTTCCTTAGTGATTTTATGGATTGCATCTAGCCAGAAAAATTCTCCATGCACCCTGCTTAAGACTATCCTAATAACATCCTTGGGAAATTTGGGAATGCTAAGGATCTCTGTAAATCCTAGGGTTTCAATGATTTTGTGTTCATCTTTTACTTTACTGGTTTCATCACATATCACAGATTTGAACATTGTCTTAATCTCTTCATCTCCTAGTTCCTCAATGTTGCAGTGAATGCAAATTCTAGGGTCTTCAGCATAAACAAATCCCTTAGGAATTTGAGAAAAAGCACCTAAAGAATCATCTTTCTTTGCTACTTCGAGAATTATTTGAAATATGGGCCTAGGTCTTTTTATGATTTCTACAACAGTAGGGTTTGCTACATATTCAATTGCAGAGGTGGATGCCATGATAAAATACCTTTAACTGCCTTTGGGATGGATGATTGCTTGGAGTGTTCTTTCTTTTTGCTTGAAATGCCTTATCTCGGAATCTTCGCACTCTTCGTAGGTTTGAAATCACGGTGAAGTGAAATGGAGCCAAAACTACAAATTTATAAACTTTATTTGCCATCTACCACATTAAATGTATGTCGGTTAAGTAATAACTTAACATGTTTGCCGGTATATGAGTATCTTTCAACTTCTCATCTCTAACTGAGGGAATAATAGCATATGTGTCATTTGATTTTCCAAACCCTCAAAGAAACTTTCTTCACTTCGATGAAGAACTTCTTGCCAGTGGAGAACTATTCTGTCCTTCCGATGCAGTAATATTCTGTTCTACTGGTGGGGTGTCAGTTGATTCTACTGGTGGAGGAGTATTCTGCTTTTCTAATCCATTGTTTTGAGAATTCCTGCTTTACCTCTTCAACTTTTTCTTTTCCTTTCAAGCTAGCACTTTTGTTGTCTACCGGTGTTCCTTTGCTTCTACAGGATTTTGCAATATGCCCAATCTTATTACATGCATAACAAGTTACATTGTTTTTCTGAATAGCTTTGCTATAACCTATGCCAGTTTGTGTCCTGCATTGATTAGATAAGTGTCCATATCTTCCACAAACATAACATCTTACATTCATTCTACAATTTTCTGAGTTGTGACCAACCTTGTTGCATTTTGAACATTGATCAGTGGGTGTGTTGTTGTTCTGATGACTTCTAGATCTATATTGATTTTCTCTATGCCCATATTTATTACAATTAAAGCATTTTCCATTGAATTTATAAGCATTAGGTTGTCTTACCGGTTTGCTATGATCCTGAGTATTTGCAGTACCGGAGCTTTCACCAACTTCAAAGCCAATTCCACAAGTATCACCATTAGGTTTTTGAGTCTTC
The DNA here is from genome assembly GCF_030272615.1 of Cryptomeria japonica. Lineage (NCBI taxonomy): Eukaryota > Viridiplantae > Streptophyta > Pinopsida > Cupressales > Cupressaceae > Cryptomeria > Cryptomeria japonica. The sequence continues at coordinate 551,961,098 of NC_081415.1, forward strand.
AACAAATCACCAAGTTCCTCTGAGCTTTTCTTGAATTTATCTTTGTGTTGTTTTGCAATATCCAGTTCTCTTTGTAAGATCTCTTTCTGTCTCATTAGTTCATTTGAGTCATTCTGTGTATGCATCAAATCTGTCTTCAATAGGTCATTTTCATAGCTGAGTCTTGTGTTCTCATTTGCTACATCACTTAGTCTTCTGGTCAATTCTTCTTCATTCTTCTTCCCATCTTCAATTTCTTTGCAAAATCTCATAGTCATATCCTGCATCTCATTCTTTGTTGCCATGTTTTCTTACTTTAGCTTTCCTATCATATCATTTAGAGTTTCCTTTTCATCATTCTCAAATTGCATCTTTTCACAAAGTTCTCTTCTCTTGTTTCTTGCAATGATGAGATTTTCTTGAAGTGCTTGAATGATATCCTGAGCTACCTTTAGATCATCTTCAAGTTTGATGTTTTTCAATTTTTCTATATCATAGTCCGAGAGAGCTGCTTCATCAAGTTTTCCATGTTTACTGGTGTCAAGATCTTCCTCAAGCTATTATACTTCTGAAAATAGAGGACCAAGCTTTGATACCAATTGTTAGGATTCCCATAGATACTGAGAGGGGGGGGGGGGGGTGAATTAGTATCTAATTGGTTAATGGAATTTCTTATCTTAAAACATGCAGAACATAATATAACAGTGTACCAGTATGCAAGAAATAATGCAATAAATAGAATTAAGAACATCCACATGAAAAGCACACCATAACACAATGATTTAATGAGGAAACCTGGTGTGGGAAAAACCTTGATGGGATTTGTGACCCACAATATTTTCTTACTGGCCAATAAGAGAATATTACTTACAATAGGGGGCTTGCACATGCAGGAAGGCCACTTGCCTAGAGCTCACTGCTAAATGGGAAGTCTCACTGACTTACAATGTGGATTATACAAATCCAATATTGTATACTGCTTTACAATAGCATCTTCAATGCCAGATTCAGTACCATTTTCTGCTCTATTCTTTACATATACCCCTTAACCTATATTTCGCATAATAGGTCTGCCTAATTTCACCTTATCATATTTTCCTACATCTTACAAAATGTCCTACAATGACTTCTTATATATACAAGTCATTTTACAATGATATTGAGTCGACTTACAAAGTTTATTAAATAATAAACAAAATATATTATAACAAAATCCTGTGGGCCTCTATGCTGGTATACTTGCTTTCTCTATGCCGGTGCCGGTGTCCTGAGTGTCAGTGCAAAGTGTGTTCTGCTGATGCCGGTGAGTTGCCTTGCTGGTGCCATAGGATTGTAAGGTTGCCATCAATGAAAAAACCTTCAATCATCTTCAATGTCTCATTGGAGTGTCCATATGCCAACAATGCTCACATCACATGACAGGTGATAAACACAAGTTTGTTAAATTAGAAGATTATGATGGAGGTTATGTAAGATTCAGTAATGATGCACCATGTCTAGTGAGAGGTAAAGGATCCACAACACTTCTTGACAATGCTAAATGTGATGATGTATATTGGGTTGAAGGTTTGAAATACAATTTGTTGAGTGTAGCACAGCTAAACAATACAGGATATCGAATAGAATTTCAGAAAGGAAGTGTCAAAGTTCATGACAAACATGGAAAGTTGGCTGCTACTGGAACAAAAACAAAAGGTAATATATTTCATCTTGACTCAACTTAGAATAGTTGTCTATATGCTAAAATATAAGATACCTGGTTATGGCATAAAAAGTTTTGTCATGTAAATTTTGATAACCTGATCAAAATAAGTAAGAAGCACCGAGTAAGAGGTCTACCAAGCTTGGAAAAACTTGAGAATGCAATATGCCAAGGATGCCAGATGGGCAAGATGACAAAGTCAAGCTTTACAAGTAAGTCCTACACTTCTAAAGGAATTTTAGATCTTGTGCACACTGATCTTTGTGGTCCTATGAAAGTTCAAAGTTATTATGGAGATAAATACTTCATATTATTTGTAGATGATTACTCAAGAATGATGTCAGTTATGTTTTTAAAAGAGAAATCAGAAGCCTTTCAAATGTTGAAATGGTATAAGGCTAGAGTTGAAAAAGAAATAGGAAGACCTTTGCAATGTCTAAGATCTGATAGAGGAGGAGAATTCATTTTTCATGAATTTAACCTATTTTTCAATGATCATGGTATAAAGAGACAAGTGTTTGCACCAAGAACACCTCTTCAAAATGGGATAGCTGAAAGAAGAAACAAATCAATTGTAGATTGTGCTAGAACCTTGATGATAGAAAAGAGGGTACCTCAAACATTTTGGAGAGAAGCAATTAGTACTGCAGTTTACACCCTGAACCGAGTACAATTGAAGAAAGGAACTTTGAAGACACCGTATGAAATCTAGTATGACAAGAAACCTAATGTAAGTTATTTTAAAATATTTGGAAGTAGATGTTATGTTCACAAAGATGACAGAAATGGAAATTTTGATCAGAAAAGCAAGGAAGGAACATTTCTTGGTTATTCTTCTAAAAGTAAAGCATTTAAATGTCTGATCAAATCATCTAACAAACTAGTGGAAAGTGCAAATGTGAAAATTGATGAATTTGCAGAAAGAAATGATGAAGGAAATTCCAAAGAACCAAAAGATTATGAAGAGTTTGTATATGTTCAACTGAGAAGTCCTACCGAGAAAGTTGATGAAGAAAATGAAGAAAATACTTAGTTACTGAGTGATGAAGAAGATCATACAGAGCCTACCAAGCCTACATTAGCCAAGTATGTCAGAAACAAAGTGGATTTTCAGAAACAAGCTAAATGAAAAAGGAGAGGTCATTCAGAATAAAGCAAGACTAGTTTGCAAAGGTTATGCTCAAGAAGAAGGAATTGATTATGGTGAGACTTTTGCACCTATGGCAAGAATTGAAGGAGTGAGAACATTGTTGGCATATGCTACTTACAAACATTTCATGGTATATCAAATGGATGTTAAATCTGCATTTTTAAATGGTATATTAGAAGAAGAAGTTTATATTGAACAGCTTGAAGGATTTATTGAAGACAAGAATAAAGATCAGGTATGTAAGTTGAACAAAGTATTATATGGTCTAAAGCAAGCACCCAGAGCATGGTATGAAAGACTGCACTCTTACTTAATCAAGATTGGATTTATAAGGACAAGTGAAAACAACAACATGTATATGAAGAATGATGAGAACAATGGAATACTGCTTTCAGCCATATTTGTTGATGATATTATTTTTTGTGGAAATGATTCTTTATGCAAGAACTTTGGAAATGAAATGTGAAAAGAATTTGAGATGTCATTAATCGGTGAAATAAAGTATTTTATAGGTCTACAGATACTGCAAATGAAAAATGAGATTTTCAATTCTCAATCCAAGTATATAAAGGAAATCTTGAAGAAATTTGGAATGGAGGATTCTAAACCTGTAAGTACTCCTATGACTACCAATTGTAAACTATCAAAGAGTGACAAATCTGCATATGTTGATGAGACACTTTACCGATCTATGATTGGAAAGTTGCAATATGTGGTTCACAACAGGCCAGATATAACACATGCAGTAGGTATAGTTGCAAGAGTTTTTGCAGATCCCAAAGAAACCCATATGACAACAATCAAGAGAATTTTTAGATACCTGAAAGGCACTGAAGATTATGGCTTAGTATATCAAAAGAGGAATGTTTTTGACTTAAAAGTCTATACTGATGTTGACTGGGCAGGAAACATTGATGATAGGAAAAGCACAAGCGATGGAGCTTTCTTTTTGGGAGACAAACTAGTAAGTTGGCTTAGTAAGAAATAAGGATGCATTTCACAGTCAACATCTGAAGCTGAATATGTCGCTGCAGCATTGAATTGTACCAATATAGCATGGATCAAACAATTGTTGGAAGGTACAAATGAGAAAGTTATCGAGCTAGTAACTATATTCTGTGATAATACTAGTGCTATTAACATTTCAAAGAATCCAGTAATGCACTCTAAGACAAAACATATCTCTTTAAAGTATCATTATCTCAGAGAAGAAGTTCAAGAGAAGAAAGTTGTGCTGGAATATATTAGTTCAAAGAAACAAATAGCAGACATCTTCACAAAGCCACTGCCAAGGGACACTTTTGAGTATCTTAGAAGTAAGTTAGGGGTCCTACCCCTATCTAGTACTCATTGACAGAGTTCAGTGAAAGCATCAATTCTATGAATCTACAGGATAAATATTTATGAGTTGATGCTACTTTACACACTTTAGGAGGTTGCCTAAAGTTGTGCAGGTAATAGTGATTGAAGACAAAGCTTCTTTGACCAAGAATGAGATTGCAAGGAAATCACTTCACAAAGGAAGAAATCATGAATTAGTTTTACTTTTTGGCATTGTTATCAAAGGGGGAGAAGACTAATTTGTAAGAGCCTAATAGGAGAATATGGGAGAAGACCAATGACTGGGGGAGAATTCTAGAAAATTTTAGGAGAAGTTTAAACAACAATTCGAATCTGAATTAATTGAAATAAATCAAGTTGGTATTGCCATTAAAGTTGGTTTTAACATCAATGCCAAAGGGGGAGATTGTTTGCATTTTCACAAAGGGAGATTGTTGGCATTTTAGTAAGTTTGTTGGTATGAGGATATTGAGAAGGTTGTTGGAGATTGTTGATATAATTGTGAAAGGATGATTACTATCTTAATAATATTATTTTATCATTGATGTCAAGCAATTGAATTTCTGATTCAGTATGATGTTGCCATATCTTAATGAGTATGTATAAAGATGTCAGTAAGTGACACTGAATGAATGTAACAATGAAGGGGAGTAATAAGTTATTCAATGGGCAACTATTACCAAGTTAGATAGTGATGAGATCTTATTGTTTGGATTGTTATGATATCCTATATATGAGTATTCAAAGACTGAACAAGAAGGAGAAAAGATTTCAAGCCATAGAAATAGTTAAGGCTTGATACTGTTCTATGTTACCGAGCAAGATGCTAGTCGGTAAACCCTAAGGTTATCACTATTAGTCAAAGAAGGCATAATATCTATGTAGTGAGGTTCAGTATTTACCAAGTAACAACTGAGTAATAACAGAATGCATTGGATGGTTAAATACATTATTAAACGTAGAATGCCAATAAGCTGGAGTTGAATAGATGATTGGTATGTCATGCAAGAAGTTTGTTGAGGATCTACGATAATGAAAACATAGGAGATAGATCTACAGCGTAGATTGAATGATCATAACCTGGCACAAGTTCCAAGGAAGGAATACAAGTTCCAAGGTGTGATAAAATGTTTTTCAGATCGAAGGATACAATCAACCTAGTCACATTTGAAGATCTGATGGCTAAGATTGATCATGGGAAATGTGATCAAGGAGATTAAGTGGTTAGGAACTGTTTATAAATAAGAAATTGTCGATGAACAATGTATGCGGGCTAAAAGAAGAACAATGATACTACAGTAGTGATCACCGAGCACTAAAGATTGAAGATCTGATTGAAGAACAGATTGAGAAGCCCAGCAAGAAGCAAGATAAGTCTTATGATAAGATTATTTTGAGCACATAAAATCTACTTTAGCATTTCAGATGCGAAGTTGCAGATATATTTTATACTGTTATTTATTTTGTAAGTGACAGGAAATCTCTAACCGAGTGGACCTAACAGTCTTATTTATAAATCCTCTAGCAAGGTAACATTCTGATTGAGTTTTTGAAATCCTTTGACAAGGTCACTTCTAACAAAGTGCAAGACTCTAACAAGTCTGAGGGAAACCCCTTTACCGGATCACATCTAGCAATTTGTTTATGTAATCTGTAACTAGATTGGCTTTTAACCGAGCATACTTTAGAAGGGTATATTTCTTAGTGGGTCCGAAATCCCATAGTGGTTTTTCCCTATTTGGGTTTCCACGTTAAATCTGGTGTTAAATGTGTTATGATGTATTAAGTGTATCTGTTTATGAGTTTGAATGATTTACAGTCATAGTTGCATATCAGTTAAGGCTATCGAGGTTGAATCTGATAAATATATTGCATTGTGAGTTTTTATGATTCACCCCCCCTCTCATCTTAACTAACATTAACCTAATTAATCCTTCTAGAATCTCTCATATTCATGCTTATCATTATCCTTCAATTTTATATTCCCACGCATGTCACATCAACATTGAGAGTCTCAAAGAAATTGAAATTTCTTTGAATCCCTCAATGCATCCTTATTTTGGAATTTTTAATTCCTCATTTTGAAATTCAAATTCCTTTTCCCTCCTCTTCTCAAGGAATTTATATTCCTTTTTATTTTCCCAAGGCATCCTTGATCTATGCTTTCCATTTGAAATCAATCTTAGCCCTTCATGAGAAAATCAATCTTGGCCCTTCATTGGCCTCCTCCAATCCATAAGTTGGATGATCATTTCCTCACAAGGGATCCACTTCTCATTCATTTTCATGCTGCCCATTTCTTTTCGATCCACTTCCTCCATAACATTCTCATGCTGCCCATTTCTCCTATCTCTTCTTCCTTCAATATTCCAATCCAAATCCATCCAAACCTATCTTCTTGAGCACTTGGAGAGAATTCCACACATCCCCATCAAGGACCAATCCACTCAAGTGAGGAAGGGGCTCATTCTTCACTTCACCAAAGGTCTAATCCAAAGGAGAAGGCAAGATAGCAAGGTATAAATGGTTTTTATATGTTTGTATGTCTTATTTGAATCGAAACCATCTAATCCTACATTTGCTCATTTCTCCCTCTTCAATGGGATTAATTGACCAATCTTCTATGAAGGCTCTATGGGATAAGTTGGAGGCTCTAAATGAAGGTGACCCTACTATTAAAATTGCTAAACTTGATGGTTACAAGGTAAGGTATGCGAATCTGAAAATGGAAGAAGTTGAAAAGATTACTTCTTTTATGGAAAGAGTTAGTGAAATTGTTATGGGAATTCAGTGTTGTGGTCGATCTTTGAGCAAAGATGAGATTGTTTCTAAATTATTGAGAGATTTGCCACCGGATTACAAGATGAAGGCTACTACAATTAATGAGCTAAGAACAATTGCTAATACTTCTGTTAATTGGGATACTTTGGTTGGAAAATTATCTACTTTTGATCTTGAAGAATTTGGTCCTCAAGGAGCTGCAAAGAATGAATATGCTTTTCACACATCTGCATCATCAACCAAAAAGAGTAATTGTAAAGATTTATATGTGAAGGAATTGGAGGAAATAAAGAAAGAAGATGATGAGTTTGAGAAACCTGAAGCCCTATTTTCTAGAAGAGTACCTAAAGGTTTGTTAGGAAGTAAGTGTGAAAGAAAATCACCTTTTAAATGTTTTGCATGTAATAAGATAGGTTATTTTGAATCTAGATGTCTTGAAAGGAATTAAAGATTTGAAGAGAAAGCAAAAAGATCTTTTAGGCCTAACCATGATTATCAAAATAAGCATAAGTACAAGAGAAACAAAGACAAATCATATTACTATGCGAATGAGGAAGGTGTGACTGATTCTAATGATGAACCGACATAAGATTTAGCTAGTGGATCTGACAGTGGAAAGGAATGGGTATTTTTGGCTATCAAGGAAGATGCTCCGACACCTGTTGTTCAAAATGAGGAAAAGGTCCTTGTTGCTAAAATTGAAGACAAGGATGAATGGGTGATAGACAGTGGATGTTCACATCATATGACTATAGATAAAATGAAGTTTTTATCTTTGCAAGAATTTGATGGTGGATTGGTTAGATTTGGAGATGACAAAGCATGTATGATAAGAGGAAGAGGAACTATATCATTGGATGGTAAGCATAACACTGATAATATTTATTATGTTGAAGGTTTAAGGCATAATCTTTTGAGTGTAGGACAGTTGGTGGATAAGGGATTTCAATTACAGTTCATGGATGGAAAATGCAAAATCATTAATAGAGCTGGATTGGAGATTGCAACTGGTACACAAACTAAAGGTAACATCTTTCATTTGAACTCCGATGAAGACATGTTTGATTGGAAAAGTTGATGAGAGTTGGTTATGGCATATGAGGTTATGTTATGTGAATTTTGATTGCATTGTAAATATCAGTTCAACTAAGGCTGTTAGAGATATACCTAAGATTGTGAAGCCCTATAATCCAGTATGTAAGGAATGTCAAATGGGAAAGCAAGTCATAACTTGTTTTAAGAGTATACAAGACAAATCTAATGATTCTCTTGATCTTATTTATATTGATTTGTATGGTCCTACTAGAATAAAGATTTTTTAGGGTGATTGATATTTCATGCTAATCATTGATGATTATTCTAGAATGATGTGGGTTACTTTTCTAAGGGAGAAATATGAATCTTTTGAAAAGTTTAAGATCTTTAAAACTAAAGTTGAGACATAGACAGGTTTGAAGATTAAATACTTAAGGTCAAATCAGGGTGGTGAATTTACATCAGGTGAATTTAACAATTGTTGTGAGAAGCATTGGATAAGGAGACAATTGTCTTCTCCTCAAACACCTCAATATAATGGTGTTGTCGAAAGAAAGAACAAAACTATCTTGGATGCAGCCATAACTATGATGATGGAAGCTAATTTGCCTCATATCTATTGGAGAGAAGCTATGAGCACAATGATATAAACATTTAACAGAGTTCATATCAAAGGAGACACCGATAATACACCTTATGAGTTATGGTTTGGTCATACACTTACAGTTAAATATTTCAGAACCTTTGGTAGTAAATGCTATATTAAAAGAGACGATTCTATTGGAAAGTTTGATCCTAGATGTGATGAAGGGATATTTCTTGGCTATTATAATGAAAGAAAAGCATATAGATGTTATAACAAAAGATTGCAGAGAATTGTGGAAAGTGCTAATGTCAAGGTGGATGAGTTGTACAAGGGTCAAATTAGAACTTATGAGAGAGAATCGGAAGTGGAGATGATCATAACTGAACTGATAGTACCTATATCAAAACAAAATGTTGAACCAGTTACCCCGATAGTGTCAAAAAATTCAACAGTAACTGAAGATCAGAGCAGAGGAATAGAAAGTCAGAAGACTCCTAGGTATGTAAGGTCAAATCATTCAAAGATCAGATCATTGGAGACAATAACAAAGGAGTAATGACAAGAATAATGTTGGCAACTAATGAGGTATGTTTAATTTCTCAAGTTGAACTAACATTAGTTATTGAAGCTTGTAAAGATGAATGTTGGATGAAAGCTATGGAAGAGGAATTAGATCAGATTGAGAAAACACATGGACTTTAGTTCCCCAACCTAAAAATAAGAATCTTATTGAAACTAAATGGGATTTTAGGAATAAATTGAATGAGGATCAGACAATTTGTGAGGAATAAGGCTAAAATGGTATGTAAAGGATATTCTCAGAAGGAAGGAATTGATTATGATGAGACTTTTGCTCCGGTAGCTAGGATTGAAGTTGTGAGATTATTTCTTGCTTATGTTGCCCATAAGAAATACAAGGTTTATCAGAAGGATGTTAAGTGTGCATTTTTGAATGGAGATCTTGAAGAGGAAGTTTACATTGAGCGACCTTATGGATTTTCACTTTCAAATGACAAAAACATGGTTTGCAGGTTAAGGAAAGCTTTATATGGATTGAAACAAGCCCCTAGACCTTGGTATGCTAGATTGGACAAATATCTTTTGAAGCTTGGTTTCACTAAAGGTAATGTTGACAATAATCTATATTATAAGATTACTGATGATGACATATTGATTGTTGAAGTCTTTGTTGATTATATCATATTTGGAGGTGAGGATAAGTTATGTATGGAATTCTCTAAAAATATGAAGAATGAATTTGAGATGTCTATGATTGAGGAGATGAAATTTTTCTTAGGTTTGTAGATTACTCAGAATGATAAAGATATTTTCATCTATCAAACTAAGTATGCTAGAGAGTTCTTGAAGAAATTTGGTATGGAAAATTCCAAATCGGTTGGTACTCCTATGGTTACAAGTGAGAAATTGACAAAGAATGATGCATCAGCTTTGATAAATCCTACAAGGTATAAATCTATGTTTGGAGGTTTGTTATATCTAACTCAGACTAGACCAGATATAATGAATGTAGTTTGTATTGTATCAAGATATCAGAGTTATCCTAGAGAGAATCATGAGAGTGTGGTGAAAAGGATTTTCAGGTATTTGGAAGGAACAACAAAGTATGGTTTGTGGTATCCTAAAAATGATGACTTTACACTATGTGTATATACAAATGCTGACTGAATTGGAGATGTTGATGACTAGAAGAGCACATTCGATGGAGCTTTCTTTCTTGGAAAGAAACTTGTTTCATGGATCAACAAGAAATAGTCATGTACTTCTTTATCTATTGCTGAAGCTGAGTATGTTGTTGCTGCTACTAACTATACACAAGTTCTATGGATGAAGAAAATGTTGAAGGATATAAGGGTGGATTGTAATGAACTAGTAGTTATTCACTATGATAACTCTACTGATATTGACATATCAAAGAATCTAGTATTTCATTCTAAGACAACACACATTTCAATCAAGTATAATTTTGTGAAGGAGAAGGTGGAAGCAAATGAAGTTAGGTTGGTTTATGTGAACACTAAAGAGCAGATTACAGATATCTTCACTAAACCTTTGCCTAAGGAATCATTTGAGTACTTCAGACACAGATTGAGAGTTTCTGCCCCTTTGGTAGAGACTTGAGTGATGTTGATTAGCATCAGTCTGACATGCATTTTTAGAAATATCATTCATTCTAGATTGATGTGGTGGTGCTACTACTCAGGGGGAGTAGTCAGTTGTGTGGTTCATAGGTTTTATGACTTTTCTTTGATGTTTATGTCAGATTTTTGACATTGATGTCAAAGGGGGAGAGATATTTATGTGAAAAATAGAGCTTAACAGGGATATCATTCACAAGGGGAGTTTGGTCTGTTGGTTTAGAAATTCATTGTCATATCATTTTGGGGAGATTGTTGGATGTCTTCCTTTGGGGGAGACTTGTTTGGCACTTCTTGGCACTTGGATGTTTTTAACATCTAGTGTTGCCATCAATGCCAAAGGGGGTGATTGTTAGAAATTTGGAGAAATTGATTATGTGTTGCATTGATGTTTATCATTGATGTCAACACTAGTTGTTTTTCTATCTACCGACTTCCAATAGAGTGGTTGGATTATCATATTGATCTGGAGTTTTGTCTCTAGTTTTAGTCTGGCTATTGGAATTAGTTTGGATTGGTTATTCATGTGTTCCTAATGTGTATCACACTCATTTGGTTCAATATTTGATGACCTAGATGCTATTATATATTCTAGTAAGCCTTTTGGTTATTGATAAGGGTTCTATGAACAACGCTTTGATGGAGATCTTTTGGTGAGTCCGATAAATGGTGTTGGTGCGGCTTCTAGAAGGTCATCCAGATGCTGATGGTTATCATGTTTGTGTTCCAATTGATCATGGCATTTCATTTGTCTTATGGTGACCTATTTTAGGTGCGGTGTTATTTTGTTAGGTTATGGACTGGTTTATGTAACGTGTTGGTTGATGCTCCCGATGCATCACCGATTGGATTTATTGTTTGGTTTATGTTGTTTCAGTCTTAGGCCGACTTGGTTTATCATTGGTTTGCAGGATTATGTAGCAGATCTATTGTATTATATTTGAGGTGGCCGACCTAATTGTTTAAGTCCCGAGTTGGTATAAATATGATGTAAGATGTCTTTGTAGATCATGGTATGCGGGCTATAGGATTATCTGCGTACGAATAAAGTTGTAATCATATGCAAAATTTTTGGTCGATTATAGGTGATCAAATTGGGTTTGTGAAATAGGTTTAAGACCTCCGATATTGCGCTTAAATAGAACTATACTTAGGCATAGGAGATGCTATTCTTGTAATTCATTTGTCTTTCTGGATTGTAGTCTGGATTTCTTTGTAGTTAGTGAGGCTCCTTTTGTGATTAGCATTGCACACTAGGCTATTGGCCTTCCTGCATGTGTAGGCCCCTCTTATTGTAATCACATACTTGTTGCAAAAGTATTATCTAACTGTGAGTAGGCTTCCCACCATGGTTTTTCCCTTTACCAAGTTTTCCACATACAAATCATGGTGTAATGTGTTATGGATGGTTGGTAATTGTTCTGTGATTTATGTTTATGATTAATTGTTATATCTTCTATTCCGGTATTTGGTTTATGCATTCCGATAAATTTTTTTGTATGCTTAAAGGTTAATAATCTGTTGACAATTGATTCACCCCCGCCCTTAGTTGTCCACCAGTTATCCTACCAAAATTGCTATGATGTTTTGGGTTATACTATTTATGCCATTTAATGTTTTACCCTTTCATTAGATTGTATGAGTCCATGTCTATGATTTCTAAAGCTATAATGTTTACAAAACACTCAAACACATATGTTACTGCCTATAATGTTTAAATATTTATGTTTATAGAACACTCAAAACACATCTATTACACTGACAATGTACTGTACAATATTGAAACATTGATATAAATATTAGGCTATCTGGCTATTTGCATCTACTTGCCTCTGAGTTGATTTTTTTAGAAAACCAATATGCGTAGTTAACCACCATGAGAATAGAGGGCACTATAGTTAGAGGCAAAGAAACAATTACATTCAACACTGTTTTTTCTTGGTAAATTGAAACCCAGTTGACAATATAACTTAAAACTTAAATGATAGTGTACATAATGTTAAACACCGCATAAAACCTATCAACAGTATAAGTTACACCCCATATATTAGACTTAGCACAACACATATATTATAGTATAAATAAAATTGGGCATAACGTTGTACAACCAGTTATCGAACACCATGTATCCAAGGAGGGAACAATAATGAACAAATACAAAAAGTTGCAGACACAAAATAGAAAGAGGGGTAATACTTGTATAAAAATGGCTTTTTCTTCTCCTAATCATCCGCTCCTTCTTCGTGACTTATTCTAAAGCAATGCTATGAAATGAATTTGAGTGGATGCCATGACTATTTGAGTTGTTATCGTTAATGATTTGTGGATTGGTTGTCTAATTTGGAGAAATAAATATGTGTCCTGCTGTGTAGATTATGTTTTTAGATTTTATTTTTAAAATTTTTAAATATGCCCTAAATGGATGACTTGACTAGTTTGGTTGATAGCTTGTAGTATTTGCCAATGTTTAAAATTATGTCCTATTAATTTAATAGGTTCAATAGCGGTCTTACATCTTATTGTTATTTGATGTAGGGGGAGTAGGTGGAAGTGCCCATTATGTGTGTGCTTCACTATGTTCAATGGGACACAATGTGCTGGTTTTGTTTTAATAAGTGATATGAATGTGGATCTAACTAACCAAAGTTGGATCTGATTGGTACTTCCGATGGGATGGCATGTCTTGTAACTGGAGTAGGGTAAAGGAGAAAATCAATAGTTTCATAATTTTCTTCATCATAATATTGATTGGTAAGTTTGAGACTATACTTAAATGATGGTGTCACATTTGTGGCATTGTGGATGTCCTCTACAATATGCAATTATTTCTCTTTCTTTGGTGGTTTGATATCTTCACATGATAGGTCCATTTGATCATGTGAGATGGTCAATTCATATGCATTAGAAATTCAAGGGATGATTTTACTACAAGAAGTAATTCTTTATTCTTCCCTCATATATTTTCCTACCCATTGTTCATCTAGCATCTATGCGAGAACTAGTTGTGCTTCATCATTTGGATGAGATTTTTGGCACAACTTCCATCTTAGTTGGTGATTTTTGTTGCATTGGATTATTTTTTTTCTTTTTCACTTTCTTTGTAGGACTATTGTTTCTCATCTTACTTTGTACCTTTTCCTTCTTGTTGTTGTTGTTCATGTTATTGCTATTTGATCTAGCAACACTAGCATAACTTTATTCATACTTCTACCACATCGTTGAATGCAATTCATTTTTAACCCACACTATTTCTGCATCTATATAAGATGTCATGTTGTTACCTAATAGATTAGAATTTTGGATTCTTTGCATGAGTTCCCTTGCATATTCAATTCTATGTAACTCATGCTAATTTTACTTAACACTATGTTTACATCGAAAGGTAGATTAGTTGCATTTAGCCACTATAATATATTTCTTCTTCAATGGAGTCATTTCCTAAATAATGATATTGATCCTCTTAATCTTCATAGTTCTTAACATAATCTCTTCATACATGATTTTTTTCCTCTTTGTTTACTGAGAGGAAAAATGTATGCTTAGGTGTGGTAGTTTAGCTTCCAACTTTTTTATTTTTCTTATTTCTTATTTCAATACGGATACCATTAACTTATGTTTGAGAATATTTATAATTATAATCCTCTTCATAATAATCATAAGTGAACTCTTCATTTTGACAAAAAGAGTACTTACATGTTCAAATGTGATAGTTTGAGATTCTAGTAGCTTAGGTTTTGCTTGAAACTACTCAATTTCATCTTCATATGACATGTTTTTGATTAAAAAAGCAACGTTAACTAGGGTGTCAACCCTTTACATAATCAAAGACTATCAAAAAGAAAAAAACTAACCAAGGGAGAAAGCCCCCCAACAACTAGGTCAAACATGCGAATAGGAAAGCTTACCAAACCAAAAAACTAACCAAGCCCAACTCAAGGAGGGGTAGAGACACCGAAGCCTTGATAGGGAGAGGTTTGGACAAGGGGGGAGGACCTCCCCTTCTTCCTACAATGAACCACAGTCCAAGCAATACAATCATGAGGACCATTAAGAGAGAGATCAATAGGGAGTGAATCCATAGGGTTGTGGTCAGAAACAACTATAGAGTGTTGTTGTGTTAAGAACTGGGAAGGAAAATTGAGAGGGGGGGGGGGGGTTGAATCAGTTGTCAATAAATTATAACCCAAAACCAATTATTCCAACTTCAAAATTAGTGTTGGTAAAATAGATTAACAGTTATAGCAGCACCTGTTAGGTCCTGAAGACAACTGAGAGGGGGGGGGGGGGTGAATCAGTTGTCTAATAAATTCAAACCAAAAACAACTTAACCAAACTTAATCCTTAATACCAGTAAACCAAACTTAATGCAAGTAGATAGTTTATCAGTTAATTGCAGTACCGATAAAGATTAATGCATGAAATAGAAAGACAATAGCATCCACAACACATAACACCAATATTTGTACGTGGAAACCCTATAAGGGGAAAAACCATGGTGGGAAACCTTACCCACAATCAGATGATACTACTGCAGATAGTATGTGTATACAATAGGGGTCTGCACATGTAGAAAGGCCAAGCGCCTAGAGCTCACTGCTCAAACACAAATGGGAGTCACACTGACTATAATTGGATGGTTAAATCCAATAATGATGTACTACTCAAAATAACATCTTCATATGCTGGATTCAGTACCGGTTCAGTTCTGATATGCCTTCACAAAACCTTCCTTCAATCTTCAAATGATGTCTACTTGTATAGCTCTGCTTATTTTTGCATATACCGAATTACACTCCTTTTCACATTCACACATTGATCTCACAAATGAGATCTTATATTTATACCATAGCATAAGACCAATTAAGTAGGTCAGCTCACAAAAAGATATTACAATAAAAACAATTTACAAGTAAAACAATAACCGATGCAACATCCAATTCAACATGTCGGCTTAATACATTTACAATCAATAATAAATCATCTCCATAGCGTGTCATGCTGATCTGGAATAGATAAGCTTGCCGATGCTTATCCTGGACCTATTTGCCGGTAACAACAAATATGCAAACACAAATATACCAATTAATAAATCTTCAAGACAAAGTGTTGAAATGATGTCTTCGACATAACCAAGTATTTTCCATGTCATTCCAAGTGCCGGTGAACAATATATCCTACCGGTGAACCAGATACTGGTGACTATGCATAAGTCACTTTCTTGCCGGTGAACATTGCCAATTCTCCAAGTGTCAATAGGCTGACCAGAGTTGATAAGTGTTGACATCAATGACAAAACCATATCAACATATCCAAAATACCAACAATCTCCCCCTTTGGCATTGATGGCAACACAATCTATGGAAAAACCATCAAAGTGCCAAAACAAAAATGCCAAATACCAAAAACCAACAATCTTCCAAAAGAGATCATAACCAGAAATCAGAATTCAGGTACAGAGTAATCATTCTCTCCTAAAATAACAATCTCTCCCCCTAGGAGTAACATGTGTTTTTCCATATCAATCTCTCCCCCTTTGACATCAAATGCCAAAGTAATATAAAAACCAGATTCAATTACAAAATACCAACTTTTTCAATATACCAACTACTCCCCCTGAGAAGTAGATCTACTCATCAAAGCTGGAGTAAAAGATTTCTTTGTTAGTTCTGCCAGTTGATGACAAACATCAACTGTCTAAGTCTCTACCGGTGGGGGTATGACCCCAAGCTAATCTATGAGATATTCAAAAGTCTCCTTAGGCAAAGATTTAGTGAAAATATCTGCAATCTGCTCTTTAGTATTTACATAAACCATTTTTACTTCCTTTGCTTCAACATTCTCTTTCAGAAAGTTTAGTTTGATATAGACATGTTTAGTTTTATAATATAGTACCGGATTCTTTGATATATCAATTTTTGTTGTATTATCACAATAGATAGTTATAGGTTCCTTGCATTTTACCTTTATGTCCTTCAACATTTGCTTAAACCATAATACATGTGTATAGTTAGTTGCTGCTACAACATATTCTGATTCTATTGTTGATAAAGATATGCAACTTTGTTTCTTACTCAACCAAGAAATTAATCTGCTTCCAAGAAAAAATGCTCCACTGGTGGTGCTTTTTTTGTCATCTACATCTCCTGCCCAATTTGCATCTGTGTATGCACATAATTCAAAGTTTTCATCTCTAGGATACCATAGGCCAATATTTGTAGTGCCTTGTAAGTACCAGAAAATCCTTTTTACTACTAATTCATGATTTTCTCTAGGATTACTTCAAAATCTTGAAACAATACATACTGCATTCATAATATAAGGTCTTGTTTGTGTCAAATACAATAGCCCTCCTATCATCGATTTGTACCTAGTCAGATTAACAGGTGTATATTAATCCCTTAGTTATAATTTATCAGTAGTAGTCATAGGTGTGCTTACCGGTTTAGAGTTTTCCATGCCAAATTTCTTTAGTAACTCCTTCAAGTACTTGGATTGACTCAAGAATATACCTTTATCAGTCTGTGAAATCTACAATCTTAAAAAGAATTTTATCTCTCCAATCATAGACATTTCAAATTCTTTCTGCATTTCAATAGAAAGGTCTTTGCATAATCCATCTTCTCCTCCAAAGATTATATCATCAACAAAAACTTCTATAACCAAGATTTCATCATTAGTCACTTTATAGTATAAGTTGTTGTCAACATTACCTTTAGAAAAACCAATCTTCAAAAGATATTTATCCAATCTAGCATACCAAGCTCTTGGATCTAGCTTCAATTCATACAAAACTTTCCTTAACCTACAAACCATATCTTTGTTATCTGTCAAAGAAAATCCATTAGGTTGCTCAATGTAAACTTCTTCTTCAAGATCTTCATTCAAAAATGCACATTTAACATCCATTTGATATACTTTGTAGTTCTTAGGTGTTGCAAAAGCCAAGAATAATTTGACTGCCTCAATTCTAGCTACCGGTGCAAAGGTTTCATTATAATCAATTCCTTCTTTCTATGAATATCCCTTACACACCAGTCTTGCTTTATTTCTGATTACCTTACCATCTTCATTAAGTTTGTTTCTGAATACCCATTTTGTTCCAATTACATTTTTGTCTTTAGGCCGGGGAACTAATGTCCATGTGTTATTCTTCTCAATTTGTTCTAATTCTTCTTCCATAGCTTTAATCCAGTGTTTATCTTCACATGCCTCATTAATTGATGTTGGTTCAATTTGAGAAATAAGATATACCTCTTCATTTTCTAGTCTTCCTCTTGTCATAACTCCTTGGCATTTGTTCCCAATTATCTGATCTCCAGAGTGGTTCAATCTTACATACCAGGGTGTCTTTGTTTGTTGCTGTTCTTCAGTTACAGTGGAATTTTTAGATGATATCGGTGTAACTAGATCTTCATTCTATACCGGTGTGTTCAATGTAGGCTCATTTTTCAGTATCTCTATTGCTAGTTCAGAGTCTATATACCTTGAATTTCCTCTAAACTGTTCATCAATTTTCACATTTGTACTCTCAACAATTTTCTGCAATCTCTTGTTAAAACATCTATATGCCTTGCTCTTAGATGAATAACCAAGAAATATTTCTTCATCACTTCTAGGATCAAATTTTCCAATATACTCATCTCTTCTAATATAGCATTTGCCTCTAAATATTCTGAAATATTTAAGAGTAGGAGTAATACCAAACCATAGTTCATGAGGGGTCTTACCAGTTTCACCTTTGATGTGAACTTTGTTGAATGTGTAGACTGCTATGCTTATTGCTTCTCTCCAATATACATGTGGTAGATTTTCTTCTGATAACATACTTCTAGCTGTATCCAAGATAGTTCTATTTTTCCTTTCTACAACTCCATTCTGCTATGGTGTCTGGGGTGCTGATAATTGTCTTCTGATTCCATTTACTTCACACAATGTATTAAATTCCTTAGATGTGAATTCACCTCCTTGATTTGATCTCAGACATTTGATTTTCTTACCATTTTTATTCTCTAAGATTGCCTTGAATAGTTTGAATTTCCCAAGCGCTTCAGATTTTTCTCTGAGAAAAGTAACCCAACACATTCTAGAATAGTCATCAATGATTAACATGAAATATCTATCACCTTGTAAGCTTTTAGTTCTAGTTGAACCACATAAATCAGTATGAATTAAGTCAAGAACATAAATGGATTTTTCTGGAATACTTTTAAATGATGCTCTAACTTGTTTTCCAAATTGACATTCCTTACATACCGGATTGTGAGGCTTAACAATCTTAGGTAAATCTCTAACTGCTTTATTTGTACTGATTTTCACAATGCAATCAAAATTTACATGACAGAGTGTCTTATGCCATAGCCAACTTTCATCAATATGTGCAATCAAGCATGTCTTTTCATTGTTATTCCAATGAAAGATATTACCTCTAGTTTGATTACTGGTTGCAATTTCCAAACCAGTTCTATTCATAATTTTGCATTTCCCATTCTTGAATTGTAACTGAAATTCTTTTTCAACTAATTATCCAACACTCAAAAGATTATGCTTTAAACCTTCAACATAGTAAACATTGTCAGTATTATGATTACCATCAAGAGATATAGTACCTCTTCCTTTGATCAAACAAGCTTTATCATCTCCAAATCTTACTAGACCTCCATTATATTCCTGAAAAGTCAAGAATTTATTTTTATCAACAGTCATATGATGTGAACATCCTGAATCAATGACCCATTCATCCTTAACCTCAATTTTAGCTGCCAGGGCCTGCTCTACCGGTTGAACAGTAGGTGCTAGTTGATCTTCTGTTATAGCAACAAAGACCCATCCATTGTCTGCCATATCCTCATCAGGAAATCATCAGTGACTTCTTCATCAGCAAAATAACAAGACTTGTCTTTATTCTTCTTAAATCTGTATCTTTGATATTCAGGGTTAGGCTTGTATGTTCTTCTAGCTTCTTCTTTCAATATTGCATGTCTATCAGGGCATCTTGAAGCCATATGACCAATCTTATTATAGTTAAAACATTTAAAGGGTGCTTTACCTTCATACTTACTTCCAACTGGACCTTTAGGCATTTTTCTTGCAAATAGTGCTTCAAGTTCTTCATTTTCTCTCCTACTTTCTTCAAGTTCTCTTGCATAAAAGGCTTTCCAATCAGACTTGTCAAATGATGATGATGTAGATGATGTTGATGCCTTTAAAGCTAAATATGTCTTTATAGTAGCAACAGGACCAAATTCCTCAATCTCAAAAGCTGAAAGTTTTCCAATCAATGTCTCTAGTTACTGATGTATTAGGCATTGTTCTTAATTCATTTATAGCAATAACTTTCATTTTGTATGCCAGTGGAAATCCTCTTAAAACTTTTGAAACAATTTCATCTTTACTTAAGGTTCCTCCACAACATTTAATACCCAAAACAATTACATTAACTCTTTCCATAAAAGCAGAAATCCTTTCATCTTCTTCCATTTTCAGATTTTCATACTTGACCCGGAAGCTTTCAAGTTTTGCAATTTTGACTGTGGAATCTCCTTCATTCAATGTTTCCAGATGGTCCCAAATAGCTTTATCAAAAGATCTATCTGATAATCCTATGATTTGGTGATATGATAATGCGCTCAAAAGTGCTTCTCTTGCTTTGCAATCATTTTCTTCATCTTTAGCCAAGTTAGGTGGATTAGGTTGACTTTGAGTAGGAGTAGTATAGCCATTCTTTGTAACTTCCTAGATGTCCTTTCCAATGCAATTCAGATGTGTCTCCATCCCAATCTTCCATATGCCATAGTTGGTTCCATCAAGTTTAGGACTGTCCTTCCTGAAATAGTTAGAAGACATTGGATCTCCTCAAACTGTTAAACTTTTGCAAAAAGAGGACTTAGCTCTGATACCGATTGTTAGGTCTCAGAGACAACTGAGAGGGGGGGGGGTGAGTCAATTGTCTAATAAATTCAAACAAAAAACAACTTAACCAAACTTAATGCCCGTAGATAGTTTATCAATTAATTGCAGTACTGGTAAAGATTAATGCATGAAATCGAAAGACAATAGCATCTGCAACACATAACACCAATATTTGTACGTGGAAACCCTGTAAGGGGAAAAACCATGGTGGGAAACCTTACCCACAATCAGATGATACTACTGCAGATAGTATGTGTATACAATGTTGGCATTATAATGGACAAGTGAGATCATTGGCATTCCAATTACAGTGAGAGATTGTTAGCATTTCAATAAAGATATTGAGAAGGTTGTTGATGACTATGGACATAACTGATTAAGGGTGTTCACTGTCTTAATATTATTATTTTGTCATTGATGTCAAGAAATTGATTTCTTGACTTAGTATGATGTTGCCATATCTTAAGCAGAATGATGTGATAAGTATAAAGATATCGGTAAAAGACACAGAAAAATTATGATGAATAGGGGGAGAAATAAGTTATTCAATGGGCAACTATTACCGAGTTAGACAATGATGATATCATGATGTTTAGATTGTTTTGATATCTTACATATGCTATTGTTTGAAAGGTTAATACTATACTATGTTACCAAGCAAAGAACCTAGTCGGTAAACCCTAAGGAACCTAGTCGGTAAACCCTAAGGTTATCGCTATCGGTTAATGAAGGAAGAATGTTTACCGAGTGAAGTTTAGTATTTACTGAGTTGTTACCGAGTTACAACCGAGTAGTAACAGAGTGCATTAAATGTTTACATGTGATATTTAATGAAGGAAGCTAATGAGCTGGAGTTGATTAAATGATTGGTGAGCCACACATGAAGTTTGTTAAAGAATCTATGGTAAAAGAAGATTGACAGGAAGATCTACAACTCAGATTGAACTGCAATACCCTAACACAAGTTCCAAGGCAGGGTAAAACATTTTCAGATCGAAGGATACATTGAACCTGGACAAGATTGAAGATCTGATGACTATGATTGATCATGGGAAATTTGATCAAGGAGATTAAGCGGTTGGAAGATTGTTTATAAATAGGAAACTGTTGATAAACAATGGATGTAGGCAAGTGCATGCACAGGGATGCTACATAGTAATTACCGAGCACAGAGGCTTGAAGACCTGTTAGAATAACAGAGTATAGAAGCCTAGTAGATAGACAAGATTAGTTCTATGTCTAGATTGTATTGAGCGAATAGGAATCTGCTTTAGCATTTTTAGATGTGAAGTTGCAAATAGATTATTATTATTGTTTTTGTGAAAGAAGTAGAAAATCTCTTAACCGAGTGGACTTAACAGTCTTATTTGTAAATCCTCTAGCAAGGTGACATTCTCATTGAGTGTTTGAAATACTTTAGCAAGGTCACTTCTAACAAGGTGAAGATCCTAACAGATCTAAGGGAAATCCCTTAACCGAGTCACATCTAGTAATGCGTTTGTAATCTTTAATAGGATTTGCTTTTAACCGAGCATACTCTAGAAGAGTATATTTTCAGTGGGTCCGAAATCCCACAGTGGTTTTTCCCTATTTGGGTTTCCATGTTAAATCTGGTGCTATATGTTTGTGATCTTATCTATTTATGGGTCTGCATGCATTACTATTTTTCTAATAAGGTTACCGAGGTTGAATTTGATGTTTTTATGTATGATTAAGTTTGTATGATTCACCCCCCCCTCTCATCTTATTGGTTATTGGATCTATACTTATATTAAGTATCAGTACTATCAATTGGTATCAGAGCTTTGGACTCCAGAAGAAAAGTTTAAATGCACTTGAGTTAAAGATCCAAGATGTATAAGAGGGATGCACCGAAGCTAAACAAGTCAAGTTTCTCTACATGGTAGAAAAGGATGAAGTTACATCTTTCAAGAGTTGGAGAATATGTTGTATACTACCTAGAGAATGATTTTGTTGCACTGAGCACCTATCCATTAACAATGGAAGAGATAAAGGCAAAATAAGAACATATTCAAGCAATGATTGAAATAACATCTGCATTGACCGATTCAGAGTTTAATGATCTAGAAGGCTACAATGATGCAAAGGCAATGTGGGATAAGCTCATATCAGTATATGGAGGAGATGAACATGTTCAAAGAGCAGAAGTGGATAATTTAAGAGGACAACTTGAATCTATGAGGATGAATGAAGGTGAGAACATAACCCAGTACAGTACAAGACTAAAGGAGATTGTCAATCAAATCAAAGGAGCAGGTGGAACTATTGAAGAAAAAGATATAACAAGTAAGTTGTTGAGAACCCTTCTACTAGCCTATGCAATCCGAGTCTCTGCAATCAATGAATTAAGGTCTGTACCTAATATGCCAGTTTCCTTGGATGCTACTATTGGTAAGTTACATGCATTTTAGTTAAGTAATTTTGATAACAGTGGGTCATCAGTAAATAAAGTTGAATCTGCATTCAGTTGTTTTCATCTTGATGAATCTATTGATTACAATGAAAGAAACTATAAGTACTCTGAAGGAGATCACAGTGGAGCAAGTGAAAGATTTTGGAAGAACATGGAAGCAATACACAAATTGTATGAGGAAATCAGAAAGCAAGTAGAGTTTGAAGCACTATTAGCCAAAAGGTTACCAAGAGGCAAAGGCAAGTATAAAGGAAAACTACCTTTAAAATGTTTCAATTGTGATAAGATAGGACATATGGCTTCTAACTGTCCTGACAGAGAATCTAGTGAAAAAAGAGATTACTGAGATGACAGATAGAAAGATAATCATTATAGAGGACACCGAGACTTCAGGAGAAGAGATAAAAATACATGCCTAATAGATGATGAGGAATCTAATGATAATGAATCAGATGAGACTGATACAGAGGAAGTTGTTTATGTGGCTATTAAAGATGGATCAGATGAAGAAAGGTATGAAGAAAAAGCCCTACTATCTCATATAAGTAAAAATGATTCTTGGATTATAGATAGTGGATGCTCACATCATATGACAGGAGATAAACACAAGTTTGTTATGTTAGAAGATTATGATGGAGGATATGTTAGATTTGGTAATGATGCACCATGTCTAGTAAGAGGTAAAGGATCTATAACACTTCTTGATAATGCAAGATGCAATGATGTTTATTGGGTTGAAGGTTTGAAATACAATTTGTTGAGTGTAGCACAACTAAACAACACAGGTTACCAAATAGAATTTGAGAAACGAATTGTCAAAGTTCATGACAAGCATGGAAAGTTAGTTGCTACTGGGACACAAACAAGAGGTAATACATTTCATCTTGACTCAACTTGGAATAAATGTTTATATGCAAAGATAGATGATACCTGGTTATGGCATAAAAGGTTTTGTCATGTCAATTTTGATAATCTAATCAAAATAAGCAAGAAGCACCGAGTAAGAGGTCTACTGAGTCTTGAGAAACCTGTGAATGCTATGTGCCGAGGATGCTAGATGGGTAAATTGATAAGATCAAGCTTTACAAGTAAGTCCCACACTTCTAAGGGAATTTTAGATCTTGTGCATATTGATCTTTGTGGTCCTATGAAAGTTCAAAGTTATTATGGTGATAAGTATTTCATATTATTTGTGGATGACTTTTCAAGGATGATGTTAGTAATGTTTTTAAAAGAAAAATCAGAAGCTTTTCAAATGTTTAAATGGTACAAGGAAAGAGTTGAAAATGAAACAGGAAGACAACTAAAATGTCTTAGATCAGATAGAGGAGGATAGTTTACTTCTAATGAGTTCAACTTATTTTGCAATGATCAAGGTATAAAAAGACAAGTCTCTGCACCGATAAATCCACAGCAGAATGGAATAGCTAAGAGAAGAAACAGATCTATTGTGGATTACGCAAGAACCTTGATGATTGAAAAGAAAGTTTCATAAACATTTTGGAGAGAAGCAATAAGCATAGCAGTTTACACATTGAACTAAGTACAACTGAAAAAAGGAACTTTGAAGACATCTTATGAAATCTGGTATGACAAGAAACCTAATGTAAGTTATTTTAAAATCTTTGGGAGTAGATGCTATGTTCACAAAGATGATAGAAATGGTAAGTTTGATTAGAAAAGTGAAGAAGGAACATTTCTAGGTTATTCTTCTAGAAGCAAAGCATTTAAATGTCTGATCAAATCATCTAACAAAATAGTAGAAAGTGAAAATGTGAAAATTGATGAATTTGCATAAAGAAATGATGAAGGAAATTCCAAAGAACCAGAAGACTATGATGAATTTGTCTATGTGCAACCAAGAAGTCCTTCCGAGAAGACTGCTAAAGAAAATGAAGAGAATATCTAGTTACTGAGTGATGAAGAAGATCATACAGAGCCTATCGAGCCTGTATTAGCCAAGTATGTCAGAAGGAATCATGCACCAAGTTAGATTATACGAGATAAGAATGATCTAGTGATGACAACGAACAAACTGAGATAGAACACATGTCTAATATCTGAATTTGAACTGAGAATAGTGAAAGAGGCATTTAATAGTGAAGATTGGATAAATGATATGATAGAAGAAATTGATCAAATCAAGAAGAATGACACATGGACACTAGTCCCAAGACCGAAGGACAAAAATGTAATTGGTACAAAGTGGATCTTCAGAAACAAGCTAAATGAAAAAGGTGAGGTCATTCAGAATAAAGCAAGACTAGTTTGCAAAGGTTATGCCCAAGAAGAAGGAATTGATTATGGTGAGACTTATGCACCTGTGGCAAGACTTGAAGAGGTAAGAACACTGTTGGCATATGCTGCTTACAAGAATTTCAAGGTATATCAAATGGATGTCAAATCTGCATTTTTGAATGGTATATTAGAAGAAGAAGTTTTTATTGAACAACCTGAAGGATTTGTTGAAGACAAGAATAATGATCAGGTATGTAAATTGAAAAAAGCTTTATATGGTCTGAAACAAGCACCTAGAGCATGGTATGAGAGATTGCATTCATATTTGATCAAAATTGGTTTTATAAGAACAAGTGAAAACAACAATATGTACATGAAGAATGATGAAAATGGAATACTAATCTCAGCCATATTTGTTGATGATATTATCTTTAGTGGAAATGACTCTCTATGCAAGAATTTTGGAAATGAAATGAGTAAAGAAATTGAGATGTCATTAATCAGTGAGATAAAGTATTTTATAGGTCTGTAGATACTGCAAATGAAAAATGAGATTTTCATTACCCAATCCAAGTACATACAGGAAATCTTGAAGAAATTTGGAATGGAGGATTCAAAACTAGTAAGCACTCCTATGACTACCAACTGTAAACTACCAAAGAATGATGAATCTGCATCTGTTGATGTGACACTTTACTGATCTATGATTGGAAAGTTGCAATATGTTGTTCACAGCAGGCCAGATATAGCACATGCAGTAGGTATTGTTGCAAGATTTTCTGCAGATCCTAAGAAAACACACATGACAACAATCAAAAGAATTTTTAGATACTTAAAAGGCACTAAAGATTATGGCTTAGTATATTAGAAAGGAAATGTTTTTGATTTAAAAGTTTATACTGATGCTGATTGGGTAGGCAACATTGATGATAGGAAAAGCGCAAGTGGAGGAGCTTTCTTTTTAGGAGAAAGACTAGTGAGTTGGCTTAGCAAGAAACAAGGATGTGTTTCTCAGTCAACAACAAAAGTTGAATATGTTGCTGCAG
Source organism: Cryptomeria japonica (assembly GCF_030272615.1). Classification (NCBI taxonomy): domain Eukaryota; kingdom Viridiplantae; phylum Streptophyta; class Pinopsida; order Cupressales; family Cupressaceae; genus Cryptomeria; species Cryptomeria japonica. Next base: position 551,987,455 of record NC_081415.1, read on the forward strand.
CACTGAATTGCACCAATATAGCATGGATCAAACAACTATTGGAAGGTATAAATGAGCAAGTTACCAAGCCAGTAACTATATTCTGTGATAACACTAGTGCCATTAACATTTCAAAGAATCCTGTTATGCACTCTAAGACAAAGCACATATCTATCAAATATCATTATCTTAGAGAAGAAGTTCAAGAGAAGAAAGTGGTGTTGGAATATGTTAGCACAAAGGAACAAATAGTAGATATCTTCACCAAGCCACTGCCTAAGGACACTTTTGAGTATCTTAGAAGTTAGTTAGGGGTCCTACCCCTATCTTTCATTCACTGATCGAGTTCGGTGAAAGCATCAATTCGATGACTCTACAGAATATCTTTTAGGAGTTGATGCTGATTTACACACTTTAGGAGGTTTTCTAAAGGTGTGTAGGAAACAATAAATAGGGAACATGAATTGAAGACATAATTCTTTGACTGAGATTGAGTTGATACACAACTGTAAGGAACTCACTTCTCAGTGGAAGAAATCATGTTTTAATTTCTTTTCATTTTTGGCATTGTTGTCGAAGGGGGAGAAGACTAATGTATGGGGGAGAAGTCTACTAACCGAAGGATAAGACTACATTTCAAAACCAGGGAGAAGACTAATGACAGAAGGAGAGCATTTCAGAATTTCACAGCAATCTGAATTCAAATCAATAAAGTCAAATCAATTGGTTTTGCCATCAATGCCAAAGGGGGAGATTGTTGGCATTATAACAGACAAGTGAGATCATTGGCATTCCAATTACAGTGAGAGATTGTTGGCAATTCAATAAGGATATTGAGAAGGTTGTTGATGACTATGGACATAATTGATTAAGGATGTTCACTGTCTTAATATTATTATTTTGTCATTGATGTCAAGAAATTGATTTCCTGACTTAGTATGATGTTGCCATATCTTAAGTAGAATGATGTGATAAGTATAAAGATGTCAGTAAAAGACACAGAAAGAATATGATGAATAAGGGGAGAAATAAGTTATTCAATGGGCAACTATTACCGAGTTAGACAATGATGAGATCATGATGTTTAGATTGTTTTGATATCTTACATATGCTATTGTTTGAAAGGTTAATACTATACTATGTTACCAAGCAAAGAACCTAGTCAGTAAACCCTAAGGTTATTGCTATCGGTTAATAAAGGCAAAATGTCTATCGAGTGAAGTTTAGTATTTACTGAGTTGTTATTGAGTTACAACTGAGTAGTAATAGAATGCATTAAATGTTTACATGCGACATTTAATGAAGGATGCTGATGAGCTAGAGTTGATTAAATGATTGGTGAGCCACACATTAAGTTTGTTAAAGAATATATGGTAAAAGAAGATCGGCAGGAAGATCTACAGCTCAGATTGAACCGCAATACCCTAACACAAGTTCCAAGGTGAAAATGCAAGTTCCAAGGTAGGGTAAAACATTTTCAGATCAAAGGATACATTGAACCTGGACAAGATTGAAGATCTGATGGCTATGATTGATCATGGGAAATGTGATCAAGGAGATTAAGTAGTTGGAAGATTGTTTATAAATAGGAAACTGTTGATAAATAATGGATGCGGGCAAGTGTATGCACATGGATGCTACATAGTGATTACCAAGCATAGAAGCTTGAAGACCTGTTAGAATAACAGAGTATAGAAGCCCAACAGATAGACAAGATTAGTTATATGTCTAGATTGTATTGAACAAATAGGAATCTGCTTTAGCATTTTTAGATGTGAAGTTGCAGATAGATTATTATTACTATTTTTGTGAAAGAAGCAGAAAATATCTTAACCGAGTGGATTTAATAGTCTCATTTGTAAATCCTCTAGCAAGGTGACATTCTCATTGAGTGTTTGAAATCCTTTAGCAAGGTCACTTCTAACAAGGTGAAGATCCTAACAGACCTGAGGGAAATCCCTTAACCGGGTCACATCTAGCAATGTGTTTGTAATCTTTAACAGGATTTTCTTTTAACTGAGCATACTCTAGAAGAGTATATTTTCAGTGGGTCCAAAATCCCACAGTGGTTTTTCCCTATTTGGGTTTCCACGTTAAATCTGGAGTTATATGTTTGTGATCTTATCTATTTATGGGTCTGCATGCATTACTATTTTTCTAATAAGGTTACCGAGGTTGAATCTGATGTTTTTATGGATGATTAAGTTTGTATGATTCACCCCCCCCCGTCCTCTCATCTTATTGGTTATTGGATTTTTACTTATATTAAGTATCGATACTATCATACAATAGGGGTCTGCACATGTAGAAAGGCCAAGTGCCTAGAGCTCACTGCTCAAACACAAATGGGAGTAGCATTGACTACAATTGGATGGTTAAATCCAATAATGATGTACTGCTCAAAATAGCATTTTCATATGCTGGATTCAATACCGGTTTAGTTCTGATATGCCTTCACAAAACCTTCCTTCAACCTTCAAATGATGTCTGTGTGTATAGCTCTGCTTATTTTTGCATATACCAAATTACACTCCTTTTCACATTCGCACATTGATCTCACAAATGAGATCTTATATTTATACCATAGCATAAGACCAATTAAGTAGGTCGGCTCACAAAAAGATATTACAATAAAAACAATTTACAAGTAAAACAATAACCGATGCAACATCCAATTCAACATGTCAGCCTAATGCATTTACAATCAATAATAAATCATCTCCATAGCATGTCGTGCTTATCTGGAATAGATAAGCCTGCCGATGCTTATCTTGGACCTATTTGCCGATAACAGCAAATATGCAAACACAAATATACCAATGAATAAATCTTCAAGACAAAGTGTCGAAATGATGTCTTCGACATAACCAAGTATTTTCCATGTCATTCCAATTGCCGATGAACAATATATCCTTCTGGTGAACCAGATACCAGTGACTATGCATAAGTCACTTGCTTGCCGATGAACATTACCAATTCTCCAAGTGTCAGCAGGTTGACCAGAGTTGATAAATGTTGACATCAATGACAAAACCATATCAACATATCCAAAATACCAATAGTACCAGTATAACTTAATGCATGAAATAGAAAGGAAAACAACATTCACAACACATGACACAAAGATTTTGACGTGGAAACCCTATAAGGGGAAAAACCATAGTGGGAAACCTTACCCACAATCAGATGATACTACTCCAGATAGTAAGTGAATACAATAAGGGGTCTGCACATGCAAAAATGCCAACCGCCTAGATCTCACTGCTCAATCACAAAATAGGAGTCACACTTACTACAACTGGATGGTTAAATCCAATAAACAATGTACTGCTTTAGTATAGCATCTACAATGCTGTATTTAGTACCAGTTTAAGCCCCGACCATGAGTACCAAACACCTTCATAACCTTTCCTTCAACTTTTAGATAATATCTGCGTGATGTTGGCATATGAGCAGAGTTTGATGACATGATGATAATATATGTTGTCATTGATGTCAATATGCTGAAGTGTGAACCGGTATATTGAAGTAAGCAAATCGGCAAGTGAACCGGTATAAGTAAGAAAACCGGCAAGTGAACCGGTATGATGAAGTGTGAACCGGTAGATGCAAAGTTTGTATCGGGGTTTAATTTGATATGACTACTGGTTGGTAGTCTCACCTTCAGGGTTTCTGGTTGATGTATTCCATGTCTATGTGATTTGAATAACGACGATTGGCATTTTGATGATGTTGTGATTGTCATTAATGGACACACACTTGCTTTGTGAACACTTTCTTAATGTATGAGTTATGCTCAACCGGTAATTGTTCCAACTGGTATTATGTATTATAGTCTTTAGACTATTGGTGTTTTGCAGAAGATGTTTACCGGTCACAAATTGATTGAAGACCCAAAGTGGTATGAAGACCTCAAGCAGTACGAAGGAACAAAGCGGCAGTTAACATTTTTCCAGTCTTCATTTTTGACAACCGGTAATCGGTAAATTGTATGAACTGGTATTACTCTGTGATGAGTTACCAGTGGGTATTTCTATGATGAGTTATCATCTACTGACATTTTGGCGATGATTTTGTGCCATGTTACTAAATGTGTCTAGATGCACTGAACCTAGGAACTTTTAATTTAATCCTATTGGACTGACATGAATTCAGACTCCTTTATAAGGACATCATGTCTAGGGTTTTAAAAAAAGATGAGGTTTTTTGTATGTGCGATCATAGAAGAGAAGATTAGGTCTGTATGAAGAGTTATAGTGTGGAGATATTGAATACTGAAGTAATGATGAAATGCATTAACAATGAGCTATCAAGGATCTAACCAAGCATACTGTGCTAGTATCTAGATCACTAACTTGTTGATTACTCACATCTTCGACAAGTCTGAAACCCTTAACCGGGTAGGCCCACAAAAGCTTTTTGTAAATCCTCTAACAAGGTGGTTCACAATTGTGGATCTGGAATCCTCTCACAAGGTAGTCTTTAACAAGACTTATCTCCTAATAGAGATTTGGATTCCTAATAGGATTTGTTCTGGTGAAGAACATTGTATGACCTTAACCGGTCTGGTTTCTATTTTGCAAATAGTTACTTGTGAGTTTCTTCTCACTGTGGTTTTTCCCATTTGGGTTTCCATGTCAAACATCTTGTGTTATGGTGATTGTGCTCTTGTGGGTGAATGCTTTGTTTTCTATTTGGTTTGCATTTATCTTAATCGGTTTATTAGTGAATCTGTTGTACCGGTTATCTACCAAATTGTTTAAGAGTTTGTTTGCTGCAATTTTTTGTATACTAATTCACCCCCCGTCTTAGTATTCATCAACGACATCCTATGATGAGTTAGCATTGAAATGAAGATCAGATCATGTTGCCACATCAGCCTTGTGTGCGTGAAGGATTTCCTTGAGGATCTTGCATATCGAAGATTGATTCTATCTACCTTGGGAATGTGCAAAATCTTAGTAAACGATGAAGAGCGTGTGATGGGTTATCAGCTTCTAGAAGCGATGAAGAATGAATGATGGAGAACATCTTGAGATTTGTTCAAGATTGTTTTACCCTATGTAATGTGTTTAAACGGTCAGGATTGGACCGACTGTATTGTTAACCTAGATGCTTAGGGTTTTAGGTTTTGGCCACCGACCTAATTGTTGTCTATAAGATCGATGATGATTTTTTCATTTGAAGTTGTGGGCAAATGAATGTATGTGAGGTGATTCTTGCCAGACTGAAGGAGTAAGTAGAGATTTGTAGAGTGTGATTGTAGATGTAAAGAAACTGAAGCGGATTTGCCTTGGAATTAAGTGCTGTTATCAGATCATTGTATTACTTGTTGACTTCTAACCATTTCAGCAGATGGAAAATTCCTTTACGGGGTAGCTTTAACAGGCTTTTTGTAAATCCTTTAACAGGGTGACTCAAAATCATTGAGTTTTTCAAATCCTCTTACAAGGTAACCTTTAATAGGGTTTTAACCTCTAACCGGGTATTTAGCCATCCCTTAACCGAGTGATCCCTAGCAAGATCAGTTCCTAGCAGAACCTGTTGTAAAATCTTTAACTAGACTAGGCTCCTAATAGAGCGAAATTCAGAAGAGTTCAAGAACAACTTGTGGGTATTCATCCCCACCATGGTTTTTCCTAGTTGGGTTTCCACATGAAAAATCAGTGTGTTATGTGTGATGCTTTTTCGTGTGATGTTTTAGTGGTTTCTGTTAAGCGGTAATGCAAGCTGATCCAATGGTCATTGTATTTCTGATGCATTACTTGCTTAAGCATGTGGGTGAAGTTGAGATGAGATGTTAGGTTTTGAGAAGATCTAAGCATTACCGGTTTATAACTTTCACAGTCACTGTGTTTTACCAGTATTGCCTTGGTTTAGGTTGGTGAGGTTGTTTACCAGCTAGTGTAGTCTTTGCAGTTTAAGTTGTTTAAGAAGTTTTTGTCTATACTGATTCACCCCCCCTCTCAGAATCTGTTGGGTATTTATTGTTCATCATTATTCATTAATTGGTATCAGAGCATCCTCCAGGTCTTCTGTGTTATAAGCTTAACCACTTGAGGAAAAGATCTTATTCTAATGATGAAGAGGGAAGGGCCTAAGTTCAATAGAGATAACTTTAAAATATGAAAGGACAAAATGAAGATCTAAATTAAAAGCATGGGTGCTCAACACTGGAGCTATGTTGAGAATACTTATGCTGTCCCTACTGGTACTCTCACCGATGATCAAAGAAGAGAAATTCAAGAGAATGGGCAAGTCATGGAAGCTCTTATCAACAGTCTATCTGATATTGAGTTTATAGATGTTCAAGACAAAGATAATCCCAAAGATGTATGGGATACCCTAGAGACTATCTATGGTGGTGATGAGCATGTGAAGAAAGCTAAGGAAGAGAGCCTTAGGGGAAAATTTGAAGACATGTGGATGATTGAAGGAGAGACCATTCAACAATATGGGATAAGAATTAAAAATATTGTAGGAGACATCAAGAGTGCAGGAGGCAAAATAGATGATCCCACCGTTGTTAGCAAATTTTTGAGATCCTTACTACCGATCTATGTAATAAGGGTTGCCGCTATTCAGGAGTTGAGATCTATTGACAAGACAAAGGTATCCCTTGACTCCATCATTGCTAAGTTGACCACATATGAGCTAAATAGTTATGATGGTAGTGTTCAGAAGACTGAATCAACCTTTAGAGCATCTGCTGCACTATCTAGAAAGGGAAAAGAAGTTGGTACCAACTGTGAACCTAGACAAAGCAGGGATATGGATGATGACGAGATCCTAATGGAATTTGAAGCTCTTCTTGCCAAGAGACTCCCTAAGGGAACCGGAAAATATAGAGGTAAGCTCCCTTTGAAATTTTTTTCTTGCAATAGGATAGGACACATTGCTGTCAACTGTCCCAATAGTGATAATAAGGACAAACCAGAGAAGTTAAAAAAGTTCAAAGGAGGAAATAGGAGAAACTGTATTGTTGCAGTCAATGCAGGTGTCACAGATGATGAATAAGAAGATGAAGAAAGCAAAGACATAGTGTTTGTAGCCATTAAGGAAGATGTGTCAGACAGGAAGGCTCTTGTCTCCCGCTTTGATAATTCTAAGGAGTGGATTATTGATAGTGGATGTTCTCACCACATGACTGGTGACCGAGGAAGTTTTTGTCTCTAGAAGAGTATGATGGAGGTGTAGTCCGATTTGGTAATGATGCACCATGTATGGTAAGAAGCAAAGGGTCCATCTCCCTAAATGGAAAAAGAAGTGTTGATAATGTGTATTGGGTAGAAGGTCTTAGGCATAACCTTTAAAGTTTTGCCCATATGAATGATAAAGGACTCACTCTGGAATTCAAAGATGGAGTGTGCAAAATAAAAGGAAAGAGTGGTGAACTAAAGGCTACTAGTATGTAGACCAAAGGTAACTTATTTCAGTTAAATACAAATATCAGTCAATGTCTAATGGTTCAGTTTGATGACAGTTGGATATGGCATAGGAGACTCTGCCATGTAAATTTTGATAATATTGTGAAGGCCAGTAAGATCAAGGCAGTTAGAGGATTGCTTGTGCTGAACAAACCAAAGAATCCTTTGTGAAGAGAATATCAACTGGGGAAAATGTCTTCCTCAACCTTCAAAGGTAAATCTTTCACAATAGATAATTTACTTGATCTTGTGCACACTGATTTGTGTGGTCCTATGAAAACTAGGAGTGTTTAGGGAGATAGGTACTTTATGATTCTTACTGATGATTTCTCAAGAATGATGTGGGTCACATTCTTGAAAGACAAGTCTGAAGCTTTTGGAAAGCTTAAACCCTTCAGAGCACTAGTTGAAAAGGAAAGCGGTAAGAGGATTAAATGCCTTAGAACCAACCAAGGAGGTGAGTTCACTTCTGGTGAATTTAATAAGTACTGTGAAGAGAATGACATCAAGAGGCAATTGTCTACCCCTCGGACTCCACAACAAAATGGACTAGCAGAAAGGAACAACCAGACTGTAGTTAAAGCTGCTAGAATGATACTAATTCAAGGGAAGGTTACTCACACTTTTTGGAGAGAAGCAGTGAGCACTACAGTCTACACTATGAACTGGGTACTCATCAAGAGAGGTAAGGATAAAAATCCTTATGAGTATTGGACCGGTAAAACTCCAGTAGTAAGCTACTTTAGAGTGTTTGGTAGCAAGTGTTATATCAAGAGAAGTGAATACCAGAGCAAGTTTGATGCAAAATGTGATGAGGGAATATTCCTAGGGTATTCCACCAAGAGAAAAACTCTCAAGTGTTTTAACAATAGGACTCAGAGAATTGTTGAAAGTATCAATGTTAGAGTTGATGAGACCTCTAAGAAACCTAAGGAAACCAGCAACGGGCAAGCATTAGATGAACTAGATGTAACCTTCTGGGAACCGGTTGCAAAACAACCAAGTACAAGTAATAGTGCTCCTACACTAGTAGACGCTGATGTAGATGTAGATGAAGATGAGGATGAAGAGGAAAAACAAGAGGAATCAGCTAAGATCATTCCTAGGTATGTAAAACTGCATCATGATCCAAAGAAGATCATAGGAGATAAGGATGCAGGAATACTTACAAGAAGAAAGGTCAGAGAGAATTCTTGCATGATTTCTGAATTTGAGCCCAAAACATTCAAAGAGGCACACAAAGATGAAGAATGGATTAAGGCTATGGAAGAGGAGCTTGACCAGATAGAAAAGAATGCTACATGGTCTTTGGTACCCAGACCTGAGCACAAAAATGTTATTGGCACCAAATGGGTTTTTAGAAACAAGCTAAATGAAGATGGCACAATGGTAAGAACAAAGAAAGATTGGTATGTAATGGGTATGATCAAGAAGAAGGAGAAGACTATGGAGAAACTTTTTCTCCAGTAGCTAGATTGGAAGGAGTTTGAATACTACTTGCATATACAGCCTTCAAGGGATTCAAAGTGTATCAGATGGATGTAAAATCTGCATTTCTGAATGGAACACATGAAAAGGAAGTGTATATAGAGCAACCAGATGGGTTTTCCCTATCAAAAGATAGTGATATGGTGTGTAGGCTACACAAAGCCTTGTATGGATTGAAGCAACTACCTAGAGCATGGTATGAACATTTACACTCCCATCTTGTGAAGATTGGATTTGAAAGAATAAGTGAAGACAACAATATCTATCTGAAGTCAGAAGGAGATAAGATTCTGATCTGTGAAGTGTTTATTGATGACATAATTTTTGGTGGAGATGACAAGATGAGTCATGCATTTGCGGATGAGATGAAGAAGGAATTCGAGATGTCACTAATCAGAGAGATTAAGTTCTTCATTGGACTACATATTCAACAAATGAAAGATGGTATCTATATCACCCAATCCAAGTATGTCAAAGAGGTGTTGAAGACCTTTGTCATGGAAGACAACAAACTGGTTGGTACACCGATGATGACTGGTTGTAAACTATCAAAAGAAGATGACTCAGCGTTGGTGAATGAGAAGGAATATCGGTCAATGATTAGTAAGTTGCACTATGTAGTACACAACAGACCAGACATAGCACATGTAGTGGGCATTGCTACACGTTTCTAGAAAAGTTCAAGAGAATCCCACTTGGTAGTAGTCAAGCAGATTCTTAGATATCTGAAGGGAACTATGGATTATGGATTGTGGTATCGATACAATAATGATTTTAATCTCAAATTATTTACCGATGGTGATTGGGCTGGTAATGTGGATGACCGGAAGAGCACAACCGGTGGTGCATTCTTTCTTGGTGGTAGACTAGTCTCATGGATGAGCAAGAAGTAGAGTTGTACTCTCAGTCCACAACAAAAGTAGAATATGTAGCAACATTTATGAACTGCACTCAGATAATTTGGATGAAGCATGTATTAAGTGGTTTCAAAGTCCCTGTATTTGAACCAGTGAGTATATTTTGTGATAACACAAGTGCAATTAATATTTCCAAGAATTCAAGTGCAATTAATATTTCCAAGAATTCGGTATTGCATGCTAGAACCAAGAACTTTGAGCTCAAGTATCATTTCTTAAAGGAGAAAGTTCAGAACAAAGAGGTTGTATTGGAACATGTTTCCAGTAAGGAGTAGTTAGCAGATATATTCACCAAGCCTCTATCGAAGGCTACATTTACCTATTTAAGAGTTGAATTAGGGGTGCTGCCCATTCAAGAGGTGAAGTAAAGGTATGTGCTCCACATCAGTCAGGTATTGCATTATCAAATATTTTTAGGATTGATGTGTTGAAGGATGCTACTCCTCAGGGGGAGCAACATAGTGGATCATGGATGTTTGTGCCTCCACTTTGGCATTGTTGTCAAAGGGGGAGAAGATGTGAAGTAGAGAAGATATCTGCAGTATTGCAGACATATAATATGGAAGAAGATGTAGAGATATCTTTGTGTATTGCCATCAATGCCAAAGGGGGAGATTGTTGGCATATGAGAAGAGTTTGATGACATGATGATACTGTATGTTGTCATTGATGTCAATATGCTGAAGTGTGAACCGGTATATTGAAGTAAGCAAACTGACAAGTGAACTAATATAAGTAAGTAAACCAACAAGTGAACCGATATGATGAAGTGTGAACCGGTATATGCAAAGTTTGTATCGAGGTTTCATTTGATATGACTATCGGTTGGTAGTCTCAACTTCAGGGTTTCCGGTTGATGTATTCCAAGTTTGTGTGATTCGACTGATGACATCTTGTGATGAGTTAGCATTGAAATGAAGATCAGATCATGTTGCCATGCCAACCTTGTGCGCATGAAGGATTTCCTTGAGGATCTTGCATGAAGAAGATTGATTCTATCTACCTCAGGAATGTGCAAAATCTTAGTAAACAGTGGAGAGCGCGTGATGGGTTATTAGCTTCAAGAAGCGGTGAAGAACAGACGATGGACAACATCTTGAGATTTGTTCAAGATTGTTTTACCCTATGTAATGTGTTTAAAAAAATAGGATTGGATCGACTGTATTGTTAACCTAGATGCTTAGGGTTTTAGGTTTTGGCCACCGAACTAATTGTTGTCTATAAGGTCAATGATGATTTTTTCATTTGAAGTTGTTGGCAAATGAATGTATGTGAGATGATTCTTGTTAGACTGAAGGAGTAAGCAGATATTTGTAGAGTGTGATTACAGATGTAAAGAAACTGAAGTGGATCTGCCTTGGCATTAAGTGCTATTATCAAATCATTATATTACTTGTTGACTTTAACCATTGCAGCAGATGGAAAATCCCTTTACCGGTAGCTTTAATAGGCCTTTTGTAAATCCTTTAACAGGGTGAATCAAAATTATTGAGTTTTTCAAATCCTCTTACAAGATAGCCTTTAACAGGGTTTTAACCTCTAACCGGGTATTTAGCCATCCCTTAACTGGGTGATCCCTAGTAGGATTGGTTCCTAGTAGAACCTGTTGTAAAGTCTTTAATTGGACTAGGCTCCTAACAGAGCGAACTTCAGAAGAGTTCAAGAAAAACTTGTGGGTATTCATCCCCACTGTGGTTTTTCCCAGTTGGGTTTCCACGTGAAAAATTAGTGTGTTATGTGTGATGCTTTTTCATGTGATGTTTTAGTGTTTTCTGTTAAGCGGTAATGCAAGTTGATCCAATGGTCATTGTATTTATGATGCATTACTTGCTTAAGCATGTGGGTGAAGTTGAGATGAGATGTTAGGTTTTGAGAAGATCTAAGTGTTACCGGTTTATAACTTTCATAGTCACTATGTCTTACTCGTATTGCCTTGGTTTAGGTTGGTGAGGTTGTTTACCAGTTAGTACAGTCTTTGCAGTTTAAGTTGTTTAAGAAGTTTTTGTCTATACTGATTCACCCCCCATCTCAGTATCTATTGGGTATTTATTGTTCATCATTATTCATCATGTGATTCACACAAGGATCTTCTTATACAATGATCTTCAATATTCACACACACTCATTTATGATCTTCAAATAAGATCTTACAATTATTTATACAAAACCCTAAGACCTTATGATTAAGTTAGCTCCCTAAAGATATTACAATTACAAAATAAGTCTTTATGCAATACAATATGTCAGCTCAATACATACACATTATCCAATCAATAAACCATTTCCAAAATGTACCGTGTTGATCTGGAACATGATATCTTGTATCGGTCTATAACCTAGACCTATCTGACGGTAAAGGCATATATGTGAACCCAATCAGACCAATAAGAAAACACAAAATCCAAACATCCAATCCATGTCTTTGACATAACCAAATGATCTCTAGATGATAACAAGTCATCATCAACTTCCTAAGCTTCCGGTGAAACATATATCATGCCAGTGAAGCATATATCGGTGACTATGCATAAGCCAATATCCATGTCGGGACCACAATGTGCCAGTTCAATAATAAACTATTGGCATTCTACACTCACATGAGAATGGTTGATGTTGTCATTTATGGCAACCAACTGGTCACATGATTCTACAGGTTCATTGACAACGCAGACATCATTTACCGACACTGGCAGGCACAACAAAGTTTACTCATTAACATTTTAGTTTACACTGGAAACGAAGCATACCGGCACTCAGGCTGACATGAGATGAGTTTTACTTATATGAATTGTATTGTAAATGTAATTAATTATTGTAAGCAAACATGATGTATTGTAAAGACTCATATATGTATGAGATCTTGTAGGTCATTTTTGATATAGCATTGAGAGGAAATTATGTAATGGTATTATGTAGAAGATAGCGAAAAGATCTTGTAATAAGGCAGATAGGTTATGTGAGTGAATATCGATCACTGACAGGTTTTTGGTTAAGGTTTCTGATAGAGCTTAAACCGGTACTGAATCAAGCATTGCAGATGCTATTTTGAGCAATACATTGTATTGGATTTAATTATGCATTTTGTAGTTAGTGAGACTCTTCTATTGAGCAGTGAGCTCTAGGCTATTGGCCTTCCTGCATGTGCAGGCCCATATTGTAAGTAATATTTATTCATATTGGCCAGTGAGTAAATATTGTGGGTCACAAATCCCACCGAGGTATTTCCCTTACTGGGTTTCCTCACCAAAATATCTTGTGTTATGGTGTGCATTTATGTTGTCTCTGTTATTTCTCTTTATTGCACTATTGCTTGTTTACCGGTACATTAATTTGAGTTGTAAAGTTATAAATAAGTTCAATTATTTAGTCAACCAGTTAGAAACTGATTCAACCACCCCCCCCCCCCCTCTAAGTGTCTTTGGGACCGTCATTGCATCTAACAATTGGTATCAGAGCCTGGTCCTCTATTTGCAAAAGCCTAACAGCTTGAGGAAGATTCTAAAACCGGTACTGATGGAGAGTTTGAGAAAATAGTTGGAAGGAGATCTTGAAGATTTTGATGCAGACAAATTGAAGTATATCAAACTTGAAGATGATCTGAGGAATGCTAAGGAATTAATTAAAGGACTTGAGGAGAACCTGGTTATAACATAAAATAAGAGGAAGGAAATTCATGAGAAAATGCAGAAACATGATGATGAAAAGGAATCTCTTAGAGATATTGCAGAGAAGTTGAGGCAAGAGAACACTAATATGAAATGGAATATTTAACCATGAGGCTATGTAAGGATATTGAAGACAAGAAGAAGAATGAAGAATACTTGACTAGAAGACTTAATGATGGAGGTAATGAAAATCTGAGATTTGTCATGAGAATGATATGCTAAAGACAAATCTGATTCACATGCAATATGATAAAGAGGAGATTAGGAGACAAATTGGTATTCTAGAAAATGAGTTGATCACTGCAAATGAACACAAAGACAAATTCAAGAAAAGTTCAGAAAGACTTGATGACATGCTGAAAAGACAAAAACTTGATGGAGATACAATTGGACTTGGATTTGAACATGGAGAAAGTTTCGGGACTGCAAATAATCAAGATCACAAAAAAATCGTTAAGACAACCTAATGCTTATAAATTTAATGGGAAATATTTTAATTGAAACAAATTTGGTCATAGAGAAAACTAGTGCAGATTCAAAAATAATTAGAATACAAATTTACCCACCAGTCAATGTTCCAAATGCAATAAAGTTGGTCATAACTCATAAAATTGGAGAATGAATGTGAAATGCTATGTTTGTGGTAGATTTGGACATTTATCTAATCAAAGCATAACACAAATTGGTCAAGGATATGGAAAGGCTATTCGGAGGAATAATGTAACTTGTTATGAATGTAAAAAGATTGGGCATATTGAAATTTTTTGTAGAAGCAAGACTATATCGGCGAACAATAAAGGATCTAATGAGAAAGAAAAGGAAAAATAAACAAAATAAAGAAAGAATTTTCAAAATAATGGATTAAGAAAAGAGATCAGAGAATTGATGAATTTGTCTTTGCACTGGTAGAACAGAGTAACCCTCCACCGATAAGAGATTCTTCATCTAACTAAGGAATAATCCTTAGAGGGATGGCAGAAAACTAAAAATCATGCATTCTACCCTGTGTTGATGGTAAGAAGTTATATTTCTTCTTTACCGACAGATGTGTTAAGGTTTCACTTAACCAGTAAGCATTTAATGTGGTTGATGAAGGATTTTTGATTATAAAGCACCGAAAAACCCTCATTTCAAACCACCAAGCATCCAAGCATTTGGAGAGTGCGAAGTTGAGCAAAGGAATACTAAGGCAAAGCAACAAAGTGTTTTTAGGCATTCAAAGATTTCAAGTAAGAGGTATTTATCTTTTAATAAGGCATCTTCATCTTCTGTACCCGAGTTTATTGAAAACCCTATTGTGGTAGAGAAAATTAAGTGCCCTAGACCTGTATTTAAAATCATTCCTAAGATTGTAAAGCAAGATGATTCCATCAGAGCCTTCTCTAAGATTCTGAAGGGAGTTGCTTTTGTCGAAGACCCGAGCATTTACATTCATTGCAACATAGAAAATTTAGGGTCTAATGATTTGAAGGACATATACAAGGATGTTATCACTGATGAACAAGGTTTGATTAAACAAGAGCATAAGATTGTAGGAGACTTAGGATTTGTTGAAATTTTGAACATTCTTGAATTTTTGAATGAGGTAGTATGTCTTGTACTGAGAAGAGTTCATGGGGAGTTTATATGGCTAGATTCTATTTTTAAAATCACTAAGGAAGCAATCAAGGTAGTTACTAGTTTACCCTCAACCAGTACTAGACCCGACAAAAAGAAGAAGATACTAAACAAGGGTGTAATGGACCTAACTAGAGCTACATTTGAAAACAGATCTCTTAGGGTTAATGATATCACTGATGCAAATGTGAAATATGTGAGCATGATATTTGGATACAAAGTTACACATGAAAATAGGTTAAATTCTGTTTCTAGTTTGTGTATTCATAGTGCATATGAGATGGTTAAGAAAAATGCTAAAATTGGCATCTGTGGGTGGTTTAAGGATGAATTGCTAGATAACTTGAAGAAAATTAAGGGTGATAAGAAGGGGACATTCTGTTCTGGGAATCTACTTGTGTGTTTAATGCTTTACTTAATAAAGGAGATACCTGACATTGGTCACAAGGACTTTGCATATTACATCCCGGTAGGTAGACAGATCAAGGAAATTATTACCGACATTGGTGCTAATAGTGATGACATGGTAAAATCCTATTTTGAAAACATTCAAACCAAAATGAAGGCTAGAGAAAGGATACTGCAAAGCATTATAGATAAATATGACAAGAAAATATGTTTTGTAATCAAATGTGATGAAACATGGATGGAAGTTGTTACTCCTAGAACTATTTTGATAACAGAGATGGGATATGAAGTTGATCTAAATATTCTTGTGGCTTATGCTAAGACACTTCTTGATGCACCTAAGGAACCACCTAAAGAAACTTTTGGTAATGTTGACACTATTGAGAGTGTTGTTTTGATGCAGAAGAAGAAGTAATAACACAGAGTGAGAAACCAACAAAAACTATAAATAAAGAGGAAACAATTGGTAGAAACAAGGAGGAAATTGTTAAGGAAATTGGTAAAAGATCAATTGAAAGGAAAGTTATTACTGCAGAACCAAGCACATCTATTGTAGATCTCTGACCTAAAAATGTAACAGACGTTCTTTTGGATTCTATATGGAGGATAACTGATTGTAACTCCTTGGAGTTCAAGGATATTGATGATACATTGCCTATTTTGTAGATGATTGCACCGACCTGTAAGATAGATCATATTAAGGATTCTTTAGGTAAACTGGACACATTGTCCAAATTTATTTCTTCAAATGTTCTAACTGTAGATAAGGTGAATGGGGAAACTGTTAAGGAAAGAGTGAATAAAGAAAAAGGATAATTCTTTGAGAAGACCATCAAAGACTGTAATGAGCACTTTGATTCCTTATTACCGGTTATAAATTCAATAATTTTGGAGTATAAGGATTTGTATAAAGAAGTTTGCAAGCCTCACCACCTGACTGAAGATATTGATGAGGAAATTAAGAGAACACAAAAGGAAATAGATGACATAGAAGATAATATGGTAGGTTCTTCGCAACCTACCTTTGGTTTTGAACAAGAAATGACAATTTTTGAGGAAAAGATAGAGAAATTAGAGCAGAAAAAAGCAAGGATAAGGTTGAAGGCCCGGGAGATGAAAAACAAGCTTGGTCCTAGATTGGACAATCTTATAACTCAGCAGGTTGAGCTATCAAAGGTAACAATTCAAAGAGATCGATCACCGGAGCATCATGCATTATCTGACCGGCTTGATCCAATAGATAGAAACCATTATTGATGACAATAACAAATTCATGCAGAACTTGAATCTAATTGTGGCAGACATTTTTCAAATTGTAACCAACCGGTTACAAGTTATGAGGTAGGATTTTGACTCTTTTTGACATCCTTTGTCATTGATGTCAAAGGGGGAGTAGTATGGAGAAAAATGCACAGAAGAGATGACTTGCTCAAGGGGACCACATTTTTTTGGGGATCAGTTTTTAGACTTCATCTTTGGACAACAATTTTTGGATTTTTCTCATGAGTGTTGCCATCAATGCCAAAGTGTGAGATTGTTGGCATTCTACACTCACATGAGAATGGTTGATGTTGTCATTGATGGCAACCAACTGGTAATAATATTCTACAGGTTCACTGACAACACAGACATCATTTACCAGTACCGACAGGCACAACAAAGTTTACTCATCGACATTTTAGTTTACACCAGCAACGAAGCATATTGGCACTCAGACCGACATGAGACAAGTTTTACTTATATGAATTGTATTGTAAATGTAATTAATTATTTGTAAGCCAACATGGTGTATTGTAAAGACTCATATATGTATGAGATCTTGAAGGTCATTTTTGATATAGCATGGAGAGAAAATTATGTAACGGTATTATGTAGAAGATAGCAAAAAGATATTGTAATAAGGTAGATAGGTTATGTGGGTGAATATCATTCACCGATAAGTTTTTGGTTAATGTTTCTGACAGAGCTTAAAATGGTACTGAATCAAGCACTGTAGATGCTATTTTGAGTAGTAAATTGTATTGGATTTAATTATGTATTTTGTAGTCAGTGAGACTCTTCTATTGAGCGGTGAGCTCTAGGCTGGTGGCCTTCTTGCATGTGCAGACCCATATTGTAAGTACTATTTATTCATATTGGCCAGTGAGTAAATATTGTGGGTCACAAATCCCACCGAGATTTTTCCCTTATCGGGTTTCCTCGCCAAAATATCTTGTGTTATGGTGTGCATTTATGTTGTCTCTGTTATTTCTCTTTACTATAGTATTGCTTGTTTACCGGTACATTAATTTGAGTTGCAAAGTCATAAATAAGTTCAATTATTTAGTCAACCAGTTAGACACTGATTCACCCCCCCTCTGAGTGTCTTTAGGACTGTCATTGCATCTAACAATTGGTATCAGAGCCTGGTCCTCTATTTGCAAAAGCCTAACAACTTGAGGAAGATTTTGAAACCGGTACTGATGGAGAGTTTGAGAAAATAGTTGGAAGGAGCTCTTGAAGATTTTGATGCAAAAAAATTGAAGAATATCAAACTTGAAGATGATCTGAGGACTTTTAAGGAATTCATTAAAGGACTTCAAGAGAACTTGGTTATAGCACAAAATAAGAGGAAGGAACTTCATGAGGAAATGCAAAAACATGATTATGAAAAGGAGACTCTTAGAGATATTGCAGAGAAGTTGAGGCAAGAGAACACTAATCTCTTAGAGATATTTTCTCTTTAGTATTCACATAAACCAATCTCACTTGATTTTCTTCAACATTCTCTTTTAGAAAATTGTACTTAATAGATACATGCTTTGTTTTAGAGTGAAATACCGAATTCTTTGATATATCAATTGCTGCTGAGTTATCACAGTAAATAATTACTGGTTCTTTGTATTTTACATTTATATCCTTCAACATTTGCTTGATCCATAATACCTAAGTGCAATTAGTTTCTGTTGCAACATATTCTGCTTCTGCTGTAAATAATGATGTACAAGTCTGCTTCTTGCTGATCCATGAAATTAACCTTCTACCAAGAAAGAATGCTCTACTAGTGGTACTCTTTCTATCATCCACATCTCCTGCCCAATTTGCATCTATATATGCACATAACTCAAAATTGTCATCCTTAGGATACCATAAACCAAGATTTGTTGTGACTTGTAGGTACCGAATAATCCTTTTTACTATTATTTCATGATTTTATTTAGGATTGCTTTGAAATCTTGATACAATACACACTGCATTCATTATATCAAGTCTAGTTTGTGTCAAATACAGTAATCCTCCAATCATAGATTTGTACCTTGTCGGATTAATGGGAGCTGAATCATCCTTTAATGTCAATTTATCAGTTGTAGTCATAGGAGTGCTTACTGGTTTGGAGTTTTCCATACCAAATTTCTTCAAAAGTTCCTTCAAGTATTTTGTTTGACATATGAATATACCTTTATCTGTTTGTGAAATCTACAAACCTAGAATTTTTTTTTATCTCTCCAATCATGGACATTTCAAATTCTTCCTACATCTTGTTAGCAAAGTCTTTACATAAATCTTCTTCACCTCCAAAAATGATATCATCCACAAATACTTCAATAACCAAAATTTCATCATTGGTAATTTTGTAATACAAATTACTGTCAGCATTACCTTTAGTATAACCAAGCTTTAAAAGATATTTATCTAGTCTAGCATACCAAGCTCTAGGAGCTTGGTTTAATCCACATAAGGCTTTCCTTGACCTGCAAACCATATCCTTATCATCTATTAATGAAAATCCATCAGGCTATTCAATGTAAACTTCTTCTTCAAGATCTCCATTCAAGAATGCACATTTTACATCCATCTGATAAACTTTATAGTTCTTATGAGCTGCAAATGCAAGAAATAGTCTTACTGCTTCAATTTTGGCTACCGATGCAAAAGTTTCATTATAATCAATTCCTTCTTTCTGAGTGTTGGCAAATGCACACTCCAATGAGAAATTGTAGGTGATTGAAGGTATTGTCATTGATGGCAACCTTGCAATCATATGATACCGGTAGGCATCGACACTGACAAACTCTACACTGACATACAGTACACCGGCATCGAAAGGAAGAATACCGACACCTTGGCCGACATGAATTTTGTATATTTATATTTTGTAATTAATTGTAAAATCTTTTGTATGCCGACATGGCTGATTGTAAAATGACTCATATATGTATGAGATCATTGTAGATCGTTTAGGATGATAGGATATGCGAAAAATAAATAGAAGGTAGCAGACCTAATATGCGAATTATTGGTTAAGGGTTTTTATATGTAGTAGAACTTAAACCTGTACTGGATCTAGCATAGCAGATGCTAATTTGAAGCAGTACAAGACATTGGAATTGTATAATCCATTTTTGTAAGTCAGTGTGACTTCTTTTTGTAATTGAGCAGTGAGCTCTAGGCACTTGGCCTTCCTGCATGTGCAAGCCCCTCTTGTAAATAGTAATATTCCCTTATTGGCCAGTAAGTGAATATTGTGGGTCAAAAATCCCACTGAGGTTTTTCCCACACTAGGTTTCCTCATTAAAATATTGTGTTATGGTGTGCTTCTTATTTTGTGGTTATTGTTCTTACTTCTTGTATTAATTTTAGTTTACCGGTACACAGTTTTGATATGCTTTTCATGTTATAAGTTTAGAAATTTCATAAACCGGTCAAATATTGACTCACCCCCCCCTCCCCCCCTTAGTATCTTTGGGAATCCTAACAATTGGCATCATAGCCCGGTCCTCTATTTTCAAAAGCCTAATAGCTTGAGGAAGATCTTGACACCAGTAGAGATGGAAAGCTTAAGAAAACAATTGGAAACGACTCTTTCAGACTATGATGCAAAAAAAGTAAAGAATATCAAACTTGAAGATGATCTAAAGGCTGCTTAGGATATTATTCAAGCACTTCAAGAAAATCTTACTATTGCAAGAAACAAGAGGAGAACTTTGTGAAAAGATGCAGAATGAGAATGATGAAAAGGAAACTCTTAATGATCTGGTAAACAAGTTGAGACAAGAAAACACTACAAGAAAGAATGAGATGCAGGATATGACTATGAGATTTTGTAAAGAAATTGAAGATAGAAAGAAAAATGAAGAAGAATTGACTAGAAGACTGAATGATGCTGCAAATGAAAACACAAGACTTGGTCATGAAAATAATATGTTGAAGATAGATCTGATGCATACACAAAATGACACAAATGAACTCATGAGATAGAAAGGAATCTTGGAAAGGGAACTAGCTACTACAAATCAACACAAGGAGAAATTCAAGAAAAGCTCAGAAGAACTTGATGACATTTTGAAAAACCAGAAACCTAATGGAGACACAAATGGCCTTGGCTTTGAAGTTGGTGAAAGCTCCAGTACTGCAAACAATCATGATCATAGAAAACTGGTAAGACAACCTAATGCTTACAAATTTAATGGAAAATGTTTTAACTGTAACAATTATGGTCATAGAGAAAATCAATGTAGATCTAGAAACTATCAGAACACTAATACACCCACTGGTCAATGTTCTAAATGCAACAAAATTGGTCATAACTCAGAAAATTGCAGAATGAATGTAAGATGTTATGTTTGTGGAAGATTTGGACACTTATCTAATCAATGCAGAACACAAACCGACATAGGATATGGGAAACCTATTCAGAAAAACAATGTGACCTGTTATGCTTGTAACAAGGTTGGACATATTGCTAAATTTTGTAGAAGTAAGGCATCACCGACAAATAATAAAGGTTCTAGTTTGAAATGTAAAGAAAAGGTTGAAGAGGTAAAGCAAGAATTCTCAAAGCAGTGGATCAAAAAGTCAGATCAGAATGTTGATGGGAATACTCCTCCACCAGCAGAATAGAGTAACACTCCACTAGCAGGAGACTCTTCATCTAACTAAAGAAAATTCTTTTGGGGGTTTAGCAACAAAATGAAAAACATGCTATTATTCCCTCAGTTGATGGTAAGAATTTGGAATTACTTCTATACCGACAGATGAGTTAAGTTGTGAATTAATCGACAAGCATTAAATGTGGTAGTTGGTGAAAATGACATTATAAAGTGAGTGTTTTGGCTCCATTTTCATTTCACTGAGCATTCAAACCTTCGAGAGTGCAAAAATTCCCAAGTGAAGGCATCCTTAGCAAAAAAGTGAAGCAATTCATCAAGAATTCATCCTTAAGGCAGATTGAGGTATTTATAATCTGGGATCCTCCTCCACTCCTAAATTTATTGCAAACCCTACTGTTGTTGAGGTTATTAAACGCCCTAGACCCGTTTTCAAACTGGTTCCCGAAATTGTGAAGAAAGATGATAGCATAGGTGCATTTTCTCAAATTCCTAAGGGAGTAGTATATGTTGAAGACCCTAGGATGTATATACATTGTCATATAGAGGAATTGGGTGATGATGAAATTAAGAATATGTATCGGACAATGATTTGTGATAAGTCTAGAAATGTCAAACTGGAACATAAGATAGTGGAAACCCTAGGTTTTACTGAAATCCTTAGTATCCCGGATTTTCCCAAGGACATCATAAGGATTGTGTTAAGCAAGGTACATGGTGAATTTTTCTAGTTGGATTCAATCCATAAAATTACTAAGGAAGCTGTCAAAGTAGTAACAAGGTTACCTTCCACCGGTAACAGACCTGACAAAACAAAGAGAGTCTCAAATGACATAGTGATAGACTTAACCAGTGCAACATTTGACAAAAGGTCTTTAAGGGTAAACAATGTAAAAGACATAAATGTCAGATTTATTAGTATGATCTTAGGTTATAAAGCTACACATGCAAATAGGTTGAATTCAGTTTCTAGCTTATGTATCAAAAGTGCCTATGATATGGTCAATGATAATGCAAGAATAGATATATGTGAATGGCTTAAAGATGAGTTGATAGACAATCTGGGAAAGATTAAAAAGGATAAGAAAGGAATATTCAGATTTGGAAATTTGCTTGTTTGTCTGATGCTGTACATAACAAAACAAGTAGCCAGTATTGGTCCAAGAAATTTTGGTTTTGACATTCCGGTAGGAAAACAACTGTTGGATCTATTGAACAATATGGGAGAGAACCGGGAGAAAAACCTAAATAAACATTTTCAAGCATTAAAGGCTCGAATGAAAACTAGAATAAGACTATCACAAGCTATTGTGGATAAATATCAAAAGGAAATTTGTTTTGTGATCAAGAAAGATGAAATTTGGATGGAGGCAGTTATTCCTAGAACTATCTGGGTAACTAAAATGGGCTATGAGACAAATGACAATATTATTGAAACTTATGCAAAAGCCCTCCTTGAAGCACCAAAGGAACCCACTAAGAAATTTTTTGGCAGTGTTGAAACAATTGAGAGTCAAATTCAGTCTAGGAAAAGGGTTAAGAAGGTCGAAGAAACAGTAAGGAAAGGAACCTGGTAGGCTAAAGCAATTAAAGAAGATGTTCTGAAGCAAACTGGTATAAAGGAAAGTGATTTGGAAGGACTTCAACCGGAAACTCATCTTTCACTGGTTGGAACTTCCTCTGAGAGTGATATACTGACGATATTTAAAAGGGTAGAAAGGAAAAGAAAACCCTCACCGGTACCCTCACCCTCTCCTAGGAAAACAAGACAAAAGCAATAGGCAGTGAGGCCCCCAGTAAAGAAACTAACTCCAAAGAAAAAGAAGGTAAAACAAGTCATCGCTCCACTAGATAAACTTCTTAGTGAAATTACAAAGGATGGTAAGTTGAAGAACATCAACAAACTGTATGACACACTATCCGTTGATGACAAAGAGAAAGTAGAGAACAATGTAATCTTACACTTGGATATTTTCAAGAAATTTTTGATGCAAGTTGTTCATGAAATGCCAGCTGATCTGTATAATAGACTAGAAGCTAGAAGGGTAGCTATTATTGAACTAGATAAGAAAATAAAAATTGAAAGACTACTTGCAGTGCATCCTGTTAACTCACCTGATGAGATAGATCAATTAATCTTTGAGGCTAACTGATTAGTATTCTCAACTGCTCACCAACATGTAGCACTAATAGCAGGAAGAGTGAATGAGGTAACTGTATATGGTGAAAATGGATACAATAATAACAATATTGAAAGGCTAAATGAATTCAACCACCAAACCCTAGCCTAACAACAACAAAGATCCACCATAACATATGAAGATTACCTAAGACAATGCAAATCAAATGAAATCACAAATATTATACCATTACATGTCCAATAGAGTTTTGATCTCCATTCTTCCTATCTCCATTGATCTTGCTTGATATATTTGCTCTCAGATTTTATGTGCACAAGAGCTCAACAAAGAACGGAATGTGGTTGCAAGTAGGATCGTAGTATAGTCAAATGATCAAAAATAGTTCATTAGGGTTTGATAATGAAGGAGGCATCTTCTTAAATAGAAGACACTATAAGAAATGGAGGGATAAGATTGAGAGGTGTAAAAAGGAGGTCGGCTAGGATTAGAGGGTAGGTAGAAGAAATAATAAAATAATGAAAGAAGTAGGTAGTGTAGGAATTAAGAGATGAATGACATGTGTCATAGGTGGAAAAGGATAATGAATTAATTAAATAAATAAAGATTTATTTAATTAATAGAAGAAGTGGGATCAATTAAATAAATAAATTTAATTTAGGAAAATGATAATTTAAATAAATAAATGTATTTATTTAAATGAGAAATAAGGCTAGAAGAGGATAAATGAATTAATTAAATAAATAAAGATTTATTTAATTAATAGAAGAATTAAGCTTAGATAATTAAATAAATAAAGTATTTATTTAATTAAACTGGACAATTTTAGGTGTCTACATTTTGCCCCTCTTTGAGACAATGCGGCTTGTCGCGTTGTTTCAAAGAAGATAAGATGAACTAATACAGAGTTGCCCCAAGATGGGAATGATATGCCCCCTCGAGAGATTGGATGAAAATGTTTGAAAAGATTGCAGACAATCTCTCAATAAGAAAGAATGGCTAGAATGGACTGATCAGATAAAGTGACAAAGTCATGGGATAATGAAGACTGACTCGAGAAACGAAGGAGAGGTGAGGGCTAGGGTAGTTTTTAAGATAGACCATGGGGGAAAATACATCCTCATTGTCATCTACACCTCCATGAGATCAAAACACAGAGCGAGAATAGAGCAGTAACAGTCAGTAGCGATGGCTTTCGTTCATAGATTCGACCGCGTTTGCCGATTCCAGAGGCCAGCAGAGGTAGGAGAGCCGGTAAGTACCACCAAACCTCCTCATACTTTGACACATTTATGTTTGTCATTAATGCATGGTAGATAGGGCAATAAATGCACTTAGAATAGGGTCCCAAAAAATGTCAAAAACGTTTAGGCGCGTCTGTGTTGGTGCCAGGCGCATCTGTGTCCGCTAGGCGTGTCTGTGTAGGTTCCAGTCGCGTCTGTGTTTTGCAGGCGCGCCTATGTAGTCCTTAAGTGCGTTTGTGTCAGGAAAGCGCGTTTATGTCCAAAAATGTGAATTTGTGTCTTCTAGGTCAAATCGACAGTTCTGTGATGAACATACGCTGTTGATTGGATAAGTTGCTGAGAGGATACACTCAAGCAGGTCTGCTAGGGAAGACTAGGATAGATCAAGGCACTTTGTGATGAACAGTGAGTACCAAGATAGAGTACTTTGTGATTAACAGGGAGTACTAAAATATGAGCAACACTTTGTGATGAACAGGGAGTGCAAAACACATAGTACTTTGTGATGAACAGGGAGTACCACTAGGATAGAAGCAACACTTTGTGATGAATAGTGAGTGTCACTAGGATAGATAGCCATATGTATTTAGATAAAAAAGTAGCATTTTGTGATAAACAGGGAATTCCATTATGACTGACACAATTGATTTTTTTGACTGCAGGAGTATTTGCTGATGCTGGAGTCACGGGAGAGATTCCCATCGACTCAGAGGTTGTGACCTGAGTTGACAGCCGAGGACCGAGCTATTATTGAGGCTATGGGATTGAGACATATTTTGTATGTGCCTGAGTTTTAGGTGAACATGGGATTGCTAACTGGACTGGTGGAGAAATGGCACTCCGAGACATGTACGTTTCATTTGCCAATGGGTGAGATGACAATCACCTTGGAGGTTGTATACAAGATTCTGCGGATACCGATCGATGGGGAGTTAGTACCCTACGATCAAGACAGAGATAGGGATGCACTGAGATGAGTGTTCTAGGATCCGGGACTGGAGATGAGGGTGGGACATGTGGCATGGGATACCATGACATGGACAGGATTAGCACTACCAACAGTGTTGGCAGGAGTTATCAGTGGATTCCTCTGTCTGGATAGGGCGGCACGAGGGGTGGCTATAGAGGACACAGGGGCTAGGAGAGATGATCTTGGGGTGGGTCCTTCTAGGGCTCAGACTCCGTCGAGGCCAGCTAGCTCTGAGGAAGGGAATTCATCATAGTCGTAGAGGGCTCCCTATGTATCAATATTGTACCATTTTTGTATGATGATGTAGACACCTACAGGTGATTTTGTAGCCATATGTATTTTGATATCATTGTATCATGACACTTTATATATATATATATGAGATGATTCATCTTTGCGGAAGCTATATGCATGCATACCTATGTGATGTATGTTTCTATGTGATGCTTATGATATGGATGCAAATATGTATATGATGCAATGTAATTTTTTTTTTGTTCTTTTATGTTTTATATGTGTATGCATGATGCAAATGTGAATGTATGTAATGCAGATGAATATGATAATGCAAAGAACTATTTACATGATGAAAATGTAAGATGTGCTAACATGTGTTGTGTGCAGGATGTGATGCAGTTGTGATATCTATATGTATGTATGAAATGCTTATATGTGGTAATGCAGGTGCAACTACATGAAATGCAAATGGTTTTGGTGTGTCATTATACTCAGTCATGTGATAGTGGGCTACGCGGGCTCGAGAAGGATGATGGAAGTCAATCAAGAAAGGGGGATGGAAGACAGAAGATATGAAAGTGAAAGAGCTTCTTGTGCGTTATCATCATTGAGCTTTATTATGGCAAGTAGGTTATGACAATCGAGGCATATGTTCAACCCAGAAAGTCATTGTACCTGTTTGCATGGAGATAAGACAGTCACAAACAAAGAATGCCCCAGTTCACACTAGACTCATAGTGTCCTCATATCCTTGGACAAGTCATAGCATTACTAAGAGACAATCCACAGACATCAAACAAAAATAGGTGACAATACCCCATCCTCGCCTTTCTAGTCAAAGACATCCTGGAGATAGAATCTCTAGTCAGAGACATCTTGAAAAAGCTAAAAGACATGTCACCAAAAGATAAAATCAAAAGAAAACCAAGACTCGACACCAACATCCACTGTAGTCCTCAAGTTTTAGTGTCTCTTGTCACTTGTATAAGTCTTATTTGATTGTGGTCACAATGTTTACTTTCACAAAATGGATAGATAGCACCGAACCATAATGTTGTCTGAGTCTATTGAAAGATTTGATTTTGTTGAAGCCCATTGTTGTTGCCTTCTCATTTGAAACTGACTGAATCCATGAAACTGATACTGTACGTTAGGAAATCAGAAATCATCAAAGCATATATAAAAACTAATCTAGCCTAATCACAAAAAGCTAGAATGCAATGAATCTATCCTAAGCACACTCAATAGAGACATGAGATCAAAACATTCAAAATTAAATACATATGCAAACCAATGGTAGATTTGAATGCTTCTTCATGCGGCTCCATTGTCCTTCTTTCTTCTTCAAATAGCCTTTGTTTGTGGGTCTCACCTTCAAGTGCACAAACCTAATGTGAAAGCAAGATTGATATTGGCACAATAGTACTAGAAGAAGTGATTATTTCTCATTATCTGATTCTATGATTATGTGATTGCAAAAGTGATTACCAATTATCTTTGATTGAAGAAATTCATCCAATTTATAGACAAATTGGAGAAAAGATCAAATTAGCATGAAATGGATATTGGAAGCAATTAATTTCAAAAATGGCACAATTGAGTGGAAAGAAGAAGGTTATGACACCTTCTATGTCATGAATTATGACATATTTCCAATGCAAAGACTAGAGAACTAGAACCTTATGACATCTTGCTATGCCAAGAGTATGACGCATGAGAAATTCATGCTTCCACCAAAGCACAAAAATAGGGAGAACTAGAGACAATTTAATTAGGTGGAAATTAAATTTGACAAATTAGAAAATAGGTGGAAATTAGGAATTAGGAAGTTTAGAAATTTAGGAAATTAGAAAATGAGGAAATTAGGAATTTAGTGAATTAATTAATAATTTCTCATTTATTAATTAATTCACAAAGAGGGAATGAAAAATTAGGAAATTATGAGTTAGGAGAAATTAGGTAAATCAATTAATAATTTGTCATTTATTAATTAATTCACAAAAAGAGGAATAATTAGTTAACCAATTAAATTAAACTTTTAATTGTGATGAGAAGACTTTAGGATAAATAAATAAATTATTTAACCTAGAGGAAGAAATGACAAATTAGGTTAAATGAATAAATCGTAAAACCTTAGAAGATGAATTAGTAATGCAAGGACGACAATTAGGTCTTGATGAAGGATAATTAATGTCGATTCGATTAAATCATGATTTTGAATTAATAAATGACCAATGTGATAAATGATTTGATTGACAAAATGCGCCAATTGACGAGGAACAATGACTAATTGATCCAAATTGACGTGATTGAGAGGACGACGACAATTGATGATAAATTGATCGCAAAAGGATAAAATTGAAAAGAGGACAAGGATCGATGACAAAATAGATGGCAATGACCACAATTGATGACAAAATCGATCGCATGATGATAAGATTGACAAGAGGACAAAACCCTAATTAGGATTGACGATGTCCAAAATGATGACAAATAAGCACGCACATTGATGCGACAAGATAAGTTTGACCAAAATCATGACTGAAGATTGTTGTTGACAAGACCAAATTCGAAAGCGAGACAAATGAAGAATGTAGAAGAAGGACTCAATGCTCACAAATGATAAAGACCAAGTGCGAATCATAGAAGAAATGTTAATGCGACGCAAAAACCTAAAATGAGGCAATGCGCAAATGTTAAAGTATGACTCCACAAGTGTTGACCATTTTTAGGTGTCTACAGATACTTTATTGCAAAGAAGATAAAACTTTATTGCGGATTGGTGATGCAGATGTTGCTTTATTGTGGATTGTACATGAATAGACTGAAGGAAGCTGGAAGAAACTGTACTCCTTGAAACATGTGATGCTCTTAGTTCCACACCCATCACTAGACGTAGGATTTTCCTTAGCCACAGATAGGATCTGATTTATTATGGATGAAAAGGGAGGTGAAAAGGGAGGTTTATTATGAATGGCTAACCAATCTTGGGTAGATCAATAACAAGCCATGATGGGTATGGGTAAGTTTATTATGAAAGAATAGGTTGTGAGTGTGTGCAAAGTGAAAGAATGAAAGAGAATCCTAAAGGAGGGAGGAGCAATGTCTCTACACATGGCACTGGTGACCCAGTTTTCACCATGGTACTTGCCCAGGGTGCCACCAAAGTGGTTTTCACCATTGGATGAAATTATTTCTCTTTACTTTTTTTGATTTTTCAATGTTTTTTGTTGTCACAAGGCGCCTGTTTGCCAGGTTTTCACCAAGTAACGATTTTTTTTGTTTTATAATTTTTTTGTATTTTTGAAATTTTTTGATTTTTTTGTATTTTTGAATTAGGATATTCCAAAGAGCTATGTGTAAAACTTGCGAAGGTGCATGCTGTTGATAGGATCCTCCAAAGGTTCACCTTCTATAATTGAGAGCTGATATGCCCTAGATCCATATGCTGCTGTAATGATGTAAGGACCAAGCCAGTTTGGTTCAAACTTGCCCTTCTTCTCTCTGTCTTGCTGATTCTTGGGGTTTTCTCTAAGAACCAGGTCACCCACCTCAAATGTGTGAGGCTTAACCTTATGATTGTAACTGCAACGTTCCTTGACTGAATGATGTGTAGCTTGAGTGACTGTCTTTCTTGATAAAGGAACTGAGATAGAATTACTAATGTGTGGACTACGTAGGCCCATATGTGTGTCACCTGAAGAAGTTTGGGCATCACTGATAACAAAGTCCCTCGAGGAAGCTCCATTAAAGGTCCATGATGTATTTCCATAAGGGAAAGGATGCGTGGAACAAGTAGATGAGTTATGAAGGCTTATGACTATGAAAAGAAGTGAAAGTAGGATAGCATGATGGAGACTTAGGATCGACAAGTATTCTTTTTGACTTGAAATTGTAGAACTTTTGGCCCCAGTTATTTTGATATTAGGGGAGATCAACTCTTTATCTTTTTTCTTCATAGGATTTTTATCCTTGACTTTGATTTTTGTTGAGTCCAGTAGCTTTTGATTTCGATTTGGAATAAAGGACTTTTCTTTATTTTTGACTTTTAGATTTTTCTTTTCAAAGCTTGATTTGTCATCCCCAATGAGTAAGGGCTTTTCTAGTTCTTGTTGGTCCAAGTCTGGGAGAGGAGTGAAAATGGAATGAGCAGATGATATGGTAAGGCTATGTGAGTTCTCAAGAGGGTTGGAAATACACTGAATAGATTCTTTGCTCAAACCACTCTTAGGACTATTGATATCAAGAGTTGCTTGCACCACTAAAGGAGATTTGCATTCAGACTTAGTAGTCACAACACTAGGTGGTTCA
The DNA here is from genome assembly GCF_030272615.1 of Cryptomeria japonica. Taxonomy (NCBI): domain Eukaryota; kingdom Viridiplantae; phylum Streptophyta; class Pinopsida; order Cupressales; family Cupressaceae; genus Cryptomeria; species Cryptomeria japonica. The sequence continues at coordinate 552,017,723 of NC_081415.1, forward strand.
CACCCAATTCCTTGCAAATTGTTTGTAGGTTGTCCTTGTCGACTGAATACCTTAGGAGATAGTGGGAGTTGATCAACATGAAAGATATACTCACCACATCCCATGTCTTTAACCTTGAATTTTTGGTTGAGCTTTGCTTGTTTTGATGCAGAAGGCAAGGATTTTGGATCCACATATGCTGATGAAGGAATAGATTCTCGATTGACTGGGATTGTTATTTTTGATCAAGGTTGCAGATTGTTGCAATATATGAATGGATTTGGGTCATCTTTAATGGTCACTTCAACTCCATTGTGCGGAAACTTGATACATCGATGATATGTAGATGGTAATGCACCAATCTCATGAATCCATGGACGTCCTAGCAATATGTTGTATGTGAGATCAAGGTCTAGGACTTGACAAATCACATCTTTTGTAACCGGTCCAACTCTGAGAGGTAAGGTGACTGTGCCTTTGGATGAACGTTCTTCATCATCATATGCCTTGATGGTAAGTTTGTTTGTAGCATTCATAGCTTTGTCAGAATATCCCAATTGTTTAATAGTGCTCAATGTACAAATGTTTAGACCAGCTCCTCCATCTATCAGGACTCATTTGATTCTATGTTTGTGTATGAAGGCTTCAACATGTAATTGTGCATTATGTGGCTGACTTACGGAGGCATCATCAGCTTTTGTGAAGGTAAGGGAATGTGGAATGGAAAGGTATCCCACCATGGCTTGAAACTGATCCACGTTCAGATGAGTAGGAACGGCAGTGTCTCTCAAGATTTTGTCAAGAATAGCTTTATGAGCGGGGGATATGCATAAGAGCTCAAGTATGGAGATGAGCGTGGGTGTCTTCCCTAACTGTTCTACAAGGTCATACTCAGGTTTGGTTGATGAAGAAGAAGTGTTTTTAGTTGAAGCACCTGGCAAAGTAATTTTACCTCGACGGGTTGTAACATGACATTCAGAAGTAGGTTCGGAAGAAGATCCAACACCTTTTAGGACAATCTTGGGTCTCTAAGTAGGATTCTCAGGAGTTTTGTCCTTGATGATAATAGTAGAGACATAATTGTCCATCGAGATGTGATTAATAGTTGAATCATAGTTGTAGGATGCTCTGGTTTGGTCATCTATGGATTTAGCTTTTCCTTTGTCATGTTTTGGGAATGGTTCCTTAAACATCTCATGTTCTTGGTTGGATGAGTGTCCCTCAATCTCAATGTCACCTCTATCAATGAGATCTTGTACGATTTTCTTCAGTCGATGACAATTTCCTGTCTTATGACCTTTGCTCTTATGAAATTCACAATACTCATCATCATTCCACCAATTTGGTTTAACCTTTGGTTCATATGAAGGAAAATCTGGAACTGTGATTACCTTGTTTGCCACTAGCTTCTTGAAGATTGACTCAAGTGGTTCTCCCAATGGGGTGTACTTCCTTCGTGATCTAGAAGTTGTTTGAGTATTCACTTGATTGTTTGTAGAACTTGATCTTGAAAAGATGAATTTGGGTCGCACTGTATTGGCATCAACAACACCATCATTGACTGTGTTCTTGTTTTTATTCCAAAATCTTGGCTTGTCTTTTCCTTTAAAGTCATCTTTGTTTTCCTTGAATATCTTAATGACTCCTTGTTCAATTAGAACCTTTTCTATCACTAAGCCCTTTTCAATGATATCCTTGAAGGTGGACAAACAAGCTTTTCTTAGATCATAACCAATGTCTTTGTTAACATTTTGGGTGAACATTTCTACCATTTGTTTTTGTGGAATTTCACAAGAGCATCTATTGGCTAAATTCCTCCATCTTTGTAAAAATGATGCAAAAGACTCTCCCTCTTTTTGCTTGGTGTTGCACAAAGTAGTGACGGATATGTCTGCCTCTATGTTGTAGGAGAAATGTTGAATAAATGCCTCTGCTAAGTCACCCCATGACTTAATACCAGGTGGTAGTTGGGAGAACCATTCCATAGCTTGATCGCCTAAGCTTTGTGGGAATAATCTCATCAAATATGTCTCTTCTGCTGCTACTTCAATGCAAGCTGTGAAAAACTATCTTATGTGTGCCTTAGGATCCCCTTTTCTTCTATACTTATCAAACTTAGGTGTCACAAAGTGTGTAGGAAAAGGAGGCATTGGAATGCTCTTGGCAAATGGATAAGGACATATGTCTCTCATTGTGTATGTTGGCTTCGGTGTATTTATGTCCTCCATTTTCTTTTGTAAGTCCCTAATTTATTGCTCCAAATTTCTCTTAGGTGGAGATCGACTTCTCAGACCATACCCCATGCTTGAGGCACCAATTGGAGGAGGAGCATGTTGCATATATGGATGATATTGATCATACACATGTTCATATGGAGGAGGTCTATAGTGATGTTGCATATATGGACCACTTGGTATAGATTCATGTTGAGGAACGCCATATCTATTTTGTGCATGTATACCATACTCTACAGGCATGTCATGTTCTACTATGTTGCCCCCAAATTTGACATGGGGTTTCCTTGTGTCCAAATTTTGAGCATGCCTTTGAATATCCAATTGTTTTGATGGTTGATCCTTAGCATTGTCATGTGATTGAGCATATCTTTCTACATAAGACTTCCATAATGGTCTGCGAAGGTGAGTATCATATGCTTGACCATGTGTATGTGGGACCTCTGGTTTTTGAAGCAAAGACGATGGTGATTCGGGCACCATATTTGGTCCTCTATGTCCTCCACTATTAGGCCTCCTCTGATCCATGTTGGAGTGAGTTTGTTGCAAAGGTCGATTTTCCATTATTTGAGACATGTCGAAATCATGAGGTATCTTGGCTCCGCTTTGTGCCATCATTTGTAGGAAGTATTGTCTATCCCTCCTCATTATTTCCTCAACCAATCGATTAAAATGGGGATTCATAATGGATTCTTCCACATCTACTGAATGTACTGGAAAGTTGTCCATATTGTCATTGTGTGTATCATTGTTGTTTGTAGTGTCCATGTTCTCAACATTTGGAATGTTTCTATAGGCATCCATGTCAGGTAATGTAGTATGATCAAAATTGAAAAAGATATCATTATCATACTCATAAGAACTCATGTTTGCGGACTCTTGAGCCTCTTTAGCTTCTCTCTTAGATTTTTGAAGACAGGTTTCAACCATGAACTAGGTATTAACCGAGATGTGTGAGACTAGATGAAAATGGAAAAAGTATGGAAGACCAAGAGTTGGATGGAATGTAAATAAATCTGAGGTGTACTTGCAATGTCCAAAGTGTAAGACCAAGTATGTATGTAGTAGAGTAGGTGTGACTTCCAAACAGAGGATAGTTTCTCTTGATGAGGTAAGTTGACCTTGACTCTAAGTAAGACCAAATGAGACCCAAAGGTAAGAAACCTTGATGAGGGACCACTTAGCAAAGTGTTGTTGTATGTAGTGTGTTGACAAAGTATGATGAGGACAAGCAAGTGACCTTTTGACTCAAGTTTAGACAAGTGTGAATGTAAAATGAGATGTGAAGCAATGATGGACTATGTGAGACCCAAAGACAGGTTGAATGCTAAATGTAACCTGGAGAAACAACCTAGGAAGCTCAAGAATTCCAAAACTGATTGCTCGTGTTTGTTGGATTGTAAAATTTTTCCAATTTGTGAAGTTGTTGGTTGTGACCAAATCTGAATGTTTGACTATTTTTCGTGACAAGAGGACACAATGTTGATGAGGACTCAATGTTTGCAAGTGTTTAGACTGACAATGACTCCAAGAAAAGTGTGTTGTTTGATGTAAAATTATTTTGCATACACTTGAAGACACAAAAGACACAATGTTTTGTTGTTTGGTCTTGAATGTTTGAATGTTTAAAATAAGTCAAGCACAATTCTTATGGCTGGCCAAGACAATAGTTGTTGATCCCACATAGGGTTTTACCCCCGAGGCTACGCTATTCAAAGTGGATACTTAGATGTTTGACCTCACTAGCTCCACCCTCGGCACTCACTTCTCGGGTCAGCCAAGCATCAGTCCCCATGAAAACTCCCTGTGGAAAAATTTGTATCTCTACTAAGAACTGTATGTGTGTGGGCCGCTACCAGAGGTCTGACCTCCTGCCCCAACAACTAGAAGGATTTGGGCTTCTAAAACAAAAAGGTGCTAGTAAGGGCATCCGCTCGTGTGGCCATACATGCGGCACTTTCAGCTCTGTAAATACATAAGACTCCCAGCCGGTAGGGGTTACGCCCTACAACTGATCAAATAAATTTGATCAAACGGGTTTATGGGGAGACATAGTGTCGGTATGAACTAATCAGCACACGTTATTCATAGTTTTCACCATGAATACATTTGTTTATAGTGGTTTGGAAGAGGTGGGTTTTCCTCGCTACCACTTGGGTCATTCTCTTCTCACTAGTAGTCCTAATGACCACACGAGAAGACATGCCCTCTAAAGATTAAACAAAAAGAGCCTATTGCTCAAGACACAAAAGACAATGATTCGATTTTAGTGCACCAATGGAAGTGTTTGCTAGTCTATGAAAACAAGGCACATAATAAAAATCCAAAAAAACCTTGACAAGGACCTGCAACAAAGAGTTGTTAGTAGTTTGAATTGTTTCAAATGATCACCCCTTCCTGCAAGCACACAAGTTAGGTAAATTTTAGATCCAAAAGACTTTGTGAAATAGGGGCCTTCAACAATGCGTTTTGTTGACCAATTCAAAGATTTGATTCATCATAAAAAAATACCAACTATAAAATTTCAAGTGATTTTCAGAAATGTAAGAAAATCCAAAAAATTTGCTAATTTGCTCCAAAAATTAATTTCTTATGAAAAATCATAAAAAATTCATATAAAATGCAAAATAGATCCAAAAAATCTGAAATTTTTACTGGAGAGTGTTGATGGTCTTCCAAAGTTGCATAAAAAAATTTCTGCAACAAATCCAAGCAGTTTGTGAGATATGAGTAAAATAATGCAAAACCCTAATTTTCAAAGATCTAATTTTTGAGGAAATATTCTGCATAAAATTTAAAACAAAAAAGACCAAATCCTATGTATAATTATGAGATATTTCCAAAAATGTAAGAAAATCTGAAAAATTTGCTAATTTTCTCTCAAAATTAATCTTTTATGAAAAATCATAAAAAATTCATATAAATTGCAAAATCAATCCAAAAAATTTGAAATTTGTACTTGATCCTTATGATACTTTTCTTGACCTGCAAAATTTTTTTTATGCCAAAATTAAAAGCTGTTTGTGAGATATGATCAAAATAAGGAAAAACCCTAATTTTTAAAGATCCGATTTTTAGGGAAATATTTTGCATCAAAATTAAAATTAAAAAGAACATATCCTATGTATAATTATGAGAGATTTCCAAAAATGTAAGAAAATCCAAAAAATTCTCTCATTTTCTCTCAAAATTAATTTGTTATGAAAAATCATAAAAAATTCATAGAAAATGAAAATATGCTCAAAAAAATCTAAATTTTGTCTTGAGAGCTCTTGATACTTTCTTCAACCTGAAAAAAACATTTGGTGCAAAATTTCCTATCCGTTTGTGAGATATGATCAAATCTCTCCAAGATCTTGATTTTTGGTCCAAAACCCTAGCTGCACAAGGTTATTCTCCAAATTGTTTTTCAAAACAACAATATAGGGTTAGAAAAATCTGAAAAAACACAGATCTAAGAAAAATCCATGTCCCACCGGGCGTTCCAAAATGTATATGGTGAAAATGGATAACAATAATAACAATATTGAAAGGCTAAATGAATTCAACCACCAAACCCTAGCCTAACAACAACAAAGATCCACCATAACATATGAAGATTACCTAAGACAATGCAAATCAAATGAAATCACAAAGATTATACCATTACATGTCCAATAGGGTTTTGATCTCCATTCTTCCTATCTCCATTGATCTTGCTTGATATATTTGCTCTCAGATTTTATGTGCACAAGAGCTCAACAAAGAACGGAATGTGGTTGCAAGTAGGGTCGTAGTATAGTCAAATGATCAAAAATAGTTCATTAGGGTTTGATAATGAAGGAGACATCTTCTTAAATAGAAGACACTATAAGAAATGGAGGGATAAGATTGAGAGGTGTAAAAAGGAGGTCGGCTAGGATTAGAGGGTAGGTAGAAGAAATAATAAAATAATGAAAGAAGTAGGTAGTGTAGGAATTAAGAGATGAATGGCATGTGTCATAGGTGGAAAAGGATAATGAATTAATTAAATAAATAAAGATTTATTTAATTAATAGAAGAAGTGGGATCAATTAAATAAATAAGATATTTATTTAATTTAGGAAAATGATAATTTAAATAAATAAATGTATTTATTTAAATGAGAAATAAGGCTAGAAGAGGATAAATGAATTAATTAAATAAATAAAGATTTATTTAATTAATAGAAGAATTAAGCTTAGATAATTAAATAAATAAAATATTTATTTAATTAGACTGGACAATTTTAGGTGTCTATAGTAACAAAAGAAACAACAGATGCATGTGATATATTCCTGGTAGAAAAAGAGAAACGGGAAGAGTATCAAAAACCTAAAACCATCAAAGTATATCAAAAGGACATGGATAAGGGAAAAGGTAAGGTAGGTGGACCTCCTAGTATAAAGATAACTAATAACTTACCCCCATCGCCTTTAGATACTCCACCGGTAGACACTACTGACAATCAACCGACAACTAAGAGTATGGATACACCACATGAGGATACAAATCCTAATTCTGAGGTGTTATACACAATGAACATTGACACTCAGGAAGTCAATATTATGGTGGATAAGGAATCAAATAAGAAGACAACTGTGGCAATAGAGCCACTAGCAGGAAATGTTGCAGTTGAAAACATTGGAATTGGGGAACAACAACAAATTGAAGGATCAAATGAACCCCCGGATACTGGAAAGGCAAAAACCATAGATGTGCATACTGATGCATCTACTAAGCCACTGACAACTACTGAATGAAAAACCAACTGAGTCACCAGCAGTAGGCAGCACAAAGGTAAACAAAGAAAAACCAACAGTGGACACTACAAAGAAATCATCTAAAGCACAAACAAGGAAACCATCAGAGCAACATGATCTTGCTGAGGAAAACACAGAGAAATAGGTAGAGCAACAGGCTCCTCCTCAGGCACCTACTCAGACTGTACCACTGGCTACATCTGAAAAGAACAAGCCTTTGGTAGTGGAAATGCAAACTCAAATAGATCCTCCAGAGAAAGAGGAAAGCAAAGCTATCACCACAACTGATGGACTACAGATTGTGAGAACAGTTGGACAGTCATCCGGCAAATCAATGACTAAATTCAGACCAACAAATGTAACAGAGGTACTCTTGGATTCAATAAAGAAAACAATAGAGTGCAATGCACAATCTTATAAGGCTATAGATGACACTTTACCAATTTTGAAGATGATAGCTCCAAAGTGTAACATAGATAATAAAGATTCTTTGAGCCAATTAGACACATTGTCTAAGTATATAACTAGCAACCTAATAACACTGGACCAAATAAGTGAGGATACATTTAAGGAAAGGATGATAAAAGAAAAAGAAAAGTTCTTTGAGGAAATTGTGAAGAAGGAAAAGGAGAAAATAGATACCCTATTACCGGAACTTGGAGAAATAATTTTTGACTTCAAGAAACTGTACAAGGACACTTGTAAGACAAATGTCCTAATAGAAGATCTAGACAAAGAAATCAGCAAAGCACAGGATGAGATTAATAATATTGCTGACAATCTGATAGGTACATCGGATTCATTTTTGGAGATAGAAAGGAAAATTATAGAACAAGAAGACAAAATTGAGAAATTAGAAAAGGACAAAGAAAGAATAAAGGATAAAGCAAAGGACTTGAAATGCAGACTTGGTCCAAGACTAGAATACCTCATTTCTTTGAGAAAAGAAATATCTGAGGCTCTTGTTTCTGGACTGAAGACACCAGAAGAGAAAATGCACATACTCACTGGTACAGTGCAGAGAACTCAAAGGCAATAAAAGACAACAAAACATTCAGTAATGGTTTAAATTTGGTTTTGACAGATATTTTTCAGATTGTAACCCACCGATTACAAGAATCCAAGCATGACTCCACTGACATCAAATGACAACCTTTATCATTGATGGCAAAGGGGGAGTAGATAGAGGTAATGAGAAAAATGATCAGTAGATGACACCATCAACTCAGGGGGAGCACACATTGTTTTGGTAACACGTTTTTTTTGGTAAGACAATTTTGGCAGATTCTTTTTGGATGATACTTTTTAGATTTTTCTCATGAGTGTTGCCATCAATGCCAAAGGGGGAGATTGTTGGAAAATGCACACTCCAATGAGAAATTGTAGGTGATTGAAGGTATTTTCATTGATGGAAACCTTGCAATCATATGATACCGATAGGTACTGGCACCGACAGACTCTACACCGGCATACAGTACACTGGCACCGAAAGGAAGAATACTGACACCCTGGCCGACAAGAATTTTATATATTTATATTTTGTAATTAATTTTAAAATCTTTTGTAAGTTGGCATGGATAATTGTAAAATGACTCATATATGTATGAGATCATTGTAGATCATTTAGGATGACAGGATATGCGAAAAATAAATAGAAGGTAGTAGACCTAATATGCAAATTATTGATTAAGGGTTTTTGTATGTAGCAGAACTTAAACCGGTACTGGATCTGGCATAGCAGATGCTAATTTGAAGCAATACAAGACATTGGATTTGTATAATCCATTTTTGTAAGTCAGTGTGACTTCCTTTTGTAATTGAGTAGTGAGCTCTAGGCACTTGGCCTTCCTGCATGTGCAGGCCCCTCTTGTAAACAATAATATTCCCTTATTGACCAGTAAGTGAATATTGTGGGTCACAAATCCCACCGAGGTTTTTCCCACACTAGGTTTCCTCATTAAAATATTATGTTATGGTGTGCTTCTTATGTTGTGGTTATTGTTCTTACTTGTTGCATTAAGTTTAGTTTACTACTACACAATTTTGATATGCTTTTCATGTTATAAGTTTAGAAAATTCATAAACCGGTCAGATACTGATTCAACCCCCCCTCTTAGTATCTTTGGGAATCCTAACACTGAGAATAACCTTTACAAACTAATCTTGCTTTGTTTCTAATTACTTCACCATCCTCATTAAGTTTATTTTTAAATACCCATTTAGTTCCAATTACATTTTTGTCTTTAGGCTGGGGAACTAATTTCCAAGTATTATTCATTTCAATTTGTTCTAATTCATCTTCCATTTCTTTTATCCAATGTTTATCTTGACATGCTTCAACAACTGATGCTAGTTCAACTTGATAAATTAAACATACCTTTTCATTTGCCAATCTTCCCCTTGTCATAACACCTTGATTTTTATTTCCAATTATTTGATTTTTTTGAATGATTCAATCTTACATACCTGGGTTTATTCTGATTTCCACTTACAGGCTGCTATTCTTTAGTCATAGTTGAGTTTTCTGATGATGCTGGTGTGATTGGTTCTTCATTATGCTCCATTGCAATCTATGCCAGTTCATTTATAATCATTTCTACTGTTGGTTCAGAATGTACAAATCTTGATTCTTCTCTAAAATGTTCATCTATCTTCACATTAGTACTTTCAATGATTTTTTGCAATTATTTATTATAACATCTATATGCCTTGCTTCTAGTTGAGTAACCAAGAAATATTCCTTCATCACTTCTAGGATCAAATTTTCCAATTGACTCATCTCTCCTAATATATCATTTGCTTCCAAATATTCTGAAGTATTTAAGAGTAGGAGTATGACCAAACCATTGTTCATAAGGGGTCTTACCGATTTCACCTTTGATGTGAACTCTGTTGAAAGTGTAAACCACTGTATTCACTGCTTCTCTCTAGTACACATAAGGTAGATTTGATTCCATGATCATGGTTCTTTCTGCATCTAGTATAGTTCTATTCTTTCTTCCCACAACTCCATTCTGTTGAGGTGTCCGGGGTGCTAATAGTTGTCTTTTGATTCTATTCTCCTCACATAATGCATTGAATTCCCTAGATGTAAATTATCCTCCTTGATCAGATCTTAAACATTTGATTTTCTTGTTGGTTTCATTCTCTACCATTTCCTTGTATATCTTGAATATCTCAAAAGCTTTTGATTTCTCCTTGAGAAAAGTAACCCAACACATTTTATAATAATCATCAATTATTAGCATAAAGTATCTATCACCTTGAAGACTCCTTTTTCTTGCTGGACCACATAAATCAGTATGAATTAAATCAAGAATATTATTGGATTTCTTAAAAAATGCTCTTAAATGTTGTTCTAACTTGCTTTCCCATTTGACATTCCTTACATATTGGATTATGAGGTTTCACAATCTTAGGTAAATCCCTTACTGCCTTGGTTGAACTGATCTTTACAATGCAAATAAAATTCACATGACAGAGTATTTTATGCCATAACCAACTTTCATCAATCTGTGAAATCAAACATGTCTTATCATTGGTATTCAAATGGAAGATATTACCTTTAGTCTGATTACCCATTGCAATCTCCAATCTAGTTATGTTCATGATTTTGCATTTTCCATTCTTGAATTATAATTTAAATCCCTTTTCCACTAACTGACCAACACACAAAAGATTATGTTTTAAACCTTCAACATAATAAACATTGTCAGTGTTGTGCTTACCATCCAAAGATATAGTGCCTCTTTCTTTGATTAAACAAGCTTTGTCATCTCCAAATCTTACTAGACCTCCATGTATTTCTTGGAATGATAAGAATTTTCTTTTATCACCAGTCATACGATGTGAGCAACCACTATCAATGATCCATTCATCCTTTTCTTCAATTTTTGCTGCCAATGTCTACTCTACCAGTTTGACAATAGGTGCCGGTCGATCTTCTTTTATTGCAACAAATGCCCATCCACTATCTGTTGGATCTTCATCTGAATCATCTATAACACCTTCATCTGCATAGTAACATGACTTATCTCTATTTTTATTAAATTTGTATCTCTGATATTCAGGGTTAGGTTTATATGTTCTCTTAGCTTCATCTCTTAGTCTTGCATGTCTATTAGGACACCTAGATGCCATATGACCAACTTTATTGCAATTAAAACATTTGAAAGGTGCTTTACCTTCATACTTACTTTGTGCTGGACCTTTAGGCATCTTCCTTGAAAATAGTGCTTCAAGTTCTTTAAGTTCTTCATTTTCTCTCCTAATATCTTCAAGTTCTTTTGCATAAAGTGCTTTCCAATCAGATTTGTTAGATGATGATGCTGATGATGCTGATGATGATGTTTTGAAAGCTATATTAGTTTTGACTATAGCAACAGGACCAAATTCTTCAAGATCAAATGCTGAAAGTTTTCCAACCAAATTATCTCTAGATATTGATGTATCAGGCATTGTTCTCAACTCATTAATAGTTGTCACTTTCATTTTGTAAGCCGGTGGAAAAGCTCTTAAAACTTTAGAAACAATTTCATCTTCACTTAAAGATCCTCCACAACATTGTATTCCTAAAAAAATTTCATTAACTCTTTCCATAAATGTAGAAATTCTTTCATCTTCTTCCATTTTTAAATTTTCATACCTGACCCGGTAACATTCCAATTTTGCAATCTTGACAGTGGTATCTCCTTCATTCAATGTTTCTAGTTTATCCTAAATAGCTTTTGCAGTAGATCTGTCTGACAATCCCATGATTTATTGACTTGATAATGCGCTTAGAAGTGCTTCTCTTGCTTGGCAATCATTCTCCAAGTCTTTAGCCAATGTCGATGGATGAGGTTTATTTGAAGTAGGACCAACATAGCCATTCTTTATAACATCTCATATATCTCTTCCAATGCAGTTCAAATGTGTTTCCATTATGATCTTCCATATACCATAGTTAGTTCCATCAAGTTTGGGACTGTCCTTCCTGAAGATATTTTCTACCCTAAGATCTCCTCAAGCTGTTAGGCTTCTGCAAAAAGAGGACTCCACTCTGATACCAATTGTTAGGAATTAGGAAGGACAACTGAGAGGGGGGATTAATCATTTGTCAATAAATTACAACCCAAAACCAATTATTCCAAATTAAAACTTAGTGTTAGTAAAATGGATTAATAGTTATAGCAATATCTGTATAACTTAATTCATGAAACAGAAAGGAAAACAACATTCACAACACATGACACAAATATTTTGACATGGAAAACCTATAAGGGAAAAAACTATAGTGGGAAACCTTACCCACAATCAAATGATACTACTGCAGATAGTAATTGAATACAATAAGGGGTCTGCACATGTAGAAAGGCCAAGTGCCTAGAGCTCACTTCTCAATCACAAAATATGGGTCAGAATGACTACAATTGGATGGTTAAATCCAATAAACAATGTACTACTTTAGTATAGCATCTACAATGCTAGATTCAGTACTGGTTTAAGCTCTGACCATGAGTGCCAAACACCTTCATAAACTTTCCTTCAACCTTCAAATGATATTTGCGTGATTCACACAAGGATTTTCTTATACAATGATCTTCAATATTTGCACACACTCATATATGATCTTCAAATAATATCTTACAATTATTTATACAAAACCCTAAGACCTTATGATTAGGTCATCTCCCTAAAGATATTACAATTATAAAATAAGTCTTGATGTGATACAATATGTCAGCTCAATACATTTACACATTATCCAATCATTAAACCATTTCCAAAACGTGCCGTGTTGATCTGGAACATGATATCTTGTACCAGTCCATAACCTAGACCTATCTGCTGGTAAAGGCAAATATGTGAACCTAATTAGACCAATAAGAAAAACACCAAATCCAAACATCCAATCCATTTCTTCGACATAACCAAATGATCTCTAGATGATAACAAGTCATCATCAACTTCCCGAGCTGTCGGTGAAATATATATCCTGTCGGTGAAGCATATACCGGTGATTGTGCATAAGCCAATATCCATGTAGGGACCACAATGTGTCGGTTCAACAATAAACCAATATAACCAGAGTGCAAAATCAACAATATAGACCTCGAGAAAGATAAGTGTTGACATCAATGACAAAATTAATGCAACACATGACAAAGTCATCCATAATACCAACATGTTGTAGATCTGCAACAGGGTGTTGTGAAACAATGACAAAATGCTATAGAGGAACAACAACAAGAGTAGAGACAATAGAAGTATCAACATCATAAGTAGGTGCAAAAATATGCTATCGAGGCAGAGCAACACCGAAGGCAGGCTCAACAAAAGTAGAATAGGGTTGCCGAACAAGAACAACAATGAGATAATTAGTATAAGGTTCAACAATAGTGATAAGCACTTCATTTCGGGAGGATACATCATCCTCATGAGAGGATCTTACAGAATCCAAATCATTGACAATCAAATGGTCAATAGTGGCATCTTTCCACCAAGTAGCAACAACCCTATGATGAGGAAGATAACAGTTTGAAGCAACATGTCCTGTTGAGAAGCATTTTTTATAGTGAAGGGGAGGCCCTCATAATCCAATGACTGATTCCATGGCCTATCCCCAACCATGAGAACAACATCCCTAGGGGGAGGTGAGGATACGTCGATGTCAATTAAAATGCAAGCAAAGGTACAGTGCTTCATAGAAGTTGCAAGAAAATATTATTATTTTTTAAATATCTTGATATCTCAAATAATAATTTGGTGTATGCACATCAAGAATTCTGTCCATATTTCTTCTACCAATAACTATATCATAACCTTGTATATGAGATTTCTATAAATTATCTAGTAAAAGAAGCTCCAGTACATCCTCCTTAAGGTAGCAATTTGAGTATTATTGCTCAATTTCATATGTCTACACCATATTAGGAGAGGTGAGATGGTGGCCATAAAAGTATGTTACCAAATTTTGATTTGTATGTTATGAATTTGCATATACTTATCAATCATTTTACACACCTTTCTCCTCCCAATACTCATATCTTTTATTTTTACCTCATAATCAAACAATTATATCTTGTATGTATTCTAATTATATGTTATAAGATGAATGCTTAGAAATATGTAGGTGTTGATTTCTTACATCTATGAATGAACCATATCTACTTGAATTTCCTATTTTTGAATTTCAATAAGTAGGTATGAATGACTTACCACTATTTTAAGATTTCTACTTTGTTCTCTCTCCCTCAATGAATTGTAACTTTTTCTTGTTCTTATTTTGTTCTTCTCTTTGGATCTAATTCTTTTGATGTATATTAATTGTTAGAAAAATATTTAATTTATGAATAATTTTATATTTATTTTTTTATGAATTTAATCAATCATACATATTAAAATTGATTTTTTAATTTTTTTTTAATAAAGATAAAAATGATCTAGTTATTATTTTAAAATGTGGTATAATGTATAATTGAAATTGACTAATTGTTTTTTTATAAAAATTATATTTTTTGAAAACACTACTAAACAAAATATAATATTATAATATGAAAGAAAGGAACCATTTTATTTTATTAATTAGAAATTGAGATACAAAATATAGAATAAATAAAAACAAATGATATCAAAGGTCAAGAACTCTTCTTGAATTTATATTCTCCATATCTAGTGTACTCCATTCCAATTTAGATCATTTTCTTCATGACCATTTAATGATACTCTAATTAATGCACGTCCAATGTATCTGAACCTAATCTTGACTTTTGAAACATGTTCGATGATGTTTTGTTTTGAAAAATCCTCTTTCACAATCAACAATACTTGCATGAATAGTAAACCATGCTTGCCATAACTTCATCATATGAGGACAACTTCTATGCCAATATTTTATGTTATGAAAGAATCTCCATGGATATTTCATCTTGAAACCCTCACAACTCAAATGCATTGAATCGGGAAAAGAGTTTAACTCTCTTTTGTAATAGTTAACATCAAATATGGATGCAAATACATTAACATTATTTGAAGTAGTGTGTTGCAAATATTGGAGAAACTTATCAATCTAACACTATAAGATATTATCTAGAGTTTGATGATTTGATGGACAACAAGAAGGGCTAAGGAGTTTTGTTGCATTAAAAAGAGGAAGATTTGGAAATCTTTTATTCAAAGAATCAAAGGGAGATTGAATAGTCTTCTCTCCAATGTTGATAACTTTTTGTGTTCCTTCAACATGAGGTTTCATGGAATGCTTCCTACATCACCATACTAAAGTCTAAATTGTGAATCAATCAAGGATTTTGAAATATAAGTTGTACCTTCTACAAATTTGTACCTTTTCTAAAAAACCATCTATATAAATTTCCTATTGCTTCATCAAGAGTCAAACTAGTAACTACACATGTCTACATTTTCTTCTTGAAAAATCTTATTCAATTTATTTAATTCACCTAAAACATCAACAAGCATATATGCAAACAAAATTGAAAAGAATAGTTCCTTGTCTTTTCCTATAATGATGAATACTTATCTTTTTTCCACAAAGTTAAGATGGTTGCCATAAGTTTTAAAATATTTATTATGAACTCTTCTCTAGATAACCATATGGTTGTGTGGATCTATAAAATATTTAAAAAATCATTCTACCTTATTCTAAGTAAATCTTTCATTTCATTATTTATTTTTGGCAAATTTTGGATCCATGAATGCACTTTATTTGTTATTTTTTCAACAAATAATAACTCAAGTATCATTTTAGAAGCATCTGCTACTGAAAATAATTATTGATGATCTATATGATGCATTAAAATAAATTTAAAATATTTTATTTTAAAAGAGAAATAAATCCATTTTCATGCCCAACCATTGCAGAAGCACCATCTATTGAGACAACCATTAGTTTTGTTAATGAAAGTCCTCTATCATTCATTAACTGATTGATAATATCATATATAGTTTTCCCTTTTCCATCTGATACATTCATGATCTTTATAAACATAGAAATAAATGTCCCATGACCCTCTAAAGTCAAATATATTTAATTAACAACAAGAGGATGCTCTAAACTTCAATCAATATTTCATTAACCATTAGTGAAGAAAAGGAATTTTCAACATCTCTTCTATTTGAATTTGCTCAATATATTTTGATATGCAAAAAAAAAAACTCATTTGCACTCTTGTGATTTGTGTAGGTGTTTTTAAATCCATGATAAATTTGCATATTTTCTCCTACTTAGCTATAGATGAATCCTCTTGACAAACAAAATAAATTGTTTTCATTGTCGTGGCTACTCTTTCCCTATTAACATCTTCAATTTGTAAAATATGATCATGAATAGTCTTTATCTTTTGAACTGGTGCACTAACCCATCTTGCTTGAGCATCTTTATGTATCACAAATTTTTCATGACAAAAATATCACATTATAAATTGCTACATGCATCCCCTATGTGACATGGCCCTGACATCTTATATTTCTCAAATAATTGCATTTCACCACTATCTTACCATCATGCTTAAACTAATTTAACCACACAATTTTTTCTAGCCATTATGTTTGATTTTTTTTTTGCTTGTACTTTTTCCTTCCCTTGATTAATATTTGATCCCTCCCCAACTTCATCTTTAATACTAACCCTTCCTCAATTTTATACGTTTCTTCATTTGAATTATCATCTCAGGAGGACTCAAATATTTATTTAAATGTTTCTTTCAAATGCTTATTATGAGATTATGCACTTAAGATTGAATTACTAGAAGTTTCAGAACCCTTCTATCTAGTCCATGTATACATTTATCCAATGGTAGCTTATTTATTTTTCTTTGAAGATATTTTTGAAGTACATAAACAAAAATCAATATATTAGTGATGTATAAAATATTATTTTATAAAATAATTATATTACAAAATTGACAATGTTTTAAAAAAACACATGCAATTAATTTCTTAAATAAATAAAGCTCAATTACATACATAAATTTGATTGATAAATGAAAATTTTAGAACATACTTGTATGAATTATGAAGTAAATATATACTAATTTTTTTTTTCAATAAAAGTGGATTATTCCACTAAACTTTTTTTTATTAATATTTTTTATTTTTTACACAGGATTCAAAGAGCATACCAGAGGAAAGAACCCTGGGAAGAAAACCTCCAGTCACAAATCATAAAATAAACCTATAGTATCTAACGGATCGATTTATACACCCCAACCAAAACCACATACAAAATGCGGGCACAACACATATAATATCAATTTTGGATAGAGCCCCCATGACAATTTGCCAAAAAAACCCATCGAATAATTTTCAAATGTAGACTCCATAGCTGCTATCAATGGAAGAAGACAAAATTTTCCAAAGCCCTGTGCCAAATCCCATGAGCCAAAAACCTTCCTGCCAAAAAATAAAGTATCAAAAAACCTTTGGAAAAACACTATTATATCAAATACCATGACCTCAAACTCTTCTCAAGACAACAAACATGAATACTTAAAATAAAAGGGGAAAGCGTTAATAATTATCATCATAAAATTTTACATCGACGTTACTCAAGAAAATCATATGACTATTGCTGCAAACCTTCCCATACCCTAGAAGGAATTTCCTCAAAACCCACCTCTCGCTGATTAGCATTGCTATCAATGGCTAAATTTGCCAAATAATCTGCAATCTTATTAACTTCTCTGTAACAATGGGATACCAAGAAAGATTCAAAGAAAGATTCAAACAATTCTAATTTTTTA